>NC_061125.1:6396182-7017300 GCF_905220365.1 Vanessa cardui
CCTCTAGCTGCTATTCTGCTAAATGAGTTTGGTTCGTGGCAGAATGCAAATCTACTACTTGCTGGATTGATTCTCAACTGTGCTGTATTCGGAGCTCTGATGAGACCACTCGTGTATCCAAAAGTAAGTACCTTCATAGATATATACATAATTTGATTGATTTAAATAGCGAACTAGTAGTTCCTATGAGTATTTCAGGGTCCAAGTGGGGGGGGGGGGTATAGTAACCATAAAGGTGTATCAATCTAGCAAAACTTACTGGGATTTAGTTGAAGCGGTTTATTCTGTATTACATAATATCAATTCAAACAAAATATAGTAATTAAACGAGTACGCAAAATTTGAAGCTAATTTTTATCGAGTCATGAAAAATTGTTAATTTATTACTTTAAACTAAAATAATATTGACGATCCTAATACGGACGGTTATCTTTGCTATTGATGTTTTATTAACTGAAATAAATAAAGTATAATCATAATCCCACTGGGCTCATACGCTGGCGTAAGGTTTAAAAATAGTCTATATGTTTGTGCACGTGGCTGCGAAGTATGTATACTATTAAACCTAATAGATACTAAATAGGATTACTTGTTATATGTACCTAGTCGATGTCAAATAGGAATTTATTCAAAAAGAGACAATTGTCTAAAATTAAAATAGGTAATACGTCAGATTTTCGTTCTTTAAAAAAAAAAACTATGTTGTAACTAAAATGTAAGTGATAAATAATTTGTGTGACAGTGATGACAATAGATAAATTTACATTACACACTCCGGTTAATATAATTCAAACTCACGTCAAAAAAACATAAAGAAAGAAGGCGCATAAGATGTAGATACGAGTAGATAAACTTGGAATTCGTAATAGTTGATTTTGTACAGGCCAAATAAATTCCATAATATAGAATTACATTGATTGTCAACGTCGAAAAATGGTCTTTATACATTCCGAACCGTTCGTAGCTTTACGATCAATTTATATTATATGTATACTTTTCGATAAATGTCACATTTGTGAGTCATAATAATATATTCTAATTACATTGACTTTCTTTTTCTTCTTAACAATTTGATACTGCACTTCGTACTAATGTTTTATAAGCTTGTCGTGGCCTTTGTAGTAGAGATAATTAATTACTGTGCTTTACATTAGTTCTCTTAGTATCTTGTGTTTAACTAATACTATCAGTATGTAAACAAATCTAGGAAGTCGATAATAGCCTGCTTCTTATTATCATTTCTATTTGAAATTATGCTTTTATATTTAATTCGGAAGAACACACACAATAATATACTGCTATCGTGGTTCATTGACAAATTTCTTAGTGGCTACTATTTTATGATATACTCGTAAACCTTAGTTTGTCTCATATGGAATATTTTTAGAAGTAAATACATCACAAGCCTTAATTTTAATATATTGAATTATGTAGCTATAGCTTATCTATGTTTGTATCTTTCGATTTTATTCATTTTATAATCCGTTTAAATTCCATTGGTCTATGAAGACCTTTTTAATCTTATTAATGTTGTTATATCCATAAACTCGAATACAATTAGCTATTCAATATTTTTGTAAACGTGAATCCTTATAACTCGCCTATTTTTCGGGCAATTATATTAAAACAATACACATACATCCTAACAATTACTTAAAATTTAAAACCAATCGAACGAACAATCCATTTGATCCCTAATTAATAATAACTGTACAAAACGTTGTTTCTAATTGTCAATATTGTGGGAAATAAAAAAAAAAAGATTGGCTTGTATTGTTGAGAAATATTGGCATACGTGCCAAGATGCGAAAGTTATACAAGATCTTGATGTCATACTTCATTGTTGTAGGTGACAAAGTCTATTGATTGCTAATAAGAATCTGTATACATGAAAACACATCTACTTAAATAAAAGGAAAAATGTTAGCAAAAATAAAAAAATATATACAGGGTTATTGGTAACTCGACGTATATCCGTTAGGAGGTGATAGGGGTGACTATTTACAATAATTTTAACCGCCATATGCATAACCCAAAAATGAACCATTTTTGAGTTATCACGTTTCTTAGTTTTATTCAAAATTTGACAAAAACGCAATTTCAAAAATTTATTTAAAAAAAAGTTTCTATTAAAATCAATTTTTTTCTTTTGTTTTATAAAAACGATTAAACACTCAATATTTGTCAATATTTAAACCCCTATCACCTCCTAACGGATATACGTCGAGTTATCATTAACCCTGTATATATTCAGGTACACTATAAATATTCGGGTTAAACCTTGGTTCGCCTGGGTCTGGGTTTTAATCTGAATTCACTGCAGTGTCAGGAATGACAAACCGTAGCCTAAAAATAGAAGCTTTAATTTAGCTTTCGTTCATCGCTGCATTCGATTCAGCATGAATTTCAGTTGGTCTAATTAGAGGTTTAGCGGGAATAGGCTTTTGTATGGCTGATTTCACTTAATTATGCAAGGCTTTCATGAATCTAGCGGTAAAGGTGGAAAACTAATTAAAGCAACTTTCATCTTTGAAAAGACGCTACTAATATGCATAAATCGATACAAAAAAAAAACCGAAAATTACTCATAAGTCATCAAAATTTTATAAGAATTTTCTTATGCGTTTCGATGCAATTTATATTGAATACGTGTCTTGATACTTATTTTAAAAACAAAGTGAAGCTATAAACAAAAATAGAAAATTCGATTTAGATTTTAATAAAAACAAAATAATGAGATTTTTTATTATCTTTCAGACATCTGGCGAAAAACCATTGTTACAAAGAATGGCAGAAGAAAAGAGACTGCAAATGGAAAGAGGCTCCATAGGAGGCTCATACTTCGTGGTGCAATTACCTGATGGTACTATGGAGAAGAGATTAAAGGTATTATTATTATTAAAAAATAGGTCGTAAACTGATAGTAAATTCAAACATAGCCCGTTGTTCAGTAGGTAGTATTCATATAAAATATCTGTAATGCCTATTTTCAAGGTCACATTTGTTAATGCTCATAGGAATGATTATTATTATACTTAAAGAAAAAAGTATAAATCTCTATGGACAGTAGTCACCACTTGCCCATTTGATAGACATGTGCGAGTATAAGGAGCGTAACGTGTTTGTTTCTTTAATAGGCAGTGCTTTAATTTAAGATATAGATAATTATTCCTATGTCTATGGGTGGTGGTGATATTAAAATAAAGTGAAACTATTGTTCAACTGGTTTCATCTTTGTTGTCTTCGTATATTTAAACTCAAATTTGATTAAACTTATTTTGCTTCAGGCGCCTTTGAACATAGATCCCGGTGTACATTCGTCCCTAAACCTAGAGGCTTTGGCAAGGGTACCCACCATCCCTAACATGCCAGGAGTACCCACGGTACCCACTCTCCCCACCATCACTGAAGCTAGGGTCACAGATGACAATGGAGACAAGAAGAAGGTAATATATATGCATATATAATTTGGAAAGGTAATATGTATAGTGTTTATAGAATACCGAATTATTGACTCTTGTTTATGAATATCTATGTCACCGTAAGATTAGAAAATTCGTTAGATTACAATCTATCTCGTCAGATTGTAAACTGTCGAAATATTGTTAACCGTGAAATATGATTGCAAATTAACGCATTATTTTTCACTATATTGTAATCTATCGAATTTAAACTGTTACATTATAATCTGTCCCGCGTTAAATTTTCAACTGTCGAAAGCTCTTCCTGATTGGCCGGTCATATTGTAAGAGCGACCAATCATATGTCACCGTTATTATTCGGTAGTTTACAATCAATATATCTCATGTTTTAAGCATTTTATATATTTTTATTTGTAATACTGCCTTAATAATTGTTCTATATTATATACCAAGTGTTCTAAAATAATTACTCATTAAAACAAATGGCGTCACCGTTGCAGAGCGAGAACGGTTCGGCGGCGGCGCAAATGCAGGCGGCCATGTCGCGCAACGTGTCGTCGCCCGCCTTCAGCGCGCAGGCGCCCGGCCTGCCCAAGAACGGCTCCGTGCCCTTCTTCGACCGCCAGCGCAAGCACAGCTCCGCCGACAGGTCAGCCCCCGACAAGACCGACAAGCCCGCCGACAAGGCCGACAAGGCCGACAAGGCCGCAGATAGGTACGATTCTAGTTAATGCTGCTCCGGTGACGGTGCCCGGTGGCGGAGGGAACTATTGGTGGGTTATGGAATGGTTACGGTGAGCATGTATTCGCCGATAGTAAAACTCAAATTTTCAGGGCATATTTTTAAACATCAACTCTTCAGTGAAATATGGAGTGTTATACATATTTATAGGTTTTTTTTGCACACTCAGACACTCTAAATATTAATACAATTTATGACATATACATAACTTATTTAAGGCAGGCATAATCTGCGATATTGTTAGGAAACGTTTAAAGTTTTGTGGTATTCTTTATTTAGTGGCAGTCTTAATCAATTCTAATCAATATTAAAGGTTATATTGTACTTGTTGGTAAATTTCTAAAGTTTTGAAAAAGGTGCTATTAACTATTTAGTGAGAATGTTGTTTGTTTTTTAGTTAAATAAAACTTAATTACAAGTTGCAAACTACATTTTATATAATACGAACTCAACCACAGATAATCGAGTTTGCGGTCAAAAATACAGAGGACTTCTAGTGATGTACCTATAAACAAGAGATGTGAAAATCGTTAAGAGGAAGTTATTTAAATGTACTATAGATAGTTCAACGATAGAACTATTACAGCCTCCTTGAATGCGTCGCTTAACTTTTGTATATGGTTTCGTCTTTCAGTGGATTTCTATTTATATATGATAATGCGGTATTGCAGACTTTGGGAGATGGCTTATGCATGTGTATATATGTGTGCATTGGGTTAATTTTTATATGTGTTCGTAAGAATGTTTTATTATATTTATATTATTCAAACTATCTGGTTTAATTGTTATATCGTATATAAGTTTAGTGCATTATGATATTTTTTTTTTACCATGTCAATTGAAAATATTCTGCTCAAGACTTATTTTTTAAAGATTATTTAAAATAAAACACAATTTCTTTTGGACATGTTGTTGAATTCCCTCTTACTTAATTTTTATTATTTGCAATCATATGTTTATGAATTCTTACTATAGATAGTGTCCATTGTCTTTATATTGATTCTGCTGTTTGAATAATTTGAATTGAAGAGATCTAAATATTTCTATATGTCACATTTTCAGATTTAAACCGTCCTTAGCTGCAATTAAAGCCACGTCCAAAACTTCGGTTAGCAGTCATCGCAATGATGTACGTTTTTAATTGAAAACATTTTTCAGTTTACAAATAATGAAATTTAATAATTATTAATAATACAAAAAAAATCAGTAGTATATAAGATATCTTGTTCTTGCAGATGGATGCGGAAAGCGGAGTGTATAATTCAAAGTTATCGGTAGCGGCTCCACGGGAACCTTCTAGAATAGTCCGACCTCTCTCTCGAAAAGACATCTTCTACTCTGGATCAGTCATCAACCTGCCGCAGTACCAAAGTCAAAAGTCCCTGCAGGGCTACAGAAACTCTGTCCTGAGTTTGCCGCAGAGTAGACAAACTGGCGATCTGGACAGACAAGAACGTGAGTACCGTCGACGAGATATTTCGAAGTTCTAGTATCCAGCTGCCTATAACAACAACAGCCTGTAAATTCCCACTGCTGGGCTAAAGGCCTCATCTCCCTTTGAGGAGAAGGTTTTGGAATATATTCCACCACGCTGTTCCAATGCGGGTTGGTAGAATGCACATGTGGCAGAATTTCTATGAAATTTGTCACATGCAGGTTTCCTCACGATGTTTTCCTTCACCGCTGAGCACGAGATGAATTATAAAGACAAATTAAGCACATGAAACAGCGGAGCTTGCCTGGGTTTGAACCCGCAATCATCGGTTAAGATGCACGCGTTCTAACCACTGGGCCATCTCGGCTCACCGACGCCTATAACGATGAAACCCAATTCCAGAGTACGACCTGTGCCCGTGCCTGTCGCTGCCGAGCTCGTTCAAGTCGGCGCTGTCGTCCATGCTGGACGTGAGCCTGCTGCGCGACCCCGCCTTCATGCTCATCGGCGTGTCCAACGTGTTCGGCATGGCCGGCCTCTACGTGCCCTTCGTGTACATCGTCGACGCCGCGCACCTCAACGTGAGCGCACGCACACACACACACACACACATACACGCACACACGCATACACGCACACACGCACACAAGCATACACGCACACACTCACGCAATCATACACGCACACAAGCATACACGCACACAAGCATACACGCACGCAAGCATACACGCACGCAAGCATACACGCACACAAGCATACACGCACACACGCACACACGCACACAAGCATACACGCACGCAAGCATACACGCACACAAGCATACACGCACACACGCACACACACACACTCACAAGTTCACGTACACGAGCAGTGACGTCATAGATTTAATGTCACCTCTGCAGTGTTAAAATACACCACAATTATAATATTAATTTCGTGATTTTTTTAATTTTAAATATGGAACATCTTTTTTAATTTCTTTATGTCTTGAAGATAATCTTAACTAATGTTCTTAATTCGTATTTCGGTTTCGCTTTGTGCTCGGTTGTGAAGGAAATCTTGAGGATACCTGTATGTGTTGGATGGAACGATACACGAACACTATAAATAGAACTATTGGTTGTGGACTAGATGTAAAGAAAATTACTACATTATAGTGTAATTTGTCTGAATTATCTATTCTGTTCTGTTTATTATAGTTTTATAAGTGAAAAAAAAGACGTAATTATGTTTTTCTGTAAGGACATTTTTTTTTTATTGACAACAACTTGAGTAAAATACATTGACTTTCACTTATATCAAATAACTAACTCACCTGTTAGGACAAAAAACAACATTTAAAGCCTTTGTTTCAATATGAACCACACAACCTTTACATACAAATTCCCAATGACAGTGACAGTAGCATGTCCCACATGGTAAAGGCGGCAAACTCAGAACAGATAATTAAGACAAATTACACTATAATGTAGTAATTTTCTTTGCATAGATTTCAAACATTCTTCTCAATAGGATCAATAACTTTAACCAACAGACTAACTCTATCGATCGAAATCTCTGCTTTTTATATTACACTGTAATAGTGTTTTTCTAATGGTAAATTTATTTCTAGGGAGTGGAGCAGTCGCAGGCGTCGTTCCTGTTGTCAATTATTGGTATCACCAACACCATTGGTCGTATCGCGTGTGGTTGGGTCGCCGATTTTCCTTGGATGGATTCACTGCTGCTTAACAACATATGCTTAGTTATTGCTACTGTGAGTATCGATAATCTCTACTTTATGATATTATATAACCCATACCTAAAAAATTTATACTCTATAAATTTTTTTTAGTTAAGGTATGGGTAACCACGTCGTATGGGTAAACCGCGCCTATTGCTACAGGAAACTATAATAAGAGATTATATATTTTGAAGATAGTTCGATTGCCATTTACAGATACCGTCAGCAACAAAAATTGCAATTTTCATTGAATTGATTATTACGCTGTTGTTTCTTTTAATTTCAATGGAAAAAGTATCCATCTTAACTTTTAGAATATTTTTAATACAAAGATACTAAGTTCCATTATACCTGTGACGTAGTGTTTTTTTGTTTATAAAGATTCCGAGTCATAAAGAAATGTATTTTTTTTTAAATTTTATTAATTATACAGATTTCAGTGGCGGTAACACCATTCTGTGCTTCATACGCGTCGTACGTAGCGGTTGCAATCGCCTTTGGCATAGCTATTTGTGAGTATATTGTGGTCATTTTCTATTCAAATGTAATTATATATTATATATATTTATGTAAGCGTAATACATATTATATTATAATTATTTTATATTATATTAAAATTATTTCTTTTATATAATATTATTAAGAGGATCTAATGTTGCACTATTTATACCTGCTATATGACACTATCTCTTACAGCTGTGGGTTGGCTGGAAAAAAATTCTTTTAGAAATAAGCCCGCCATTGTGAACAATAATTTCATGTGTAAAATTATCATGTAAAATTTCACAGTGCAATAAAGAGTATTATATATATATAATAAAGCTTAACTTAATAATATTTTGTTTGGTCGATATTTAAACACAAAAATTTGAAATAAAAAATACATTGTCCATTATCACATGACATGTACTGACTACATAACTTAAATTATTTTTGTGTAGTGCGTAGTAGTCTATTAACTACTAATAAATGATTTCGAAAATTATTTTTGCGTAGTGCGTAGTAGTCTATTAACTACTAATAAATGATTCCGAAAATTATTTTTGCGTAGTAGTATATTAACTACTAACAAATGCTTGCAGCCGGCTACATCTCGCTGACGTCCATCATCCTCGTGGACCTGCTGGGTCTGGACAAGCTGACGAACGCGTTCGGGCTGCTGATCCTGTTCCGCGGCGCGGCGGCCATCGTGGGCTCCCCGCTGGCGGGCGCCGTGTACGACGCCACGCACAACTACGACGCATCCTTCTACATGGCGGCGGCATTCTTCCTCGCCGCCACGCTCACATCCTTCGCCGCGCCCGCCTTCCGCAGGTACCCTGGAACTGAAACGACTAAGAGAAACCTCACTAATGAAGCTATTCGTCAAAATACGAATAAAAAAAATCATATACAACCGACGACACGACCTCCGTGGTCGAGTGGTGTGTACACCGGTTTTCATGGGTACGCCACTCTGAGGTCCCGGGTTCGATTCCCGGCCGAGTCGATATAGATTACCATGAGTTTTCTATGTTGTCTTGGGTCTGGGTGTTTGTGGTACCGTCGTTACTTCTGATTTCCATAACACAAGTGCTTCAGCTACTTACATTGGGATCAGAGTAATGTATGCGATGTTGTCTCATACTTATAAAAAAAAAAAAAAAACAACCATAAACAGCGATATGTGTTAACATAACACCTTCCATAGAACGCCCTTATATTTATTCACTTGGACACACAACTGCCGAGAATCGAGTGAATTGGTGATATAAATTTTAAATCTTATCCCTGTTAAATTCTGAAGGCCTCAAAACAGCAGTGTACAATGAATTAGGCTACTTTATCTGTCAAAAATGCGTTCAGTCAGTAGTAATCGTTTGCGACATTCCCGTAGGAAACCCGAGGAGATCCAGCAGCCGCTGGACGTGCTGACGCCGATCGACGAGGACCTGGAAGAGGGCGAGGAGGAGGACCCCGACGACACGCCCATCACTATGGGCGCGCACCTCGCGTCGCGCCCGCCCGCCATTACACGCACCGCCGCCTCGCCCGACGAGCCGCCCGCGTCCGCGCCCGCCCCCGCCCCCGCGCCCGCGCCCGCCCCCGCGCCCGCGCACCCGCAGCGCGAGAGCGTGCTTTGAGCTCTCCGTTCCGTTTCGATCGGAGTCCCGAAATTTATGAACTCGACCCCGATCGACATTTTCGATTATTTGATTCCGTACGGTATACCTCATTCGTTCTTCGACTATGCAAAATTTTACCCCATACAGTTTGCGTAGACAATTAATTAATCTCAGTAAATGTACATTTGTAATAAACTCCCGTACGTGTACGTCCGATACCTTAGATATATTTAAAAGAAGACTGGTCCTGAAACCGACTTTTTTCCCATTCGGTTCTTGTTGATCGACGGCTGAAACTGTAGGGTAAATAAAAAATATACAGAATGTTATATGTTTTTTGCGCTTGCGATAGGAGGTCGTCAAATATAAACCTAGGAGATATTTATATCGTATAACTATTTAAATACAGCTAGCAAAAGCAAAACGTGTGCTGGACTAAAGTTCTTCATAATTTGAAAGACTTAACTATCATGATTTACAATATAAACGTGTTGAAAATATAATCGAATTGTCGCTGTCGAACGGCTCAATTTACGCTGGAGTATGAACTTTGTGTCACACACGAATAAAACGTCTCACCACAGTTGCCAAAAAGTTTTTATATGTATAGTAAATACAAACTTAAATTGAGCGCCCATCAAGCTTATGGTGCATTGTCTATGATTATAGACACGTAATATGTATCGTGTCAATGTCTTTAAGTCTACTGGCAGGAATGTTTATATAATTACGTATTATGTTGCTATACTTTAATTTAAAATTAATTAAGTGAAAAAATACATTATAAAACAAAAAATTAAAAAAAAAATTAAGAAGTCTCAAAATTGTCTTGAAATAAATAAAATACGATCTCATAATAAAGACAGTTTGTGGATTTCTTATTATTAAAATTGCAATAAATGAATATTTGAACTGCCATTACTAAAAATTTTAATATTTATAAATAATTTATTTAATTCATTTAATTAACCGTTCAAATGTTCAAATACTATCAACTATTAGGGTATAATTCAACACCAAAAAACATACAGTTATAGTCTTGTCAAGTATTATTTCAGAAAAAGCAAGAGAATTAAAATTGGCTATTATTATACAATAAAATATAGCAATGTAGTAATATAATGTATAGTATATTAAGATATAAGGTACTAAATGTTAATAATATACAGTGTGTTAGAAATAGAGTTTATAAGTTTGATTGTTCGTTTCAAGTGTTTATAAAATGAGAGAGTTCTACAATCATTAGTCTCCGCTACAATACAAAGTAAATTTAAATTTTACAATAACATTTATTATTCTAAAGGCAAAATGTTTGAGTCTTAAGTGCTTTTTTTAATGAGTTGTGCGATGTTTTCAAAGATGAGTATATTTTTTTATTTTAATAACTTAGTAGTAATACGAAATCGTGTGATGTAAAATCGTATATTATAATCTATAAGTCGAGAGCAAAACTACTAACACCCGAATAAAAATTCTTAAATGAATGTGCCATATGATATTTATACTATAAACATCGCACATTTTCTTAAAAATATATAGGTTTTAAAATTACTTGTATAAGTACCCGTTTTAATGAAGTCAACTCTGTATAAGGCTAAAATAATGAAGAAAAATAAAGTAGCTTGTGAGTCTCCATTCGTAATAAAAATGTAGTAAAATAAAAGTTATTAGATGTTAGGTAATATCAGCGGTCCGTACTCAAGCAGCAATAACAATAGTACTTATAGTCTGTACTTAGAAGATAAAATTTCAAAATATGATTTGTTTCTTTGGAATTGGACAATAATTGATTTTATTTTCAGAATTTTGATATAATTGTTTAAAAAAAGATTATAAAGTTAGAAAGAATATGAAATGATTATATACGTTGTAAATATTATACTTAATTGCACAATTGTAAATAAACACAGATAGATGGAAAATTAAATTTATATTTAAAATCTAAGTTTCCTAATCTGTCGATATTTCCCCTAGCGTCGCAAATTACTTAAATTTAACTCACATTTTGAGTCCTTACTATTTGAACTTCTTGTAGTATTCGAAATTGAACTTTAATATGTAGCACCTAAAAATTATTGTAGAATCAAAATGGAGACTTAAAACCTATTAGTAACTATTAACTTCGCTTTACAAAGCAGTGCTCATATCTCGTATTTTATATCTGATGCGAATTGAGCTCGCAATTTTATTCGTATCGACAAACTATATAAAACTGTATACAATGTTTACCCTCAATTCTTCCAACTTTCAAGGCAGTGGGTGACTCCGTACACTCGTTGCCTTCAATAGAGCTGTGAACATTATGTAAATGTAAACATTGTAGCTTAGTTTTTGTTTCAAATATTTTCTATTTCGAGATTTCACTAACAAAATTATAGTAAATCTTATTCGGTAATATGTATTATTTATTCCGCTATGGTGATGTATGTATGTATAAATTATCATACTATTATTTAACATAGGTTAATGAACTTCGAGCTTGGCTTTCTTACTAACGAGAGAGGTCATTTGAAACTGAGATTCTTGACCACTCAAGAACTAAATGCACTGTCAATGGTAACTAGGTATAATCAATTGCCATATTATATACATAGTGTTTTATTGCGTGTATTCTAACATATTTTATATAATACGCTATTCGTCCTATAAAGGTTTTACTCAATTACGAATTAGGAATTTTTCAATTTATCGTGTGCCATTGCTAAGAACAATTCATGTACATACACGCATTATAACTATAGATTATACATACATAAATATTATATATGAGTGAATGCAACGCAGTCAATTTTTTATAACCATTCGATACCAAATATCTTTCAGTGTTAAATATATTTTAAGTATGTATTTTTCAGTATATAAGCTTGACTATTATGTATTGTCTTGCTTAAAACTGTAGTTTACTTAATGAAATATGTAAAGAATTGTATAAAGAGTTCCAAAAGCGACAGGCTAATATAATATATTGTACGCCGTCGCTACTGGCGAGTGTAAAGAGGCATTGAATGCACGCCTCAGTGGATCGTATACCTAACCTTGTACTGGGTATTAGAAAAACCTTCAATAAATATATTATATACATTTATTTGTATAAACAATTTTAGTTTTATTATTATTTGTTATCCATTTTCTTGTACCCAGTATCGATATACATATTTATATATTTTGTTAAACATATTTTTGTGTCAATATATTGCATAATTTAGCCGTTAAGTCTAAATAGAATTAGAGAAGAAAACTAGGCACTAGATTTATATAGGATAACAAATTATGTGATAAAAATGCTTAATGAAACGAAAAATATATATTTCTTTTATAACGAGCCTGTAATATTATGTAGATAATTAATGGAATGTAATGATTTTAATGAATAAGTTTTAAAATGAACCATGTAATTGTATAAATTGTATTAAATATTCAAAAAGTTATTGAGTAACGTTAACTGTTGTTATAGCTTTATGTAAAAAACCAAAAGTGTTATTATGTTTTTAAGAGTGACAAACTATTTAGGAAAGTGGTAGTAAAGAAGATGCCGTTTTTTAAATAAGGTTATATAATTGTTAGAGATGGAACTGTATGGATATAAATTAGTAAATAAAATGTATGTATTGAATTGATTTGAAGTATTTCGTTCTGAAACACCAATTATAAATAATTGTTATAATTTTATGTAACTTTATGAATAACGATAAAATGGTACAATTTTGTTTTTAATTTTCGCTAGCTTCGCCGTTAGCGTTATTGGCTCAAAATCATGATATCTTGAATTTTTATTATATTCTATTCAGTATTGGCTCAAAGTATTTTGTATGCGATCTTAAGATGTTCACATTTATGTCTTGCATGAAATACATGAAAAATAATTTAATTAATCACTTCATAAACCAAATCTAACATAAAATAAAAATAAAAACTTTATGTTAAATACGTTGATTATTTTTAATGTCTGATTTTGAATAAATCATAATGCAAGATTAATTTGTAAACAACTTAGTTTTGCTTTGAAATAATAATGCTTGTAAGAGAATGGCTCAGCGCTTTGCACACGGTACAAGTCCTAGCTGTTGCTAATGTTGTCCACCGAATGTTTTGTAAATAACAGATTCATTAAATGATAATGATGACTTACAATGTGGTTTTATTTGGAATTGCTTGATACATATACACGTTTTTTTTAATTATCTGTTAAAACTTATTTTCAATAAACTTTTTGTATTTTGAAAAAAAATATTTTACTTCTCCGTCTTTTAGATATAAATTAAGATATTCAAATAGTTAAATTTAGATTTAATTAATGGGAAATTAAGTCAAAAATAAATTTAGTCCTTTGCAACTTTAGTCGACTCAGTATTGTTCTGCAATTGCCAAAGACTAAGTTACACTAAATAAGTACAGTTTGATGTCAATTGTGCGTCGGAATGGTTTGATTTTTTTTATAATAATTAAGATTATTGATTAGTGAGATGATTGATTCATGTTCATCACAACCAATTATAAAAATATAAGATTTTATTAAGAAAAATCTATTCATTATAGGATACGTATCAAATGTGCATTTCTATAATAAAATTATTTGTTATAACAATAATAATTGCCTAAGCGATTCATATCACAACGGAAAGACCGAGGCCTACGGGGAGAATACTTGAAGCGAGACTAATACCTGTGTGGTCCACTCCACCCGGATGACGCCGTGACCGGATTTCGGTCACGTAGGAGATATCTGTAATAATAGATAAGTAAGTATGTAGTCACCCTCCACTCTATTGCCTTACTCGCATTTTGAGAAATGCTTTCTTTCTTTGCGTGTGTGCTGCATATGAAGGAATGGCCCATAATCGCCACGCTGGGCAGGCGGGTTGGCGATCGCAGGACGTAGCTTCTCACACCGGTGACGCTCCTGCCCGTTCGATTTGAAAAAGCTAACCAGAAATTACGTGCAGGACCAACGCTAAGTAGCTTTTCAAGGCAATAGAGTAATACCATTGTCAACTTGTTAACCTCCAGCTACTTCTGACAATTCTGGACGACCTAAGCAGGTTACGACGACGACCACGAGCAGTGTGTACACCGGTTTTCATGGGTGCGCCACTCTGAGATCCCTGGTTCGATTCCCGACCGAGTCAATGTAGAAAAAGTCGTTTTTGGTCTGATTTTCCATAACACAAGTGCTTTCGCTACTTACATTGGAACAGAGTAATGTATGTGATGTTGTCCAATATTTATTTATTTATCTCCGACCTCATAAGCCAGATTCCCAAAATACGAAGGAGTTGAATCCTCGTCACCTCATTGGTCTATGCTGCCGATCTAACTATTCTGCATTTTTCACTATTATTATTTTGAAATATAAATATTAAATAAGGAATTAAAAACCATGGAGGACTTCTTAGTAAGCCTGCGAGTCCGCATGAAGCAAATAAATAAAAAGCGTCGTAATTAGAAAATCAATCATTCAAACTTTTTGTGTACAGCAGTTGCTTACATTTAAGACGGTAATCAGAATCTCTCAATACGTGTTATGCAGTATATGTTAATTTATTAAAATTCTACCATAAGCGGAGACATGACATGATTAATTAAATGCTTATTGATTTTCTGTCCTTATTGCAAGAGGCGGACACTTAAGCACATGTACCCCATACATAGCAATATTTATTAGGAACTCGTCTGGCGAATGGCGCCGCAATAACATACCAAGCTATTGGGAAAACCGCGCCCAATTAACTTTCATACATTTTATAAAGAGTTAATCAATCATGTTATTTTCAAAGATTCCTGTCCTTTATGTTTATATATAAATACCTTATAATATTTTCCGTTTCCCATATTTCCTGTAAACTTAGGCTTTTAAATGTTTGCTAGTCGAAAGTTGATATCGTAATAAATTAAATACTTATTTTATGAATTATATTAATACGAAAATTTACTATAGTAAAAAAATATAGTAAAATTGTTGCATAATAACCCCATTTAACGTACAAAGTGACCTTGTAACATCTCATTTGTCATCATCAAATTTTATCACTCATTTGGTATTTCCATCATCCCATGACAATTATCCGAAATGAAAAATTTCCAACGTAAAACGTAACATTCAGAATGCAGGTAAGGTCTTCAATGCAGGTTATATTATTTTTATTACTAAGCATTTGGACTGTGTTATATTCAAGGGGTTTTTTATTAGATCAGTTTAAGAGGAAAAGTAATAATTACTAGTTGTGTATAAGAGAATAATAATAGTAAATTTAACATACAAAAATATTAAAGTTCTCTATCCAGATTATCTATTACTGTAACTATAATGATGGTCATTATTACAGAGTTGATGCCTATTGGAATAAAGCTATAACGTTCAGATGAAGATATGTTAATAAAGAATAATTTTCTAAAAACAACTTCGTATTTTTATTAATCACTAGTAGATACGTATTTTAAAACCATTTCGCGCCAGCACAACAGCTTAGCACAGAAACGACAACTAAACAGAAACTAAAAGAATATTAAATATTTCGACCAAGGGTCTGGATCTATATTATAAAACAGAATGCGACTGTAAAATTTATTAAATATTTTATAATTAAATTATGAATTGTTTAAGCGATATGTTCCATCAAAGTGCCAAATTCACAAAAGTTATACAGCCTTAAATGTACTAATGATATGCTTAATTTTTGTCAGCTGTCTGGTTAGTGATTAATTTCCTGATTTATTGAAGTGTAAATGAATTTAACCAATTTTAAAGTCGGAAATAAACTATATAATGTAATCTTTTCATACTCCCAACCTCGACTATGAAAATGAATAACATATTTTGGATCAGCTTATTAATTTCGGTAGGTACGTGTAGGAAAAAATACTGGATTCGATTAGTTATCGGTGTATTCTGGGTTTTACCTGAATTATTTCAAATGAAATGTTGTTCTATAAAATATTAAGCGGTGCCAAAAAGGAGGTTTTACAAGGACACATTTTATCGATGGTTGGTTATAATTAATTGTATTTTATTATTGACCAGAAACCTTTGTGGACGTTTTTAAATGTATATTATCCAATCTTTTATACCCTTCAACCTAAAATATATGATACAGCTTCATTAAGTCTATTATTTTGACCATGGACGTGCTACTACTTATCTCATCATCATTCGCTTGTTTTTATTACGCAGACATTTGTCGCAGTCCGGTGTTTGTATAAATGATAAAAAATATTTCACAAACTTACATCCGGCCACCTTGATGACGTTAAGAATGGATTTACTTGTTGGTTGGTCTTGCACTACCATAATGGAGACATATGACATAAATAATTGACTTTATAAAATTATCTTAATCATACATGCATGTATAATTGTATATAATAAAATACAAAATTTACGAGTGAATACTCATCCAGGGGTTTAAAATCTAGTATTAATAGCTAGGCCTTAATAGCTATATATAGCTTAACATGCTTACTATGTTACACAGATTTACTTTTCTAATTGTGATCATTGATTCAATTGAAAATGCCAAGATATACCACATCCTAAAACTAAGTATGTACAATATGTTGCTTAAATTACAATGACAATGTACATTAACAACTTACTCGTAAGCTCATGTTCATTTCTTTTTACCTCAGCTTAGAATAATCGTATATATCCGTAGATGTACATGTTTGTGGAAGTAAGTTTTCAAAAAGAGAAAATAGTACCGAAAGAAATACTACTGATCAGCTGATGCAGCGTAGGTCGCCTTTAGCCGCATAGCCTCTAGAAGGTCACGTTTAGATGCAAAAGGACTAAGTCTAGTAATGGACTCGGTATAATAAACAGATAACACATATATATTAAAAGTATACTTAAAATAAATAAAAGCTTACATTATTTTTGAGTTATTATTACAATAAAGAAGTGATGTATTTTGATACTTTAATTGTTTATAGCATCAATCAATGTCCTAAATGTGCGACAATTGCAATATCTAATTCAAAAATCTATCGTACTTTCTAAATGAATTTTTCGATCAATTATTAATGCCTTCATTTGTTTTCTAAGCTTACTGTTTGGTCACAATTGACCTTAGTAAATTAATGTTCAAATGTCTGCTGTAACAGGTTAATTTATTACGTCAGTAGTTCAACACTTTCAATTATTTCTAACAAACACTAAGGACGGTTTATTCTCGGAATGCTTAGTAAGTTACTTCGTAGTTAGTTTTTTTTCCGGTCGTGTTGCCTTGTACATAGAATTTTCTGCGCAGATATTGTCACAGATAAGAACGCCAAAGAAAAAATGTAATAGCTTGACAATTAGTAGGAATTATAACATACTATGGTATCAAATTTTATGTTATTTGAGTAATTAAAAGTATATATTTTTTATCAATAAAGTAGTAATTAAAATAATTGAGTATAAATATTTACTTTAAGTAAGCGATATGGAGTTATTTCCTTGTAAGATTAAAAATATTTAAATTGGAATATAACCACTACGTCAAGAATATAAGAAACAATGTTTGGAGCTAAGTTAAGAGCTACATACCTAAAAAACGGAAGACCTTTGCGAATAAAGACTTCATACTTTACTACAAAGAAGAAATTGCTGGTCAGGAGGACTCCTGGACTAGGATTTTAAACCTACGTTATCTAAACGTACATTTTAAGGTAAATGTTTTTCGAAATTACAAGGAAGATACTTGATTCCAATAAGTATATACCTACTAGTTACAGGATACATAAATAATGACACAAATATGTTAGAGAGATATAGAGCTTGATAGAATTATATGGATAACAGTTCCTCGGTATAAGACTTAAGGAGTTCCTCATAACGGGTAGGTCTGAAGACGAAACAATAACGGCAGAGGTTGTTAGTTATCTGCTTGGATAAGCCGAACTTCAAAAAATAGTTTCCAGTTAGTATAGTTATGGGTCAGCCAGTTTCTACATAGCAAAGTTTTCTTCCTAGGGGCTTCTCAGGAAACAATGTAACTGGATCATCAGCTTTCTGGCAGATCGGATAAATGTCGTTATCGACGGTGCCTTTCAAGTGTTGTGTCTTCAAAGTTGGAGAAAAACAAAAATATATAAAGAACTGCGAATACAACCTCGCGTTCTGTTTACCTTTAATTTGAACAAATCAAAAAAGGATCTGGATGAAAGAAAAAATATAAAAAAGCCCTTTTATTTCTTACAGAAAATACTTGTTTACAGAGTTAAAATGTTTTTGTTAGTTATAAAATATGTATTAGTATTAGAGAAAATATAGATGTATATATAGTCATGTTAGTACTTTTATTTATGAATTTAGATAAGTTGTGGTTATTCTGTAGGAACCCCTCTGCCGGTAAAGGCCTCCTCCAAATTGAACCAGCTTTCTCTTGACTTTTAGCATCTATAGCATATTTAGCAATAACTGGCTGTTAGCATCCAATTTTGACCCGCTGTGCATTTGATTTCATCCTCCCATCGCTTGCACGGTCTCTCTTTTTCTTTTGCCCGCTGACTTAACCTAATCCATATACATAAACTTATATTTAAAAAATATTTGCCAAAGAAATATTGAGCTACATAAACGAGGAACTGAAAATACCATCGAAAAAATTGGGATATGGGGTTGAATTATTAACCATCGATCAAATATAATCTGGCTCAAATATGAGCTATACTGGGAGAGTTAATAAACAGAAAAAATACTATAAAAGTAACACATTGTAACTTAACTGAAATTTTAAAAATACTTCAATAAATTAAAGTGCAAAGGACATAATTCGTAGTTGTCGAAGTCAAAAATCTGGAGTTTACAATTAGGTAGACAGCTCCCTTGGGTTATTGTTTCTACGAACAGACATCAAAAGCAAACTATTTATTCGAGCCAAAGCCAAAGTAACAGATTTCTTAAAAAATCTAATAAAGACGTAAAAATGACCGGTCACGTTTTTGTCCGCTGTCTGTCGCATCATTATAATAATTATTACACATTATATTATATTTATTATTTATTACATAGTATAGAACAAAGTCGCTTACCGATGTCTGATTCTATGTATAATATAGATCTTAAAAATTACACAACGGATTTGATGCGGTTTTTTTAAAGATTGTAATTTGTTTAAGATTTGTTTGTCTTAATGCAAGGGGATGGTTTATGTGTATAATAAATGAAAATAAGTAACTAAGTAAGTATTTATTATTTAAAATAATGTTTTCGAAGATATTACAGATTTTAAATGCAGGGAAACAGCGGGTTGTATTGTCTCACGACTGAAAAACTGTAAACGTTATAAGGCAATAAGTTTTTCAGTCGTTCCGTAGTAAGTATATTTAGTATCAGTATTGAACCCGTGGGTGGCCAGGGCAGGTCGCTAGTTAATTATAAGAACAAAAGCTGCAGTAAAAATTATTAAATTAAATTCATATCAAACACCTATTCCTGAGGAAAATTCTTCTATAGATTTCAATAGAGAGAACTGGAGAAGGCCTGTGGACAGTCAGACAGGTGCTTTAAATTAAGAGATAAAATCATTTAATATTGTTATGTTGAATGTATACTTTAGTAATTTAATGTGCACCTAGTAAATGAAGCATTTGCAAAAATCCTTATAATACTAATATATGTTAAAGCATTCGAGATTTTAACGAATTAGACTTGAATTTCATTGTAACATTGTAATAAATGATTGAAAAATTTATATAGCAAATACAACTCACGTGCTGTTTCTTAAATTACAAACCTTTCTTATTTAAAAAATGCAATCACGAGCGAGATAAATGTACTTATAATATTTTGTATTGATTCAGTATTTTTGATTATTAGGATTATAGAACGCATGTAGACTTTAACTAAGAAATAAACTTAACATACACCAACACATTTTAATAGCAATCATTTTTGCACACAAAATTTAAACAATGATTCATGAAAGATAATGATTATGGTATGACTTGTCAGATTAAAGTAGGTAATAAAAAATCAAATATTGTTAATTTAAACATTAACAATATTTGACTTCTTATTTGACTTCGCAAAATATACATAGAGATAACAACTACTTATAATATTTTATTATAAGTTAAGTTATATTTTAAGTTTCACAACAACAATAGACAACATTCAGTTATTCTATTTTAATTTCAAATAAAGAATGCAAAAGAAAACAAATTCTTAATGCGTACGACATTAAAAATTTGTTGTCGTACAGTTATACGCATATTCACGAGGTCACTAGTGATGTACGTCCCTTTTCCACTTATCGATAGTCCGTGGCTGCATGCAAGGTCGTTGACCGTTGTGTCTGGTGCAAGCGGCGCTAAAATTACATCAGCCGGCCTTGCTCGACACGGAACAATGGCGGTGCTGTGCCGTAACGCCTCGGTACAAACGTAGTCGCCGGTAATAATAACATTATTAGATAAATAACAACTGAAATATTTTTCTGTAACAAAAAGTTAGCATGAAATTCGTTTTTATACAAGCAATTACAAATGAACGTTTACATTCCTTTTTTTAAGTAAATTATATTTTTTATTCATAAAATTTTGCTTTCCTGCATTTTATGTTTTTTAAGTATGGTCACCCAAATGACATTGACAACTTACTAAATTCACAGGGTCTGTTTTTATTCATTGTTACTTTCGTAACTTATTAGAAAGTATATGTACTGATATATAAGATAGTATCGTTAGCTTCCTGTACATGTGTTTTTTTAGTAATAAAAATAATAAATAAAAAACGAAGAAAAAATATTTTATAGTACATAAATTACAGAAAAAAATATACTTGCAATTAAATACTTCTACTAATGTTACATACTAAAGAGTCCTTCTCCTAGAGACCTTTATTTATTTATGTTCAATGAAAAACTTTAGAAAGGTCCTGAATCTGCGGGGTTGAACCGGGTTATGTGGGATTCCCACTAAACTGCGACGGCCGTCTTTAGTACGGATCTGTAAGGCTGCGCGATCAAGAGATGTAGGCGTATATACAATGATACTCATTATTCACTAATTAATATATTCCTAACCAATGTGAAATAACTTTTAAAATACAGAACTATTCTTTTAAAGTTTAAACGGAAGTTGTCAGACACTTATTTCAGTGAAATTGCTTGTATATTCCAATCATATCCGCGAAAAAGTGTTAGTATTTGTACAATAATTACATTCATGGACAAAATAATTATTAGTAATACTTATAATCTAAAATCCTATAAAGGCTATTATATATATTTTTAAGTTTTTCTTATCCTAAAATAAATATATTATATGTAAGTAGTTATATTTTAGAAAATTTGTTATGATGTCATGATTCAGCAATTTGATAATGTTTGCAAGTAATGTTTGACATCTTAAATCTCCATAGATCTTAGTTTTTTTTTAAATGTCTTTGCGTAGTATTATTTATTACCATTGATTAATGTGTCAAAATATATCTAACATTAAGTGATCCAAGGTAATAGGAGGTGACAGGAGTTTCTCTTGTCTAGTATTTGATAAAATGTGTCTGATAGAAACGTTTCATCAGGATACGAAAAACTACAAACTGTCTCAGCCTCCTCAAGATATTTTTCAAGAAGACGATTTCAACGTTAGTAGCAATTATCGCATTAAATTTGTATTTCTAAAAATGTAAATGAAATAACAATGCGAAGCATCGAGAGTCGAGATGGCCCAGTGGTTAGAACGCGTGCATCTTAACCGATAATTACGGGTTCAAACCCAGGCAAGCACCACTGATTCATGTGCTTAATTCATCTTTATAATTCATCTCGTACTCAGCGGTGAAGGAAAACATCGTGAGGAAACCTTGCATGTGACAAATTTCATAGAAATTCTGCCACATGTGTATTCCACCAACCCGCATTGGAACAGCGTGGTAGAATATGTTCCAAACCTTCTCCTCGAAGGGAGAGGAGGCCTTTAGCCCAGCGGGAATTTACAGGCTGTTGTTGTTGTAAATAACAATGAAGTACATAATTTGATATCATCGAGCTGATCAAATGACGGACCACCAGATGAATAGTTCCAGTATTCAACTGATACCTACTCTTTCATGAGATCTCTTCAGTGGCAGCGGCTGTAGTTAATACCACTTGAGTAACTATAATTCGACAATTTATTTAAAATTTAATTTGTTATTTCCAAGGCTAATATTAATATAATATTATATTTGATATATTTATATTTTGTGCAAAAATATTGTATGATATCTTGATCTTGATGGGATTGTTACGTTATTACTCTAACTAAAATTAACTAATTTAAATTATTTCAAGAATTTATTGTATGTAGTTGAAAGTCACCTTATTTATGTTTTATTTTTGTTAATTAATTAAAAACCAAAATTGATCAAATCAAAGTTAAATTCCCCTATTGTTATAAAAACAGTTTTAATTGTCAATTATAGATTATATAATATTGATAAGTATCTATATTTTAGTCATTAATATTATATTTTAGGATAATGAAATCCTTTTGGAGACTGGATTAAACATCGTTTTAAGTTATTAGCACTTGACTAAACGTTTTTAGTTATTGCAACACAGAATGAAGATGCATACCGAGCGTAGCATACCGTATATAAATAAACAAAATGCCACGATCCACGATGCCAAGTCGCGTGCATCGCTACTCCGCGTTCGATAAAGATAATTTTTTGACGAGACAAATGAGACGCATTCCATTGAACATCTCATATTTAAAACATGTGGAGACTTCAGCAATAACTGTAAAGGAAGGAACAAAACAACAAATCATTTTTGATTAATTATATATATTATAGTACACTTGCACAAGATCAGTACTTAAAACGAAATATTCAAATGCGTTTTTATGTAACATTGACATTTTTAATTCTTATTAAAAAAATAAGAATTCAAATCCTTTACGATAAAAGTTAGCTGTATTAAATCAATTGCTATAACATAAATACATTATAGGTATCATATTTCATATTATGTACCTATTATAAAATTTTATTTTAAATTACATTAATCGAATGTATCCATAACGGCTTAAAGTATACTCATTAAATACAATTATATGAAAGTTTCATAACATGTTTTCGCAATAAAATGTATAATGCAATATACATTATTTTGATTGTTAATCAATGAAAAAATGTAATGTTTTAAGATCGGAAGAATTCACGTAAGAATGAATAAAACGGTCAAGGTGTCGGCCAATCAGTCCACTAAGGCCGGATTCAATTAAAATATTTCTAGACATTCTGTAGAAGTAGGAGATGTTCTTGATTACAATCATTAGCCAGTATTCTTTGTTAATTATTAGATTTCAAATTAATTTAATTATGAACTAATTAATAACACAATGCAATCAATTATTCAACTAAGTAAACGAAGTTTAAGAACAAAAAACACGTATGGAAAACAAACAAAAGTTATTATTCGATTTAAGAAACTTATATCGAGTTCGGTTAACATTACAGATATAAAATATGTTAATTTATCTTTTAGCTAAAATATACTAAGCACATTGCTAACTTTAATCAATTATCTACACGTTTTAAGCAACTGCCATAATTAATTTCGGAATTACAAGTTATGAGCAATAAAACGTTTATATCAGAATAATTTTCTGAAGTTAATATGATTCATAAGCATGCATAGTATAGTACCAGTACGTGTAAAATTATATCTATATCATATCAGAATTCATTTCAATATTTTAAAATGTTGTCAACAAATTAATTTATAGATCATTATTTTTAGTGGACTCGTTACCTAAATATAGTAATAATTAAAAGTTTTTTTTTTGATCAATCGACTCCTTTCCAGTTAAATATACACTTAAAATGAAATATAAAAACATTAATTAGCTTAAATTAAGCCGTCTACTAAAATATATTGAGAAGTTACAAAAATTCTATGATTTCTCACGGTTTTTGAAACCAACTCGAATCTCTGTAAAATTTTGTGTTTCGATAATTAGAAGACGGATCGTGTTCTGACTTATGTGACACGACTTGATGGAAAGTAATGATTATGTTTATGTGAGTTACTAATCTATAAAAAGATTTGGGTGTATACATTAATAAGTCTTGTTTATAAGGTTTCGTGCATGTCCGTAAATTAAAAGTATTTTATTTAAAATCGTACAAATGATTTAAAAATTCATATCTAATTGAATGTGTGCATTATTTAGAACTCTCCTGAACAAAAACTAAATATTTCCTTTTTTTTTCTATAATAATAATGTAGCGTTGTGGTTGCGATTGTACGTACTATTTCCGGCATCGATTGTAATACCCAGATATTGTGATAAATTCAAACTGAGACCAATTTGACTTCCGCTGTGATAATATATCTGTAGTTAAAATTATATAGCTTAAAATTTAGCATTCAGCAGCTTTAGAGAACAAACTTATGGGTTTCGACTTATAATGAGTTATAGCTTGAAGTTATGGAGTTTCTAGTGTTACCTGTAATAAAAACTCAACAACTCCTGTCCGATCTACCTGAAATCTCCGACCGTGTTCTATTGGGGTATAATAAATAATGGAGTATGAAAAATGAAAATATAGAAATAAAGAATGGACTACGACACTGTAACATCTCCTGCGCATTTGTTTGAATTTAGCCGAATTACGAACAAGCGGACAGTATTATTTTTGTTAGCAAGCAGATGTTATATTAAGTACAATCACATTACAATCAATTCCTCTTCCTGATGTCGTGTATAACGAGACTATGTAGGAATATAAGCAGGGCCGGATTTAAAAATCTGAAGGCCCTGGGGCAACAAGCAGTGAATGCCCCTACAATATTGTCAGTCAAATTTGTTAATATATAAATATATATATATTCACTTATAACGCTTAAAACAGTAATTAATAATTGACAAAAAGATCCTACATCAAACTTGTATTTTACTATTGCATTTAATTTCACCTCCTCAACTCGACAATAATGTAACATAATTAATTAAATTAAGTTGGAAATTTAACTTTACTTAAAAAATATTAAGATTAAGAAAAAATATATATATTAAATCATCAAATTTCGGTCACTTAAAACTTTAAGTAAAATTTGAATACTGAGTATAACTTTTTTAAAAAACACATTAGTTTAAACTACCGAGAGAGCAAATTTACCTGACAAACTAAAAATTTGAAGGTGTAATAGTTACTGCGATTTCGTGATTAATTAGTGAGTGGTATTTCCTTTTTATAGATAGATTGTATTTTATATTATGAGGTTACAACTAAATAACGGCCTTTATTGTATATAATGTATGTAGATAAGCAATGTAAGCAAATGCACATTTAATTGGATGGTAATGTATGGTTTCTTTTCCTGTACCAACGCCCTTACGAGATTAAATCTTCTGTGTTAAAACAAAGCTAAAACTAGCGCTACCCGGAATCAAAGAACAGAAAATATCGGTTACATTCGATAGCGTTTGAATTTAAATAAATTATTTTCGTATCTTTGATTTTCATTATTATGTCATAAGAGTTTCATTTGAATTGAAACTTTGTTGGCACTCGTATGAAGGTTTTTGGCATAGTACCATAAAAGTACAAAAGGTGGAGCGTCAGTGTCGAATAATTGCTAATAAAAAAATAGATGCGTGTCTTAATCGAGTATTGCATAAGAGTATAACATTGTTTTTAAACTATTATGTAAGTTCTAAAAGTATAATCAAACGAATGAAAATAGACTTATAGAAAGCAGATGTGATGCACTTTACTTAAATAATTCGGGTCAACACCTCATAACATCACCTGAAGCCTGCATCACTTATGGGCTATAAACGGTATTCCTCGCCTTATAACTAATATTCAAATATATTAAATTATTGAAATAATACTGTTTATCATATCGTAATATGAATATCAATAATCCTCATTATAGTTAAGTAAAGCCTAACCTTACTCTTAAAAGTAATTAATATACATACATATTATTAGATTATATCGAAAGAAGCGAAGAGGCGTATGTGGTTTCGTTATATATCATCATATAATTTTAAATATATTTAATAGGATGTAATCAATTGAGTTAATTGGAGCTTCATAAATTATAAACAGGTATAGGTCTATTTACGAACAAGGGCGCGCCCCTCCACCTTTAATTATTATCGACGTACATTAGTAAAGTGAGCGACGCTCGTGCTTACAAGATATCTTAGTGTGTGTTAGACGACTAAGAGTAAAGATAGCCAGCCCTGAGCCCCGTCAAGCGCCCGGGTAGAAGCAGTCTTCTGGTCATCTCCTCTTCTCCGACAGGCGCATCACCGGTCGTTTCAAGCTTTACCATTTTAATTATATCAGTTATGTTTATTTTTGTAGAAAATAATTAATCTAACGCGGATGACTCCGAGATTGAATAAATCATATTTTTAGTAAAAGTGGAAAATCAATTCAAACACAAACTTTAACAAACAGTCATATATTTACGAGTTCTACGTCCATGTATCAAAATACGAAAGTAACATTTTACACTATGCGAAAATCATTTACAGGTCACACCGATAGATGCCGATATAATCCTTACAGATTGACAGACGGGTAATGAAACAGTAGTTTAATCAAAAGATGTCCGTGACATTTTCGGCATGTATTCTACCAGCCTACTGTCCACAGATAAATTGCTAACATACTTTTTTATACTTTAACCGTATTTTGAAGATTAGTAGAGTATAACTTATTAAGGTTATGCAGAATGAACGTCTAAAAATAAATATTTTTGATTGACAATGTTATTACCAAACGAAAGGGATTAAGCTTTTTTTATAAGTGATATATACATATTTGCTTTTCAAATTGATTTGCTCTATCTTAAACTGAAAAGAAATTCGTATAAATTATTTTGAATTCACTGTACTTATAAGAAATAATTGTGGTTAGTTACGTGCAATTCCTGAGCTGAGATAGCCCAGTGAGCTGAGATGGCCCAGTGAGCTGAGATGGCCCAGTGGTAAGAACGCGTGAATCTAAACCGATGATTGCAGGTTCAAACCCAGGCAAGCACCACTATGTTTATGTGCTTAATTTGTGTTTGTAATTCATCTCATGCTCGGCGGTGAAGGAAAACATCGTGAGGAAACCTGCATGTATCTAATTTAAAAAAAATCTGGCCAACGTACTTTCCACCAACCCGCATTGGAACAGCGTATTGGAATATGTTCCAAATCCTCTCCTTATTGGAAGAGAGGCCTTATCTCAACAGTGGGAAATAAACAGGCTGTTACTTTACTTTTTGCTTTACTTTACGTGCAATTCTAATTAGTATTTCACTCTCACAGTAAAACCCATGTAACGCAGTTCGAAAAATAGATTAAATAATTTCAGATACGAAATTATTTCTATATAACTTCTATTGACTAAGTTAAAATAATAGACAGTACTTTTATGAGTTATTCAAGGATAGATAGTCCAAAAAAGTGCATATAATAGCAAAATTTACAAAATTGTTCATTTATATAATTATAAATATGAGATCCTAAATTCAGAAGACCCGGTTTTAAGTGCAAATTCACACCAAAATACTTTATAACAAAAAACTAAGATATTTCTTAGTGCATTTATATTTATTAATCATCAAAATACATTAAAAATATTTTTCATATCTTTTGTTCTTCCCGTTCCGCATTTGAAAAATATTAAAATACTAATTAGAAACATAAAAACCTTATTTAACTATCCATTATAAATATATAGTAATGTTTTTATGTTTGTAGTCTTCGTGAAGGTACCCAAAGGTTATGTAATTTCGTTGTATGTAGATCCTTATTCTACCTGTGCAAATAGAGTCAGACAGCTATTATATTATAAAATAAATAGATAAAATATTGAACAATATAAATATATATTTCAATTGTAAATATATTTATTTATTCTGATAATTATAGTAAAACAAGAATAATTTTAAAGTTTGCTTATAATCATGGTTAATCTCAGTGAAATACCGCGTTCAGAATGAGGAAAATCAGTGTCGAAATCAAACTGCGTCTAAAATGCTAATATTTTGTTTGTCAATTTTAATGCGTCACTGAAATAAACTATGCTTATGTAATGTTTTACAATTCAAACATAATCTCGAATTTATTAATGAAAAAAATTGGTAATATTTATTCAAAAGCTTCACTGTATTGCTTATAATTTAGCTAACTATAGTTAGATTCGTCATACAAATAATCTCGGTAAACGTTGAAATTAGTTTTGCAAAAATACCGTTTATATGTTTAAAAGAGCATATAATTTAATATACAAAATTAAAAAAAAAAAAACTTCGTAAGAGTTTTCTGACATAATCTATATTATAAGACTTTTTTAATATATTTTTGTTATTTATATTAAGAAAAGAAAAGTCGACAAATACTGTCGTTTCCTTGATTATCTAAGGTTAATGTGGGAGGAAAAAGTTACAAACAAAGGTAAATTAATATTTGAATACAAATTATTTCGTTTGTGCCTTGACATTGTTTTGTTGCCAAATAATAGCAGTTCCGTTTGTATAGAGAAAATTAATACTAGTACGAATTAATTATGAATGATAAGAATTTTTTTGCCTAGTCGGTGTTGGCCGGAATTTATGGTAAGTACTTAAGATGTTACAAATTTTTATCTTTGAAACCGAAGAAATTTGAATTTATAGAATATTTGAATAATTTTGGTGTCAAATTAGCAATTGGATTTTTACATGACATATATATCATCTACACATTCAACGTGTTACTGAGCGGCAATATCGTATGGCATAGTTAGTGGAAATAAAATTTTCCAATTAGATTAATTAAAGAATAAGTTTTCAATACTTATAATGACTTAAAAGTTTTCATACATATGTATATAGCAATATTTTTAGTAAAATTTCCAAAAGCTAAAAAAATCGATAATAAAGACTTAATTTTCCGTTGTTAATTCTACACTGTTAGACATAAGAATTTTCAAAGCAAAAATGAGAGCAAACCCTGGGTATTAGCTGGATAGCTCAGCAGCAAATAAGATTCTTAAGAAAAAGATTATACTTTTTATGAACTTATTTTAGCATACATTTCAAATTTGAAATCAATTATCCTTTTCTTTATTTTACTAATTATATTTCGTTTTATTAGAGTTTGAGATTACATTTTATATAATCAATGAGAACACATTTTCCTACATGTAATACATATTTCTTTGACCTGGGTGGGGTTAATATTATTGACCCTTTATAAATATGATATTCATGTCATGTTATATTTATACGTTAATGAGTTCCACTTTATATTAATCATTATTCAATTATTTGTAACAGGGTCGCACTGAATATACAGTTACTTCAAAAATATATAATATTCAATTAAATGTATGAGAATCTATCAAAAAAATTTACAAAGTCAATTGTTGAAGCCTTCTGTCATTCAGTGTCGTCATCATTCAACGCGGACGAAATCGCAAAAAAACGTGTTAAGTAAAACGATGACCTTTCTACAGTTGTTATAAACAAATATAAGTTATACATAGTAGCTATGTTGTTTGTAAATCCCATGGTTATAGCACTGTGAGTAATAATGCCCATCGCATACTGATCACTTGCTAGTCACGAGCTCTGAGGCCTTAGTGCATGCGTGATGAGGTTGACAGATAGTGTGGGAATGTCGACAATTATCACATAATTGCTTTCACCTTTAAATTAGATAAAATTATCTAAACAGAAAAGCGAAACAGTAACTTCTATTTTGCTGCCAAACAGAATTTTTTATTATAATTTAAATGAATTTGTTCGAAAAATAAATCATAAGCTTAATTATTTACTCTTATGAGTTTTTGATACTTAATAAACACGACTAAAAACAAAATAACACTATAAACATGGATCTGAAATTCAGAAACACTTTCCAAATTTGTTAGTTTATATGCGGGCGATTTATTAATCTTTCGTTTTTTTTTGCATACATTTATGAAACCTACAAAAATAAACTACCTTGTTCTAAGAAATAATATGTCACAACTATACGGTTTTCATTACGTTTAAGGGGAAGAACATAAACTGGAATGCGTTCTTATGAAAAATAATAACAAACAAATATTTAAACACAAAACAAATTGTATAGAAAAATATACCCATAACGATTTTCTGTCTATACGATTACAACGTATAAAATTAAATGAACTTATTTACATATAAATTATGTGACGCACCTTTACCGTTAGTAATACTTACCCGCTGAGGTATTTCATTAATTTGTATCGAGGAAGACAATTTTTGAATTCCTTAAAATGAAATTAACTCACTCAGTTGCAAGTTAGTACATTATATGTATATATATTCGTTTTATTTAATAAGATTCCAAAATATATTCCGAACATGTTTTGATTCATAACCAGTTTTTAATTGTTATTAATAACTGAAAGATTATGGGACTTTGACATCACGCTTATTATACGTTACGTATATACGTAGTAATCGATTTACATTAACATTTGACACATGATATTACATACACTGATTTAGTAATGAAGGCGCGCCCCTCTACGCTTTAAATATACGCGTATACAAAACAGTTACGGCAAAAAAAGAATATTAGATTATATTTGTTATTGAATGCTGAATAATTTAAATAATCGGCAAGGCGGGTCTTCGTTTGTCATTTCGGTATTTACAAAAACACTTAAGATCAAGAAAAGATATATTTTTATGACACATATCGATAACGCTTAAAAAGTCTCAGTTGAGACGCAATGTCCATTTGCTGTCATAAAATACGACACGTGTCTAATGCACTGTATTTACACGATAAAATTGTTTACATAATTTTGATACGGGTGGGTATATATGTCACTAGTATGATTGGTATTTAGTGCAGTGAGATAAGACGACGAAAAATGCTAATAAACGATTTGACTATACTATGACTTAACACATAACTAATAGCGAATCTACATTCAATAATTAATAGAACACATACAAATATTTCAACTCGTTGAAATGCTTAGAGTTGCTTTCGCATTTACAATATTAGTAGAGATTAGATATTAAAGTTCAAATAATGTATTTAAATATTACTATTACATCCTGAAACAGACGTTTTCTGAATTCAATTTAATTTTAAACATGCTTTATTAAATGTCAATTGTTATAAGATAAAAAATAGTCTACCGACAAAAACTATTTCTAAGTATTTGTCCTTGTAAAAACCTTTCCGGGTTAGAATTGATACTTAATAAATATAATGCTATAAACCAATAAAATAAACTTGTATAATAAATATTTAACAGTAAGAATATACAAATTTCATCTTAAATTATAATATGTATTTTTATCGCAAAAATAAAGTCATTATACCTTTGAACTCACTAAAAATATCATTGATCTTATATTTATAGAAATTCATGTTGGTATTTTTATTTTATGACCATAAAAGTTGAAACAAAATTTATGTATTTTTTTCATTTGAATTATTAGAGTTTTTAGCAAGGACTTCGTTGTGTTCTGTCACGAGTTGGCAGTACAGGACATCAACTTGTATATCGTTCAAGCGAACGTCCTCATAAGTAGTGTATTTGAGCATTCCTATAAGATAAAATGAAGTTTACAGATATAATACATCGCATACTTGGCATAAGATAGTTTAATGGAAATCAGGAAGTAAGTTCTCACTTCAGATCCGGCATATGACGTTCTAAATATCGTAGAACACTGACATAAACAAATTATTAGGTTTATGTGGGCGATAATAGCCTAGCCAATTAAATGTTTTTTATATGAGGAACTGCGTACTACCTGCGTTTTGGAAAAACCGCTACGTATCAACTTTGAAATTAATTAAGGTTTGTGTTGTTTTTCACAGCAATATGTCTTTAAATAAAAATAATATAAAAATATATTTTTGATACAACAGCTAAAAATGAACTACCTCTTTGGTTTAGTTGCTAGAAAGGGCCATAGATCCTGACGATCCTAGATTTAAATCCCGGGTCAGTTATTTTAAAATATTCGGTTTTCTGTCGAGAAATTCTTAGTCGAAGTCTGAAATCTGGATAATGACAGTGATTACATTGCTCGCTCATGGAATCCTGTGTCTTTACGCGTTAAATTGTCATCCTATATTGTTTGTATGATTAGTCAGCGCCCTCACCTCTGTGCAATGTAATATTTCTCGCGCCTGTTGAAAATGGTGACCATAACCGAAATCACTCAGGAGTACATCATAATGTTATAGCTACTTCTATGTTCATAAATTAGAATAATGCGTTACATTTACCTACAATTACTACTACTTCATAGAACTACGATACTCAAAAGCGTTTCATAGTACAGCACGCTAAGTGATGTCTTTATTAGAAAAGATAATTATCTTAATGTAGATAAATGTTTACTCAATTTTTGAAGAGCAAATAGCCAATTTTTGAATGTAAACTAGGTCACTGACCGTCTATAAATAAAATAAAAACAGTTGTAATTAGTTACCGATGATTAGTGTCGTTAGCATCGAAGCTTTAACAACTGTCATTTATGCTCTACATAATCAAATAAATTAAAAGTGACACATTAGCTGTATCTTTTTTTCTGGGAGTAGAATATTGAACAGAAAAAACTGTTATTTAGATTTATTTTCAATTTATTTTTGAATTAAAAAATTGTAAGCTAATAAGCGTTACAGGGATATGGTGCTTCTCTCCTCGTTAGGATATCCTTTTAAATGTATGTAAATCATTGACTACGAATGCTCATGAATACATATGTGCCATATTTTCATACGACACGCGCAAGTTTCCTTACGGTTTCCTTCACTGATGAGAACGATATGAATTATTAACACAATTTAAGCACATGAAAATTTATTAATCCTTACCCGGGTTTGAAATTACAGTCTTCGTTAAGATTATTTAGAGTATTCAACCTATGGTTTATAGATCTAAGCATTATTTTTAGCTAAATATTTATTAATATCGGGTTTATAATATAATCACGTCTAATTTTAAGCAGTGCTTATAATGCATATATATATATATATATATATATATATATATATATATATATATATATATATATATATATATATATATAAATAAAGAAACAAACTAAATTAAAAGTATGTATTTGAAGGACGAAATACAGAACCACTCAATTGCAAATTGAGAACCACGAGGGTTCAGTGAAAAATGCAGATAAACAAGTTTCATAATAATTATTAATCCACACATTGGCGACCGGAGTTTGTATAGAATGTATATATTTTGTTGGTTTACATTAGTTTTACACAAATATTAATGTGAGATATAGATTATGCGAGTTTTATTTTTTATTAATTGCCATTTGGCAGAGCCTAAGATGAAGCTTAAGCTTGGATGTTAAAGTACTTTTAGAAAAAATATTATTATTAAATACTTTTTAAGGAAAAAACCCAAAAATATTGTTGAACTAATTTTACATATTACTTTTGATATCATAAATATAATGAGGCAATTTAATTAATGAAAGATATACAGAAAATAAAATAATGATATTGAAGCGGTCGATTTATGTTAATAAGCAATATAATTGTATTATTATATTATTTACCTACCTAGTTCACTTAATTCACAGCTTGTTAACAACAAATCATTTTTCATTCCAATTTGTTTATAAGCATAATGTTAGCAAAATTAACACTAGAATGTGTTAACTTACTGAACGACAGGCCACATTTTTCTTAATTGGGGCTTACAACTCGTGATGAAAATGAATCTATATTGGTATCGATTACGTAAGACAGTGTGCTTATGTATTAAACGCTATCATAGCCGTCATCGAGCCTGGCCCTCTACGTATACAATACGTTGAAATCGAAACAGAAATATTTTTTTATCTAGCTAACTACGGCGTGCTTTTAAACATGGTCGTCGGACGCCGGCGCCGCTCAGTACACTCGCAACCGGCGACGAAGGCACGCGTTGCCATTTACAAACAAACTTATGACGATAATAAATAAACTTAAAATAATCTTATCATTATAGTTTTAAGAAGTGTTTACAAACATTTGGGCTTTATGTCTTTAATCCTAATGTGCTAAAAGTTGCCGAAAAACGCGGGAGTGAAACCGACGCGTTTACGCATATGCTAATAAGCCGGCATTACGGAGAATTCGAAATTTATATTAGTGAAGGTTTACGAGTTTGGCGAATTTGGCACTTAATAGTGCTATCCTCTAGGAGTGCATTGCGGGTGAGTGACATCTGAAGGCATCTAGTCACAGTTTTATTTTTAAACCCCGACAAGGCACGGGATGCGCAGACGCAACTATTTTTGGTGCACGAGACGTTCACACCTATATTTTAAATTTCAATCTCGTATTTCAAAATATTTTAAACATACAATATGTGTAAGCGACAAACACATTTGACTTACTATTTAACGTAATGTTATGTCTCTGTGAGAAAACTTCTAAAATCAATAAAATTATGTACTAATCGACTCTACAATTTTTGCATTAGAAATATACGGAAGAGCTTTTTATAAAAAGCTAAATTGAAAGTATAAAGTTAAAATAGAGTTATTTTAACCAAATGTCTCTAAATACGTTACATATACTTTGTGATATGTATCCAAAGTAAAGCGTTAATTTAAATTAATTAATATTCACTCGTAAATAATTCATAAATTCTAACAGAATCGCCCGAGTTAGCCATTAAATTTACAAGTTATCGTTGTAGCCAATATGTGAGAAAAAATTTAACATACCTACAGTAAAAATTCGAAAAGATTCCGTTTATGGACATTAAAATTTTAACATAACGCAATATTGAGATAACGCTATCAGTAAGCGTAAAAAATATTGTGACTCAACACTAGCGAAAGAGTATTCAAATTGATTTGTCTGACCTTACCCTCGGCTGATTCATTGCCAACACAAAAATTAATTCAGATTTTAAAAAGTTTGTTACTACTTTTTTTATCATTCTACAAGAATCTACATTGAACTATACTTAACAGCTTAAAATATTAAGCTACTTAAAGCTACTTTTTTTTCTTAGCAGAGTTTTATCTTGATGTTGATTTCCAGTACCAATTCTAAACAGATAAAATTTTAAAAATACAAACATATATACCATAGTATGTATACGTATTTCAAAGATTATTTGAAGTCACTTAGAAATGCAATGAATGAAGGGTTCAACCAAGTAGAATACATAGTATACACTATGATATGATGTTTGATGTTTCAAAGTATGTTTTGTATACAATTGTTCTATAATAATTGTAAACGAGTGTCAATTATTATTGATACGTATCTTGATTGGTTTTAAGACCATCTGTTGGACACATTAAGCCTTGAGACAAAAAACTAGTTCTTACTCCTCAGTGAACGTGAACACTAAACATATTACGTATTGTGTTATACGACCTTTCTGATTTTTTTTACGTCAATATTATCTATTAAAAAAGTATCAAGGTGGTTACGGAAAGAACTCGTTAAAGTTCTAAATATTGGGAATGATATTGACAGTGATTGTATTGTGTAGGCAATGGGCTTTATCAAGCAAATAACGAACGTTAGTAACATCGACGTCCATAACTAAATACGACCAAATGTTAGCAAATATTTGATAGAGATAACTTTAATTACGACTAAATTGAACGATTGTTATTATGAGGAAATATAATCGTTATCTATTGAAGTTTTAGGAACTTTAAAATTATTTTTGGTTATTTTCCTTCTCCAACATTTGATTAGTGGAACAATATAAAACTATGAAAAATATAAAAAAATTGGACTTAATATTGACTTCCAAAACTTAATAAATATTTAAACATTTGTAAATGGGGTCGGGAGTCTTAACTGGAGATCGAGCATTAAATCTGCATATGTAAGTACCGTTAAGTCTCCGTGTGCTTAATTTGTGTCTATATTTTATAACATGTTATATAACGTTAAGAAAACTGCAAAAAGTGTTGGATGAAATTCATCCAAATATATTAACCAACAGAGCAACGAGGTGGTGAAATAAGGTCCAAGACTTCTCTATAACAAGAGACATTTACCGAATAGCTAGCTACTAATACTTATATTTAATTAATTTTTTGAATACAGTTTGAATGTTATTCGTCGATTTATGAATTAAGCTAATCGAATAAGTAATATGATATAATTACATAACAAAAATCATAAAACCTGTTAAATCAGATTGATTAAACTTAAAAGGTTATATTAACTTATATGTAAATTATTTCTGTTGTAGATAATTTTAATGAATTATTATCACATAGTCTGTATGTACGAAAAATAACGTAAATGTACCATTATTTTTATTATATATTTTTGAATAACAATACACCCTAATAGTTTATTTAAAAAGTTATTTGTATGTTTTTATGTGTACAAAAGGCATATTTAAACACATGTTAGTCGGACCTACGAATATTTCAGCTGGCACGTGTATCTCGTCTTAAGGCTAATGGTCGGAGAATTTACGTATTTAAACTATTAAGTTAACCATTAGTCACGGGATGATGGATTTACCATACCTATTAAACGACTCTAAACATGAGTTTTAGATTTTCATTCCATGAAATCCAAAACCGTAATTATCTCATATTTTTATTTGACATTTGTATATTAAAAAATGTTGTAAATAAGTTCAAATTCAGTAAAACATTCAATTTTATATTATTTCAAACGTTAAAAGAATAATCATAACTTTGATAATGAATTTCGAAACAGTAACAATTGTTGATTGATACGCGTTATTTAATAAGAGAACTTTAATTCTGAAAAGTTCACACCTAATTAAATAACAAAAAGAAGATCCTATATCACTATTATCTTACCAACAATACTAGACTTTGAACGCATTACTTATCGTTTGTCATAACTATATTATCTCCGTTATAATAATATTATAATTAAATAGCTTCATTAGTCCAGTCAAGATTTCTTCTAATATTAACTTTTGTCGGTTAATAAAGAAACAGTTATAACACTTTAACTTAAAATAATCAAACATAAGTCAATACGCTTATGAAGTTAATGGGGAACTTGTTATCGGACCTGCATATTCACTTCTATACACAGATTGTAATGCGACCTCATTCCATAAATCCCGGCATAAATAGTGTTCAAAATCACGTCATTTTTATTACATTTGCTTAAAAAAAACAAACAGTAATTAAAATTATATTAATATACTGCTAATAACGAAAGTAGGTTACTCAAATATGTTCAAAGAATGCGTTTATATTTGAATACTTCTTGTTCATTATTAGTAACAATAACTTTTTTAGTCGACAAAATACCCGAATGTTAAATCTAAATTCAGTTAAAAAGAACCTACTTAAAAAAAAACATTGTCAGACCAATGAGCAACGGAAATAATGCATTTATTTTAAACTAGTCTGCAGTAACATATTTTCCCACATATTTTAAAATAAACTTCACAACAATAATAAGAAAAAAAAATGTTTTGCTTTTTCTCGGAAGTGACGACCCTCTGCTCAGCGTGGGATTAAAAAGTTTTGGGCGGCTTGATTCAAAAGGACACTTGGTCCAACACTTGGCGCCTAGATTGCAAAGGTGTTAATGGACCATTCATTTCGTCATCATATAGATAACAAATGGTTCAGTTCATTGTGGTTATTAGTTACGCTTTTTTTGATATTTTATGGTGGCTGTATTAATAAAAAAAAACTCGCTATAAATAATCGATATTCGCTAACGAAACATATAATCCAGAGTTGTATCTATACATTATAAAATAAATACAATAATTATTAAAATTAAATACAAATTTAAGTAATAAAAAATTGATGCTTGTAGTCAGTGAATCAGTTTAGTAGGTACTCTGTTGATAGAACTGTTCTACCCCACTACTTCAAAAAGTTCAATACTCAACGAAGAAAATTTAAATAATGAAATATTAATACGCACATACTTACTTTTTTACTGGTATGATCGTAAATCAAAAGTTATGTAGTATTCACTCAAAGTATCAAAAATCACAGTATGCGTAAAACTATTTCACCAAAGAAACATATTTGATACCTGCCCTAGTGCAAAATCTTACACTGAAAAGCAACATATATACTTTATTTCGATATAATTATGTTATTGTAATATTTGATTGTTAATATAATCGATATTACAAACATACATAATTGTCTAAGGCATATAATGAGAGAGTCCGTCGTGACACATCTGGGCGAAAATCATATTAGCTGTAAATAAAATTAATATGTTAGGTATCTTTAAAAAAAATAATCTAGCGTAAAAAAAAATTAAATCGGTAACTCAATTGCCAATGAATAACACCGTACAAATAAATGTAAAAATGTTTTGATACTTTCAATATTTATAATTATTTATATATATTTTACTGAACTGCAGAATACTAATTTCTTTCATCCTGCAATCTTAATTAATGAAAGTGTCGCAAATACGGAATAGAACAGACGAGGAAAATGAATTAAATTATTTTAATGCTTTATACATAAAATCCATATAAAAACTTTATATTGATTCGATATCAAAAAACAAATGAAAAATACGATGCAGAGGTGATCTCTATAAATAAAATAATACTTATAATATAATATTTATAATTGGATACAAAATAATTCACAGCAACTTAATTTCAACAACTATTAAATTACTGATACAATAATTGAATTAAAAACGAAAACTTCTACCGAGCGATATTTTTGTCGTATCTATAAAACATTGGTGTTTACATACACAAATATAATCAAGAATACATTCGTACACGTGACTAAATGTCAAAGAGTCGGTGGAAAATTTTACAGCAACTTCAAGAAATAAGATTATACAGACTTATATTTGGTCTATCGATCTCATTTTAGTTACCTAAAGATTTGTAGCTACTTAAATGTTTATATTCGTTTAAAGTTACATCAAATTATAAAATTCTTTGGAAATAACTAATATTGGTTTTAACGGACTAAACATAAATTAGATATAATATACATATACATATTTATATCTCAGACAAGAATTTATTTCCAAACTCACATACCAGTCAATTACTTATATATTTTACGAAAAATGTAAACGTAAACATCAATATATACTGTGTTACTTTGATGTTCATAATTAAGTATGAAATCTTTCGTATAGAGAGCGCATGGAAAGCCACCTCGACCACATTACATGCAATTCTGAGCTATTTATAAATAAAACAGCGGAAATCTGGTATGCGAGACGAAGAAAAAATGATAATTGCTTTTAAGAACTTTAATAAAAAGTGTATATGCACAGCATAAGCTTAAGAATTAAAAGTCATTTAGATGACATGTTTTGAGAAAAATGTGTTACAATTAGTATTTAATTTTACATTATAAATACAATATAATATAAATACATACTAATTCATCTTAATTTACATATTTTAATAATGTTTATTAACATTTTTAATATTTTATTATAAAGTAGTTGGTTTTTTTATCGGCGACGATTTACCCACGTGACTGACAAAAAGATATACTTTTCTGTCATTCGCCAGAAGAAACTCTTTAGAATAAAGTTTATAACTTACCTCTTAAAAATCTGACTAATGTATATGATATCGAATATGATAACTTTTATGAAGTTCAAGTTTAATAGGATTTTATAAAAATATTTTGTATAAATATAATTATTTATATTTTTATAAGACATTATAATAATATAGTTATTCAATTTAAAAATAATGGTTATTGTTTAATTTCCTATTATTATTATTAAGGAAAAACGTATGCGTATGTAACGTTTTTTAAACATATAAAGACTAAAATACTTCACCATCGTATTGCTAATATTAATCATCTAAATACTACTGAAACGTAAAAAAGCTGTGCTTTTTTAATATTTATTACTTTAAGAATATACAAACCTTGCTTATTAAAATAACCTACGATTATATAAATTTCAAACTATTAATTAAGGATTTACAATTAACCATTGTAGGTCTTAAAGTTATTTATCATAATAATTTTATAGTGCCACCTAAAAAAGTCTTGTACCGCAATTAATTATGTGTCCTTTACGCAATATCAACACAATAATAAATAATATGTCGTAGAAACAAGAAAACGTTGAAATTATAATATAAAAGATAAAATATTTATGATAGTCAACTGTTTTGAATACATATTACGTGTATAAGTTACATTCACCAAACATCATACATACTAGACAACTAGTATGCGTGCTCTTAGGGGCCAACTGTTGGCTATTATTTCGACACGTTTTCAACTTGGACTGTATATCTAGACATATAAAAAATCAAAGTTCACGATATTATGTTCATGAGAAACATATTTCACTAGAAATTAAAAAAGGATATTCTTTAGGTAAACATATGACATATAAAAAGTTTTTTTTTTAACATATCATATCTCAATTAATAATAACTGCTTCATCATGTATTTTTAGTATCTTTACTTCAGAATTGGAAAAACTGAATCAAAATATAACTATTATTGTCGATCATTTTATTGCTAAACATTTAAAAAACTGCTGTGTAATGATTAAAGTTGTCCAAAAGCTGGTTATACTACTCTGATATGACAAATAATGCGGACGCATTTTGTATATGTATTAAGCTCGATCTCTTGTATATCTTCCTCCTGCAACGTCATTCGCGTCATATTTTTTAAGGCGATTTTATAAGGCTTAGTCTCTATCCAGATACAAATCCTTTGTCAAATTTCATAACAACTGGTTCAGGGAACTATATAATATAATAGGTTGGGGAAAAAGTTTCTTCGTATTTTATATGAAAATTCAAAAAGTTTTTTTTCTAGTTTATTTACATTTGACTAAAGTATGTAGGTGCCATTTTGTTCCATAACTTTTTGCCATCTTGTTGGTAGTGACATGATCCCATTGCTGTAAAAATTTTGGGGCTTCTGATCGAAAAACTGCGACAAGTGGTTTTGGCAGTCCTCTCGTGATGTTAACCTGACACTGCCTAAGGAATTCTGCAGAGACCGAAACGGATGAAAATCTGAAGGTCAAGGTGAGGACTATACGGCGGATGCATTAATACCTCCCAGCTAAACTCTCGTAATTTTTGTTGAGTGGCTAAAGATGTGAGAGGTCTAGCGTTGTCATGGTGAAAAACTACACCCCTTCTGTTGATCAATTCTGGCCGCTTTATCTCAATTTCTTGCTTCAATCTCATCAATTGTTCGCAATACAGTTCTGAATCGATGGTCCTGCCGGGCGGTAACAGCTCATAATGAATGATGCCCTTCCAATCCCACCATACACACAGCATTACCTTGTTGCGAGTTAATCCGGGTTTTGCCACAGTCTGTGAAGCTTGACCGGCCTTTGACCACGATCTTTTTCGCACGTTCTTGTCGTATGTGATCCACTTTTCATCACCAGTTATCAGCTTCTTCAAAAATGGTTCGGTTTCATTACGTCGTAATAAAGAATCACAAATGAGTACACAGTTCATTAGGTTTCTTTCAGTGAGTTCATGAGGCACCCATATATCGAGCTTTTTTGTGTACCCAGCTTTATTCAAATGTGTCAAAACCGTTTTGTGGTCAATTGCCAGTTCTTCAGCTACATCGTAACTACTAATATGCCGATCTTGCTCCACTTTTTCAAAAATGGCATCAATTTTGTCCGTAACAGGGCGACCAGAGCGAGATGCATCTTTGATATCAAAATTTCCGGCTTGAAAACGCTTAAACCAAACTTGCGCTACTCTCACAGATACTGCATTAGGTCCATAAACATCACAAATTTTTTTCGCGGCTTGAGTTGCATTTTTACCTTTTTTATAGTAAAATTTTAAAATGTATCGAATTTCTTCTTTAGATTCACTCATTTTAACAACAACAAAAACAAATGAAAATCACACAAATTCCTAATTTGAATTTGGAAGTGCCTTCTTTAAAATTAAAACTTCTTAATGATATCAAAACCAGCCAGATACAAATGGTATAGCCAAAGAGATTTTATTACAAGTTCATACATACTATATGCGAAAAGACTTTTTCCCCAACCTAATATATAATATGTAAAAAGAGTTTTCCGATCTATTATAATGTTATAGTAAGACACTGTTTTCTGAATGAGTTTAATAAGACAGGTATAATTACAATTACGTCACAGTATGTTTACAATAATAGGTAATGTGTATTACGACTACAACTTAGATGTTTTTGATACAAACAAAAACAATCGTTGCATAGCCACGACGAGTAAAGATTAAATTGTACACCTAGTTTCCGACTTTGTAAAGTCAATACATGCTTCCTGGCGCACGGTGATAAATAATTACTATTATATATTACTAAAAGATTACATTAATATTAAAAAAAGGTTGCACTTAGTGATTATATTTCCTAGCAAGGGATACTGTATACACATTTAAATGTAGTTAATTGACTTTGTAATCAAAATGGTGGAAAAGAGTTACTATTAAGTTTCTACGGAGCCCTTTCTTGGACAATTTTCTTTCCGAACGTTACGTGAACATATTTCACAATATTATAACACACATATTATTCCGAATCTGTTGCTGTAGTTTGTTTGCAAATACGTATCTATTATACGTTATTTATTATCAATATATTTTAATATAACGTATGGACTCTAAAGAATCGCAACAAATACCTGATTAATAAAACCTGAACTTGCTACACAAGTGTTTAAATGACATAGAACTTGAAAATTAACATACCATTATAATATAAACATAATCCTTTTTGAATCATTTAACACAGTTACAGTTTTGCTATCGCTGAAATAGTTTGTTTGATTGTGCATGTGAATTAAAAAAAATCTATTTATAGAAATGTTTCAACGTTATAGTAACAATTTATTTGAAGCCCAACGTCAGTTGATTGTATACTTAAATTTATTTTTTAAATTATTTTTAATTTAATAATCGTCTCGATGCTTATATATCTCTAAGAAAGTTCTAGAGAATTATCGATTGTGAATCGATGTACAATCAATTAATTTAATGGTATGTATATTTTTTTTTATTGTATTTGTATAGATACATTTTTATAGAAAGTATAAATAGTAAATACTTAATAATAATTAACATTTGGATAACAAAATCAAAAGTTAGACAAACTTACAACTTATTTCAGACAAGTCATATCAACGATATTTATTTCCAAGTTCAAAGAGTTCAAACAGAATCTAGTAAATGGGACCAGTAAAGGGCACAACAAGGCTTTGGATACTTTGACCGAAAATAGATTATGCTTATCAGTAATTATAGATCAAGGACTATTATACTGTAAATATAATTTTAATCAAGAATATGAATCTCTCATACACTATGTCACTCCCAAATATTAGACTAAACTATGGATCGAGTACGGAACTACATTTTAAAAAATTACACGGTAGGTATACCAGAAGGTTGGTAAATTTGTGATTTAATGTAGCAATTTTGAACACATATACATGGGGATAAAAATATTGTTTATATAAAAATTTAAATTAACATTAAGTACTTATTACACTTCAATCTTATTAAGACGATTTAAATGAAGCTTTCCCAGGAAAAGGAAATATTTAAAATATTATTTTTAAGTTACATAAGGATTACAATTATTATTCAACTTTCATTAAGTTAAATATAGAACTTCACAGTGTGCTACGGTTTATCAATATACCAAATATTTCGATAGATTGACAAAATAAAATAAAATTCATACTATATACAAATACACATTTATCTCAAAAACAATTACAATAATTTGTTTATCAAAAAAATTTGCTAAGCTTTAGTAAAAATTCGGACTTGCATAAAACGTAAATTTTAACATAATTACAAAAGCTACTTAGCTCTGTCTTTTCATTACTTTCATTAAATTAAAGTAAATGACTTAGCGAGGGAGGTCAGTTGGGCATTCAAAACAATCATATTTTAATAATAAATTGTGAGATATCAAGACTTTTAACTTGAAACAAATGAGTCTCTTGATGAAATGAAAGAGATATAAACTTCGCAATTTCAATCGTAAAGCTATTTAGTCTATAAGTTATGTTTAAAATAAAGATATTAATACACAGTTTTTTTTTTCAAATATATGTTACCACATTCGCAAACAATATACATTTAATAATTGCTTATTATTATTCCTATAATACGATTTCCTTATAACATTATTAATTGAATCAAATCGTATCTTATATCAATCGATAACAACAACAGACTGTAAATTCCCACTGCTGGGCTTAAGGCCTCCTCTCCCTTTGAAGAGAAGGTTTGGAACATATTCCACTACGCTGTTCCAATGCGGATTGGTGGAATACACATGTGGCAGAATTTCTATGAAATTTGTCACATGCAGGTTTCGACCTCACGATGTTTTCCTTCACTGATGAGCACAAGATGAATTATAAAGACAAATTAAGCACATGAAACAGCGGTGCTTGCCTGGGTTTGAACCCGCAATCATCGGTTAAGATGCACGTGTTCTAACCACTGGACCATCTTATATCGTATTTTATTAAACTCTGAAAAACAAGTACAGTTACATACATATATGTATTTTGTATTATAATAATTATATTAAATAATCTTCCTTATGCTTGACCTCATGATGATAGAGGCGCGGTAAACAGCCCACCCGATCAAAAACATGATAAATATTTACAAACAACGGCCCGGGGACACAATGATTTCACTTTAAAGATTTATTTCACTGCATAGACCTTTATAATGTTTGACGCTCGATCATGACTTTCTTCGTAACGACATTATATGTAATTGTCTCTAGAGGTAACTCATACCTATAAATCTCTCAGTTCGCTGTAAACATAAAGATTTTCTATTTATGTACAACCTGTAAATCCTTCGTATAAGGCGTTATAGTTCAAGTTGGTAGGAGTGAGACGTCCTTATATGTCCCGATGTCTATTGACCGTGGTTGTCCATTGGGATTTTTCAAGACAGAAGATGTACTTACTTGAGTCTATTCAAGGCAAAACCAGTGTTGAACATAGCTTTATTTTTTATGGTTATATTTGCTATCATTGGTGCGTTTGTGACGATCGTGTAACTTCTCAAAAACTTGAACGATGAAGTAACATACACCGAGGACCGGATTAAGCGTTTACCCTTTTCGATCTTCCATAAATATATTTTACGATGTTTTTACTATATTCCTCAGTATGGTATCGTTTGGAAAAATGTTGGAGTAATGTTTGGTTTCAAAATTTTTTGCCTAGTCTTGTGTCCTTTTATTGACAAATCCTTTACTTAAGAGGCATAATAAAATTATTATCATATTAGAAAAATATTATTATTACCCCTATTACAATAACATTATTATTATGTATGCGAAAATAACCGATAACTGCGGTTTGAACGCTGAATTTTCATTTGCTTTATTTTTAGTATTTATAACTCATCTAGTGCTTGGCGGTGAAGGAAAACATCATGAGGAAATCTGCACGTGTCTAATTTCTGCCACATGTGTATTCTGTCAACCCGCATTGGAACAGCGTAATGGAATATGTTCCGAACCTTCGCCTCAAAGGGAGATGACGACTTAGCCCAGTAGTGGGCAGTTTACAGGCTGTTGTTGTTTTTTGTTGTTAATATAAAAGTAAGGTCGAAGCCCAAAGTAGCGTGTACTACTTTAATGCCTAACATCTGAGATCCCCGCCCCCTCCCCATAAAACAAACAAAACCACGTGGTATAAATAGCTTAATACATATATTGATTATTATAAATAAATATTAGTAAATTAGTATTACCTACGACTGAGTCGAAACTTCAGTAAAGTAGAATAATTTGGATATATTATACATCATCGGCGATTTATTTAAATTCCTTATCGATTCTATTTACTTTGCAAATACGTAAACATTAAAATGTACTATCTTAATAACTTATACGTCAATGACCTATTTGACATTAAGTCAAACGTTGTAAATAGATCTCTGTGAATCAAACCAAAATAGTTTATTGCTTTTATTTATAAAGTTTAACACTGTATAATAACTGTATATAATAATTAAATAAAATAGTTAATATTGTTTGTATAAATATGCTGAAGATTTTTTTACTTATTTCAAAAATATTGTAAACTTTAGGTTTAGGTCGTAACCTAAACCTAAAGTTTTAAGAGTTAACCAAATTAAGAGTTATCTATACAGAACGTATTTTGTATAGATAACTCTTAATTTGTGTCAAAAATAAAGTGTATTTTACAGTTTCATATCTGTATGGCTGATTTATTCCGATACATAAGATAACTAAGCTTCCTATGAAAAAGTTCGAAATATTTATTTAGTTTGATACGATATCTACGTATATCTAGCGCAATCTCTATGTCCACAAAGTTTTTTATTTTTTTAATAATAAGCGGGCTAGCATATTACGTGCCACTTGGAGGTAGCCACCAATTACACAATATAAAAATTTCCTACCACCCCTTTCATATTGAATACATCAACCTTGGGAACTATAATGTTATGTATCTTGTGCCTGTCCTGCCTTTACTAACTCGATACAAACGAAATATAATAACAATGCTTTTACAAAATTGTTATGTATACCCATAATAATATTAATTATTTTGATATAATTGAGAAAAAATTTATAAACTCGAAAAAAAGAAAAACTAGAAGAACCTGGTGTCCGTCTGAGTGAAGTCAATTCATCCTTACGTTTAACTTCTATAATAACATTTTTAGAATATTTTAGCTAACTCAAATAACAATCAATTGTTAAAAACAAAAAAATATATATTAATTACGTTTTATTCGATACAGAATAAGTATGCACTAAATAAAAATGTGTGTTTAGTATTCTTTGGTTTGGGATAAGTAACAATTGAATCACTATAATAAAAATCTATGTAACTGATTAACGGAATAGAATTTCTACAGAGTTTCTTGCCGAATTTAGTACTTCTCGGCAAAATCTAAATTCCAAACTCATGGTAGCTTTTAACATAATTCAATCATGTGAAGTGAAAACTCAAAAGTGCTCGCATGGGTCTACTTAAATATTTTTTATTAACTTAATATATTTTATATTTTGATTTCTCTTTCAACAAAATTAAGCATTGTTTTTTGACAATGTACTATATAATGAGATACATCAAATAGATAGACAACCTAAAAGTCGAAAGAACCTCTATCTCTATTTGAATAAGTAAAATTTAAAAAATCATGTTCAATTATAAAACGCAGTTTTAGTTTTCATCTATGTGTAATTAAAACACGTACCATAAACGTGACGGAGGCGCGATTTTGTTCACGTTTACTTAAATATGGAGATTTGTTTTAGAATTCCTAAAGAACCTGTTACAATTCTTGGAATTAAAATTATTCCATGTGTTGAGTAGAGTCATAAACTGTATATTAATAGATATATATTATTACGTTCCATGTTTTATTACATATGCAAAATACATTTACAGTATAATGAGAAAACAATCTTATTAATACTTATAATAATAAATATAATTTATAATTTATTTTTATACGCAAATGCTAAGTTGAAACGATAGTGTGCTTCATGTGCATAATAACGTATCATGGCTTATAGCTTTACGTTAGTATTAATTTATTTAAAATGTCCCTCATCTCAAAGTTATTTTTGAAAAAATCAAAAATTTTATATAACCAATAAGAGAAGATAAACTGTTAATGATCAAAATCAAATACAGTGGTATTTTTGAAATATTTATGATACAATTATATTATTAGTGTGTATTTAACCCTTAATGCGATTGATGACAAAGAGTAACTAGCATTTATGCGCAAAGTTTTTTTGGGTAGAATTTACCTTCCAAACCAGTGGAAGCTTATCAAGATCACGAAACAAAACCAAAGTCCTTTAAGAATACTTAAATGTTAATTCTTAGACGTAGAATAGAATCAAGGTAAAATATAAAAATTCTTTGAATGAAAACAATACTTTTCACGATTGTTAATAACGAAAGTTACTAGGAATATCCCATTCATTGCTATAATTATACAAAAATTAAAACAAGGAAAACTTAAACAACCTTGGCTATTACTCTATATCATTTCATTTGTATTAGTATTGGAAATTGTGTGATGAAGAATACACTTTTATTGTGAGAGTGAGTGAAGTTTGCCCGAGGTCACCGCTGCTAACATTATCTCGTTCACATTTCACATAAAATAATATTCATGATTTACACTTATCTGTGGCCGCATCGTGCAGGTCACGCTGCTTACAATGTACATTGACATTTGATTTATTTCTTTGGGGTGGAGAATTCCGTTTACTCCATAGCTTTATCTGACTACATATGTGCTGCAATATAATAAATGTATTTTTAAATAAACTTTTACCTGCTTCTTTCTTTCTTTCTTTTTTGATGAAGTTCTACCATATATAAAATCCAAATTCTAACATTATTTTAATATAAGTGCCAATTTTTATATTTGCTGTCGAAACGCTTGGCCCTTGCAGTAGTAGTGCAAAAAGCTTCACCAAAAGTATAACACCTCGCCTCATTGCCTCCACTGGTGACAGGAGGGCTGGTTCGTTTTTTGCCCAGTGGATCGGAATTGCGATTCGACGGGGAAATGCTGCTAGCATTCTTGCCACCATTCCACGCGGTCAAGATTTATACAGTAACTAGTTTTAGTTCATATTTGTATATATATATTTAAGCATTTAATGTTGTTAATTCTAATATTAATAAAATATATTTTTATATTTTTCAACAATTCAATACATTGCATAGTATTTATATACCTTGATATTTGTATTATTATTATTAAAACAAAACAGCAATAAATATTATCTAAAGTGACTGTATTAAAACTGAAGTCAGTTATCATACAATTAAAATCAGCAAAATGAATGCTTTTATACTTAACAAAAATATATTAATGATGAACAACTTATACTACTGAAAAATGTTTTCGAAATGAAAAAAAAATTCCAGTACATAAAATTAATAATATTTTGATCGTAAAATTTACATTGGGCTTAATAATAATGGAACATTGCTTAACTTTCGGCAATAAAGGTTTGTGTTATTAAACGTTAAAATGAAATCGACGCAAACAATCCGGTTTCGAGCAGTTCACTTCGCTTTTCAATTATAATGAATAATTTGTCCGTGAAAAAACTTTAACGGTTGCGTCACGATTTAACGAGTACATTGTATACTTGGTTTTTTGTTTAGACAAGTGAATAAATTCGTCTTTTTCATCCGACTGCATACATTATTTCTAATTATTTTATTTTTCTAAAAAGTTTCATACGATAAAATGCATGCATATGTTCACGGCTTATATTTATATCTACAGTTTTTAACGTAAACCTATATTAACACTATTTTATAAATTTTGAATGAATTTAAATTTTTCAACGTAAACTCTGATGAATAAATATTATACATATATACAAACGTAATAAGTATTTTAATACAATACATTTTTTTTACATTTAACTCATATTATATTATAAATATTATAAATAAGATTGAGTAATTATTATTTTTATTGATAAATACCGATATTAATTTAACAGCATACGTATGTGGTTCGCTTTATTTCTCTAAATGAACCTAATGCGTATTAGATGAAACGACAACTTAAGACATTGAACTCTATTATCATTTAAAGTAGGTATTCAGACTCCAAAACAAACGATGTCGCTTAAATAGAGTACGTCGTATCAGACTTATGTAATCACAATCCATATGAAGAGGAGATACTAATTTAGAAAAAAAATATTCAGTCAAATATTTTTTCCAAGAATTTATTTTTGTAAAAATTGTATGATGTTATTTTTTCCAGGATTTACTATGGTCCAGCGGGTAGCTACAGATGAGCGTCCTTTCGAGACGCCCTCATCTGACGAAAGCGGTCTGGGTAGAAGCGACTCCCCCAGCGATGATTCGGAACCAGAAGCTGCACTGGTATGTTGGCAAATATTTTCATATTAAAAAATATATAGTTTATAAAAAAAGTTTTAATTACATACATACATAATAGGTGGTTAACCTTTTTTTAAATATAAATTAAATATCTGGCACATATTAAACGAATCACTTAAAGAAAACTCAATAAGGAAACGTCACGCCAACCGTCAAAACAATGAAAATTCAATGAGGCCAAGATTGAGGTAAAGAAATGGGGCTTAACAATATGCCTCTCTTATTTGTCTTAATTTTGATATGATAATAGATATTAAACCTTATCTAAATATTATAGCAGTAATAATTGTTTGCTATCACATCTGTGTAGTTATTTCGAAATTTGAGAAACTCGAAACCAATACGTCAGAACATATTAAAAAATCTGTAAGGATTCAGACCGAGAAAATTGAAAAGAGACCAAAATGCATAGAAGCCTGTACTTGCAGTCCACCTAAATAACTAATCGAAAATGCCATAAAAAAAAAACTTACAAAAAGGCAAATTTCAACATAAGCAAAAAAAATATTTTCTTTAATACTTAAAGTAATCGACTATTATGACAGCCTTTGAAAAGAAGTTGAAAAGAAGGAGACGATTACGCAAGATAGCTGAAAAGTTGATTGATGCCTGTCTATTAGCTACGATTACTTTGGCATTTGCTGAAATTACTATGACTGTTTTGCTCCTGTTATTGTAAATCTTCGAAATCATTAAAAATGGCACTACAAAGAATCTGGGGAAGGAAAAAGGAAATACTCAAAAGAGCGTTATCGTTCACCGTGGATGCTTTCCTATGGGGCATGTTTATATTCGGAACATATTTCCTCATTACATTCTAAAATAAGAAGAACTTATATGAAAACAGAGCAAAGTCTAACAATTTTCAATCCTCTGGTAATTTTCAATACACGTACAATACATGATACACAGAAAACTTGAGACAACCAGCAATAACTATTAACAATGTTTTTTACTATTTTAGTATACATCCAGTTATTATGTTAAAATAAAAAATATTTTTACATTATGTATTTTCAATATACCATTAGAAATAATAAGTGCGGTTCGCCTACTACACTACTCTTCATTATGATTGATAAGGTTTACTTATTAGCGGAGTAAAGACAACATATCGTGTATCGAAGTCTAGTCAGACAGAAAATGATGTCACAGGAGTGATCCACAAAGGCCACGCCATCTTCATTTTAATATCACGTAATAAAGTTAACTGTTTTTATGTGGTTATAAATAATTAAATGTAACCGTTTATAATATCTCAAACTGCAACAAGAATACGACATTTAAAACAATATTTACTTTTTTTATAAAAAAATATTCCGTATATACATTACTTATTATTAATGATTTTATTACATATTTCGTTATTTGTACCTATGTCTGCAACGTTACGTTCTTAAAAAAACACTATTATTCTTTAATGTAGAGCGAAGGACAATTCTTTCCATGGTGTGAAAGTTAGCGGTAAAAGAGGTAAATTACTCGCATTATTTAAAAAATAGATCGAAGAAATGTGTTTATTTTCGGTTTATTATCAATCAAAATAAACGATATAAAACGTTTATTTATAAAAGAACTCTTATATAATGACGACCACCGTGGTCAAGTAGTGTGTACACGGCTTTTCATGGGTCCAATCTGAGGTTCGATTCCCGAGTCGACGTAGAAAATTCCTTCGTTTTCTATGTTGTCTTGTGTGTGGGTGTTTGTGGTATCATCGTTACCTCTGATTTTCCATAACACAAGTGCTTTAGCTACTTACATTGGGATCAGAGTATGTATGTGATGTTATCCAATATTTATATTTATTTATAATAGTAAATTGTGTGAATATATATAACATAGACATTAAAGTAAAACCTCTGCAACAAAATGTCACATTGTCGTTATTTACAATGTCAAGGATTACAAAATGTGTGTTGGAAACTCGTTAAGCAAGTTTATATTCTTTTTGACATTAAATGAAGAAAATAGAATACAACACATACGCACTCTAAAGACATATAAATAAAGAAACGTTTTACATCGGAATGCCTGATTTCGTAATGTCTTCTGAAAATAAATCGTACAGACCGGGAGACATGGCGTCGCTGATCGAAGAATATTGCGTGATGTATCGCTTTCTTTACAATTTATAATATAATTTATTATAGTTTATAAATTGTTTTTTTTTTATGAATTTCTAGCATTATTAAGTAGACAGGCAAATAAATAAATAAGTGGCTCACTCATACTAAGCCGGAACACAACAGTACTTAGTTTTGCTCCTTGGCACTCTGTATAATATAATATGATAAGTGTGTAGTACCCACACTGATGGGCTTACAAACACCACCACCACCACCAATTACAAAGCCCTAAAAAGGAGATATACCGTTAATCTGTAAAATTGGCGAGTAGGTACATTTAAAATCTAGTGACTAGCTTCAAAGCCTCAAATCCCAAATTCCTGGGAACAATACCAGCCCCAATTAGACAAAAAAGAAACAGTTTGAAAATCTATTCTACAATAAAAATTCAAGCAATAACACTTTAATTACCTGTAATCAGATAATGATTAAGTTATGTTGTTTTAAAACTAATATTCTGTACATAATTTTTTTGTTATCGCCGTCAATTAAGATAACTTTCCACTTAATTTATTGAATAAATTGATAGTAGGATGAAAGTGAATGAGTATTTGGGTTGTTCAGGGTGGATCACAATTAATGTTAGTTATTCGCCTGTATTTGTATAAAGATACCCGATCAAAGCGGCGTGAGGACAACAACAACAACAGCCTATAAATTCCCACAACTGGGCTAAAGGCCTCCTCTCCCTTTGAGGAGAAGGTTTGGAACATATTCCACCACGCTGTTCCAATGCGGGTTGGTGGAATACACATGTGGAAGAATTTCTATGAAATTTGTCACATGCAGGTTTCCTCACGATGTTTTCCTTCACCGCTGCGAAGAATGCACGAGATGAATTATAAAGACAAATTAAGCACATGAATCAGCGGTGCTTGCCTGGGTTTGAACCCGCAATCATCGGTTAAGATGCACGCGTTCTAACCACTGGGCCATCTCGACTCAAACTGTGAGGTGTGAGGACGCTGTGATCAAATAATATAGACACAGGCAAAACCGCAAGTGTCTGCTTGTAATCTAGTAGTTCATGAACGTCTGTAACGACGTAATTTCTAAAAGGACGTAATTGTGCCGATAGTATTGCTGTATAGGTGCGGAACACTTATTATTTTTAAAAAACTATAAAAATACATATTTGTCATATTAAACTACATTATGAAAGATATTTTTATAATATAAATAAATTAATCACTATTTTTATTACTATTTTAGGTGGTACCACCAGATGGCGGTTGGGGCTGGGTCATAGTAGCTGCATCGTTCATGTGCAACTTTCTTGTTGATGGGATTATTTTTTCTGGAGGAATGCTGCTAGAACCTATTCAAAAAGAATTTAATGTAAGTATTCACGTTTAATCAATTTTGATAAGGTATTATGTCTTAAGATGTATCGTATAAATCAGTTCATCGTTACCAATTAATTTATAATTTGTTGTTATAAAATAATATTACAGTCACATGAAAGTATTTAATCTCAAATGACGTCAGATGTACATTAAAAAATTAAATTAACATATATTTTTTTAATGTGCTGCCAGATCTAAAATACAATTTGATTTTTGTAAAGATCCAAAGAAGGTCACCTTATGATTAATACGGCCACGCCTTCACTCGATGACTCGCGTCACAACCGTGCCCCCGTCTTAAAACGACATATAACTGACAATTTATTAACAACGGTCGACGAGTCGATATGAAACATTCCGACTTGAAACATTTACATAAATTAATGGTCGTGAAAATTGTTATTTGAATATTTGAGCTTCATTAAAAACCAAATGTCCAAAAATTCTACCTACAAAGTAGTATTAAATAAAAACTTATTATTTACAAGTCGAACACAGGTTTTCGTTGTGCAATATTGAGAAACTATATAGTTTTTCATAATATTTAATTTGTAAAATATGCTCTGATCATCTAATCTAATGATGACGGCTTATACAAACATAACAAGCTCAACATTGAATCCTCAGTGCTTGTGACGTATGTAAATTACTTGAATTTTTTTTTTGACTGTGACATTTAACGATTAACAAGAGTGTTTGTTTCTTTGATAATTATCTTCCAAATTCAAATGAAAGCCAGCCGTGGCTTGTTCAAATTAAAAAGTAGGTTATATTTGGTATGAAAACGAATTATCAATTGACAATAAATTAACAAACAGTATCTTCAAATGAGATACTGAAATCTCGGGCATTGTTCTAAATATTATATAGTATTAATAATTTTCCATTTCCGCATCTAGTGCGAATAATAAAAGCAAATAATGACGTTTGTTTCGCATTATATTTAAAAAAATGCAAACACGTTTTTAATCATCTAAATTGAATAAAAAAATAATTAAAACACTTAATCAACTGCGCATGTTACATATATTTTTTATTAATTACTTTAATATGTTATTCATTTAAATTAAATTATGATAAAAAATACGTATTTTCAAAAATTTAAACATCTTGTATTATATGATAAAAAATTGCCATACTAAATAACTATTGCTCAAAAAATAACATTTTTTAATGTAGTAAGTAGCGTTCTGATTACCGACCGTCACAACAATGTCGAGTTGCGATTACCATAATGTTAAGGCCAAGGCCTCGACGCCGGCGCTAAAAGAAACTCATTCACTCACCCATTCATGTTTCTACTTTTGATTTTATTGATGTTATTGTTCTAAGCTTTTTAAAATAATGCGAATATTTTCAATGCACTTTAATTAATTCATATTAATCGTTTGGTAAGTATTAAAAGTCTTAATCATCTAAATTTTATACTCGTTTAGACTTCGTTTTTTGATTAGCATATCTGTAAAAAAATAAAACGATGGCGGTGTCGTCTGTCGTCTGTAAATGATATAGTTTATTTTGTGGTGAAACATTAAAATATTTCCTATTTCATTTAAAATATATCACATAATGTTTTACATATTAAAATAAGTCGTCTAAATGCTGACGTCAAAGAAACCTGCGGGTTGTCTGCGAGTCGGCGACGGTGGCCAATTAATTATACAATTTACACAGCCTTTGTCCTTAATGCGTGGAAATATCCCGCGGTCATTCTCTTAGGGTTGACTCTTTGGTTTTAAAAGACGTATTTAATCTGTACTTATAACACGATTAAATTGATTATTATCTTAAACCAAAATAAAAATATACATATACTTAAAAGGATCGCGAATTCGCGATATTCCGTGATACATACAAATTGACCCGTACGAGCAAAAGCATGATTATTTCGTTTTAATTTAAATGTCACGTTTGTTTAAGCGCAAAGCTTTCGATTGGCGAAAGTGCAGTAACCCGAGTACATTAAGCACAGAACTAACCACGAGGGGGCAATGTACTGTGCCGGCCTCGAGACGCCATTCTTGCATTTTTGATTTGTATCGATACAAGTAGATTCGAGTGAATTTTGATATGTATGAGGTACGAGATTCAATCGGATTGCAATTTGCGCTAATCCAGTAAAAATAACTCTTGGCAGGAAACTTTATTATCCAATGAAAGTAAATACTAACATTCGACAGGAACTATTCTTGTATAAAATTGTTGACGTATCGCTCCTACAGACTTTTGTAATACATCACATTTTTAACACTTTTTTTTGTTATATTTGTACGCCAACAGACAAGCTGGTCGAACCTTTGGTGATTCTTATCTCTCATTGGTTATTTCAGTGTGCATGCATGCAGCATTAATAATATAATTACGAAAATTAACATAGGTAGGTACATATGGTTTTTATTCGTCACAAATCAACGACGCGACAGTAATTATTGATACACATTGTATTTGCACCCATATGTCGTAGGATCAGGTATTGACTTTTATAGTAATTGAATCGATTAAAACGTCCTGTCATTTTATGAACTAAAAAACAAGTCCAACTGATATAAGTCGTTCAGGTATCAAAAGGTCTTATGAAGTTGACTGCGGTGACCTCTATAATGATACAGACGATAATTTTATAAAAATAAACAATTTTAATAGTATCCCAAAGTGAATTTATAACCTCTGGATATTTGCCAAGTTGCAAAAAATTTTGCTAGGAAGTACAACGTGGGAGGATTGTATTGCTTTTACTTTTCATATTGTATTATATCGGTCGATGAGATATTTTAGTCGAATTTTATTTTTTAATCTTTCTTACTGATGATGTGAATGTTTGGATACTTATTAATTAAATTGTGTAGGACAAAAGTTATTTTCGAAAAGTTCATTTTAACAAATAATAATAATATAAAAATTTTACTTTAAGCCAATCGAATCGTGTGTGTTATAACTCGTAAATACTTAAGTACAAAACAAGGTTAAATATGTGAATCGATAGTCAATGAGTAAAATTTAATTTAGAATATATGTACATATATACATAACAATATATGCACTCATATACGAACAGCTAGATAAACAAAAACCAAAATGTTATTGTTAGTAAACTAATAAAAGCGGAATTCAAATGTAGTGACATAGTCACTACATTTGAATTGAATATATTTAATAAAATTAATATACAAAAGTATATATCTGCGATGCGACATTTTTTTAATTGTATTTGAGATAAAATAAACAAATAATACGATAAATTTTATAACAATAAAATAAGCAAAGTCAATTTCTTACCCGCCAACATCTGGTATGTTAACAAAACTGTATACATGCGTATTAATGTATGTATAGTGTAATACCATATGTTCATTTCGAAGCGGAAGTTTCGCCAGTATCGCTGTAGTTGCTTAAATTAAAAAAAAAAATACAATTGTATTTGCACGCATATGTCGACAAAATTTCGTTACATGTTTATCATAAATTCATTTATATTTAACAAGAGATCTGCTGTCAGAAATATTTTTATATAAATTTGCTTTAGCCATAGATAGCTAGAATGAATCATGTAAATTAGTATTAAGCTAAAACAACAACAGGTACTATGAAGTTTGTATCGAGAAGCAAAATACATGCTACAAAAGTATAAACAGTAGGATATTGATAATGCAAAGACTATGCTTGTCCCGTTAAACTCACAGCTAGCGAATGACCTAACGTGAAGTCACGTGCATTCCTGAAGTAAATATCGAACCAAATACTAACGGATAATCTTACTTAAGGTTATGTAAAACTGCATGAAAATATTAAATTAATTTTATATGAGTAAAATTACGTGTCATTACAGACCACAAAATCTCATAATATTATATAGTTAGACATAGGACAGTATTTAAGAATTTTTTTCGCATTCTGATTTATATAAAACTACAAAAGTAAAATTCTAACTATGAGTCAAAAACAAACCGCATCATAAGGCGTTCTGTTGCATATGCCAACGAAATATTAAATATTTTGGAGAATAATGAGAAATATGTATAACTTGAGTTGAATAGCGCACCGTACATAAAGTGTATGGTAGACCAACATTAACTGTAAGTAAATAATGGCAATTATTACGATATTACTTTTATTGTCAAATCAAAATCAGTAATATGTAAAACATTTCCCAAAGTAAAAATCAAGGTTACAGTAACATATGTGTGCATACATTTATCCACATGTTATTGCGATATCATTTACTTGTAACGAATCAGTCATGCAACTTTCACATGAACGGAACTTTATTATTGAATGAAACATTAGTTTGTCTAGACATCCAGTTTATTACGGTACCACGCACCAGCACTGTCATGGTCTCTAAATCGTCGTACCCTTTTTCCTTGAGCTATTAACTGTAATCGTTGAAGTATTAAAAACTTATACAAAATGCCTCCTTGTCTTTTTAGTTAAAAAAAGTTCAAAATATTTTTTATTTATTTTAACCTTTTTTATTTAACTTAATACAATTTGATAAGTATCTGTATTTGAAAAAGGATTTTATCGATTTTAGAGCTTAAGTTTCATATGGAAATGGTTTTATTCGGGTCGAGTAAATATCGATCGATTAAGCGTTCTCGTTTCTAAACGGCGACGCATTCGTCTGCCGGACATTGAGTTTAATTCCTATCACAATAATTAAATGCAACATGTGTAAACGAACTTGTCAGTTGTCACTGTAACTAACAAGGCCACTGGGTCAGTGAGAGAGCATCGAAAACGGAAATACGAATATTTGTACTTGGAAGTTGCTACTTCCACGTTGCACGATCTAGTTTTTTAGATCCAAAAGATAATTATCATAATGTAATCTTTATTACTTCCTGATATTAAGAACATTGTCATACAAAGATTGTTAATATCTTTGTTTTTTGTTAAAGTATGTGTAATAAACATTACACAAAGTTGTCAGTTAAATATAAATACGATATAACATCATAAAGGTTTAAGGAAAATAATAGTTTAAGCTGAAATTTCTTGATTAAAATATTTTAAATCAACTATATGACCTTTAATTGTTATTTACTTGATGGATTATGTATAATAAGAAAATTTTATAATTTATTTACTTATTCAAATCAAGTTTTAGATTATCGTATTGACAATGAGTAAACGGAAGTTAGTTGAATTATAAGATTTATATCTCTAATGACCTTCAAAATAATAAGGAGTTTTGGTTCTTGCGTATTCGCTTCCAATTTTTTATATTATTAATTGAAGATATTAATTTAATTTAAAAAAAAAGCTTTATGAGAATTAAATGTTTAAGGCGGATTACAACATGTAACTTTTTTTAAGGGACGCCACGCGAAGAATGTTTACATACTCGTTTTAAGTACAATCAGAGTAAGAAAACCTTCGTCAGTTTTCAAATTAATTTCTTTACCAAGTCTTAAGCTCTTAGTACCATTTGAATCTAAAAATCAAATCATTGTGACGCAATTCATTCCCGGTTAAGCAGATTATCGCTTATACTGAGCACACGAAAATAGACCTTAAGATGACGAACCTTTTCTTATACCGACTGTACATGAACTTCTCTTTTATCTTGTCTAAATTTTCTATTTTTATTATATTATCTTCTATAATTTTATCTTCCCCAGGCTAGCGGTGGACAAGTGGCACCAGTTAATTCTTTACTCGCTGGATTTTATCTGTTAGCTGGTCCCTTTGTTTCAGCATTAGCTAACAAGTAAGTCACATTTTTTTATCGTTTATATTGTATCACTAGAGACTATTAAGGAAATACAAATAAAAGAAATATCTTATCGCGGAAAACCCATTGAATGGATTTCAATACAGAAATTGTGCTACATCACCAAGGATATCATATTTAAAAAGTTTATTATATGGAAATAAAAACTAAATCCCTCAAGTTCAAAGTCCAAGTGAATGAATATGAATGCTTCACATTTAAAACTTAAGAAATAGTGACCCTTAATCGTTACCGCATATTTTGTATAATTATCCATAAACAGATATTAATGTTCAATAGAGTAACTACAAAGAAACACCTAAAATAAACATAATTACCTTACAGATACGGTTTCCGGGTAGTGACGATAATCGGAAGTGTGATATCGAGTGCCGCCTTCGCCCTCTCCTATTTCGCCACCAGCGTTGAGTATCTCTATCTCGTTTATGGCATCGTGGGAGGTTAGTTAATCGCCTTAATTAAATATAAACCCTATGCTATAAAATCTAGAGTTGTATAGTATTCGTTTATATTATCCTTACGGTTATATAAATAAGTAATTTAAATCCACCTTCAAAATTGCTGTTACGTAATCAAGGTTTATTTGATATTATTAAATAAACTTTAGATATCTATTTCAACAACAACAACAACAACAACAACAGCCTGTAAATTCCCACTGCTGGGCTAAAGGCCTCCTCTCCCTTTGAGGAGAAGGTTTGGAAAATATTCCACCACGCTGTTCCAATGCGGGTTGGTGGAATACACATGTGGCAGAATTTCTATGTAATTTGTCACATGCAGGTTTCCTCACGATGTTTTCCTTCATCGCTGAGCACGAGATGAATTATAAAGACAAATTAAGCACATGAATCAGCGGTGCTTGCCTGGGTTTGAACCCGCAATCATCGATTAAGATGCACGCGTTCTTACCACTGGGCCATCTCGACTCGACCTGATATCTATTTATAAAGACAATTTTTTTTTAAATACAACATATTATTTATTGAGGCGTAATCGCATATGATACTTTTTCATAGCAATTAATATAATATTATTTAATCTAAGGACTCGGTTTCTGCATGATATACATGCCCGCGGTGTTGACCGTCGGATTCTACTTCGAGAGATGGCGCGCTCTGGCCACAGGACTCGCTCTGTGCGGCTCCGGCGTCGGCACCTTTGTCTTCGCACCACTGACCGAGACGCTCATCCACGGCCTGGGCTGGAGGATGACTATTGTTATACACGCAGGTGAACGAACTTTCTCATTTTTGTTCATTGACTATAGTTTGAAAGAAAAAGAGATTAAGCCAAAATTATTTTGTATATTTTAGCCAATGTTCCTTTTGTTATGTTAAGAAAGTAGAAATATAAGTTATAGTTACTTGTATTATGTATCAACATATTTTCTTAAAATTGATCATAATTATAAATTCCAGGTTTTGTTCTGATATGTCTCGTATGCGGGGCCCTGTTCAGACCGATCAATCCAGTACGAGTGACATTAGCCGATCAACAAGAAGAAGATACTTCGCGTCGTCATGAGGAAGCCGTCGAAAAGCTGAATTCGATGTTAAAACTTCACAACAAACTCGATTCTGGTATATCGATGCCATCAGAGATGAGATTTACGAACAAAGTAAGTCCGCATACTTGGATGGGCGTCGCTAACAATACACGTTACCCGACCGCTGAAGAAATATTTAGAGGAAGTAACTCCCATCTCAGCAGACGGTCATCGGCAACAGCAAGTACACTGAAGAATCATGGCAATAAGCCATTCCATTTTATTGCCGTTCCAGTCGCAGAAAAGGATGAACAAGAAGACTCTAACAGCAATATCGACAATGCTGAACCTCTGATATCTGAATCAGTTAAAGTAGTAACTAGGGATGCAAGATCTCGTCGTTCGCATATTGATTTGGTTGCGAGACCTTTTTACCGTGATGACATCTTCTTCGGCGGCAGTCTGGCAAGAGTCCCGCAATACACTTCTCGAACCTCTCTGGGTTATCATCTACACGTTACACATGTTCCCACACAAGAAGACGCTCAAGAAGAACATTCTGGCAAATGCCGACTATGTCCCGAAGCTGTGAGACGTGCTTTAGCTACATTATTAGATGTCAGTCTATTTCGATCACCGACGTTTTTGATTCTCGCTGTAAGTGGATTCTTTACAATGCTGGGATTCTTCGTGCCTTACATGTACGTGAAACAAAGAGCGGAACTTAACGGAGTTGGAAAAGCGAGTAGTCTAATGCTTGTATCTACCATTGGCGTTGCTAATATCATTGGTCGTATCGCATGCGGGCTCGTCTCTTCGACACCAAAAGTATCTCCTTTGTGGTTAAACAATATAGCCCTTTCTGCTGGCGGAATCGCGACCATGATCAGTGGACTATGCTATGACGATTTCTATCAGTTCGGATATTGTGCTATCTTTGGACTTTCAATAGGTAAGCAATGATTGAATCATTTATTTTAAAATATACAGTATAATTCATACCGTAGTTTCAGCGTTACATAAGCTTTAATAAATGTTACATACCCTGTATAAAAAAAGAAACATGTAAATATTATTATAAAGTAATATTAAAGTCGAACAAATTATATATTTAGTCAAAAAATCAAAATCAAAGTATACTTTATTCAAGTGGGCTTTTACAAGCACTTTCGAATCGTCGTTTAACAATTAAGTGAAGCTACCACCGGTTCGGAAAGTAGATTCTACCGAGAAGAACCGGCAAGAAATTCAGTAGTTACTCTTTTTCAACATTTAAAAAAATACAGTCATGTTACTTAGTACAATTATTAAATTAATATATCCTGCCTGGAAGTCAACAGGTATTAATTCCACGCTTTATTATCATCTACAAAATCTTGTATCGAATAATACGCCTTTTTCACCAATGTATTTTTTATAAACGATTTGAATTTACGAGACGGCAAAGTTAAAAATGTCTGTGGAATTTTAGTATAGAAATGGATACCTTGCCCCAAGAAAGATTTATTGACTTTGCGGAGTCGGAAACTTGGAGTTATAAGCTTATCCTTACTTCTAGTGCATATACAATGATTATCACTGATTTTATCAAAGTGATCAATGTTACTGTGAATATACATGATATTGTTGTAAATATATTGCGACGCAACAGTGAGTATTCCTACTCTGTTAAAAACATCCCGAAGAGAGTCTCTAGCTCCAAGATTATAAATAAACCGAATTGCTCTCTTTTGTAAAATAAAGACAGATTCAATGTCTGCAGCGTTACCCCAAAGTAATATGCCATATGACATAATACTGTGAAAATAACCAAAATAAACTAAACGAGCGGTATCAATATCAGTTAGTTGTCTAACTTTTCTAACTGCGTATACTGCGGAGCTGAGTCTCCCTGTTAGGGACGACAAATGGGGACTCCACTGAAGTCTGGAATTATAATCTTTATAACTTAAATTTCTAAATATTTTTATTGATTTAAATATTATTATTTAGCGTGCTTCGCATCACTTCGTTCGATTCTCGTCGTGGAGTACATCGGACTAGAGCAGCTGACAAATTGCTTCGGGCTGTTCCTGCTGTTCCAGGGTTTCGGTGCGCTTTTGGGTGCACCAATCGCTGGTTAGTTCTCATACATACTTTTTATCATTTAACATTACAATAAAACCAGTTATAACAGTTACATTATATTGAAATACTATTTCTAAAATAATATGTATTATATTTATTATCTTTACTAATTTTATACATGTATTAAAATCATTGACTCTCTGGAATGTGCTGACTGTTTGTAAAGCTTATCTTCACAACCTAAATATACTAGAACGAGTCAAATGAACATCCGCTCGAAGAAGGGATAGAAAGGATTATATTTATTTTTTAGCCGAAATCACCAGGAAGGTTGATAGCCCCAATACGTATATATTTTTTATGTTTATTAACCATTCCAATTTAAAATGCGTAAATAATCGCAAAAACCTATGTAAATCGATTCGATAATACCAGTCGCTTCGTACCGTTCCATGTTTTTTGGTATAGTTGAGGCGTTCAGAACATAGATAATTTTAACACTTTTATAATAATGTTAAATGACTGTAATAACAAGTAGATGATATTTATCATACATATTTATATACACAACTTTTGATTTGAAACTTCTCTTTCTCTTTGGTCTGAGGTTGACATTTATAAAAAAAAAATCTTCTTTTTACAGGCGCCCTAATGGATATGACAAAGAGTTACGAGATATCTTTCTATGTTTCTGGCGGTTTTCTCCTCCTCTCTGCCGTGATGTGTTATCCCGTGGACTATATCAGTAGATGGGAGAAATCAAGAAACAAACTCGCTTCTACACCAAAAGTGTGAAAAACATCATTTTTGCTCCTGGCTTCTATGAACTAAGTGAATATTACTATAGAAAACTATGAAAGAATCTGACATATGTTTTTAACTTTTTATAGTCTATGGTCCGTTTTAGGACGATTAAAAATCAGTGTTTATTTAATTATATTTACATTATAGTGACTCTTAACACTGCCTTGTACTTTCCACACTTTTAGACTTCCTATTAACGGTTAATATTTTAAATGAGATTTAGACAACTAGGAATGGGGTTTAAAGTATTTTCAAATTTTTATGGGACGTTTACACCCTATAAACAATTTCAAAATATTTAATTTAGAGGTATAATTTTGAGAAAATTGTATATTGTATAATAAATCCGTACTTATTTCTGTATATTTGTTACAGAAAAATATCGTATTGCCTAATGAATGAGCTCTCTGATTATATTAAAAAATAGGCATACAATAATTGAATACATATCCTTTGTACTTACAAACATCACATACTTGCCATAAACAATTTGCATATTTTATTAAGATGTAAATTGATAAGTGCCTAGATATGTGTAGTTAATGTAAATATTATCTATTAAATTGACGTAACAGGTAATGAATATTTATTAAAAAAATACGTATCATTATTACTTAGAAACATTACTTTCAGTAATATTGGCCAGACTGAAAAGGAATTATTTTGCAAAGACTCGATCGAGTCAAATAAATGCATTTAAAATAATAGTTTAGTAGTAACTTATTAAAGTACAAAGCTCGATATATTATTATATAGTGCATTTTTATTCGTTTTCCTTGATATTGGGTAGATTTGACGCCAAAATACACGTACTTAGTGCCTACTGATTATACATTACATGAAAATGTTCAATTTGGATTGAAACTTGTGAATCGGTCAATTAATGCTTATGTGGTAGCTGAGGATACAGGGAACTTAAACTTTATAAAGAGCAATTCAAACCTTGGTCACACGTCTATCATTTCAGTTTATTTTGAAGATATAAAAATATAAGTAGCTAGTCTCAATTCAACGATTTATTTTAAAATGTAATACGAAAATATTTTGTATTTATTACAAAACTCTATGGTTTTTCAATATGTTTATAAAGTGTAAACTTACACTTATTTGATACGCATACAATTTTCATATTAAAGTACAATACAACTCAATTGTAACGTCGTTAACTTCATTGTGTAATGACACATTATACCACGGCCACATCCGCGTTGATCGTGATGAAATTTCATAACAATAAAATGATAAGAATAAAATAACATTTTACATCAATAGCCTATTCCAACTAAGATACGATTATAGCCAAAAAAACAACATTTGATATCGAATAGACGCGATGTCTTGGTTGAGTGTTTGAATAAAATCTATATGTGTTTGCAGAAAGATTGCGTTTTTTATTTGGACGCGACTGTGCTCAGAGCTTCGGTAGTCAAAGTAGTTATGTGGAATATTGTTATATTATAAAAATATATGTCATGAAGAACAGTTAGTTGTGTAAAATACGACTGAATTATTTGCACGCAATACGTAAATAGACTGTCTTTAATATATATCTTTGATTGGAATAGGCTATAACTAAATATTAAGTACATTATAAGTTTCGGAATAATAGACTCAGGTGTGGTCGTAGCATTAGCTTTACTATACTTACTCCAATAAATGTGTACCCTATTATCTGCGTAAGCGGTACATCATATTATAAGACTTGTTAATACTATAGGTCTTGCATGTGTGTGCAAAATGAGTGATTTTATAATATTATTCATAGGTTAGATAATTTGATTGTTATCAATGTTTGTGCCTTATTGTATGAAGTGATACTTACCGTATTTTAGATATCGTCATTTAAGTTTTACTTTTATCAAGAAAATAGACTTGATGTAAGCCGATGAAGTTCCAAAAACCCATTATAAACTATTTTTAAGTTAGTTTCCTTTTCTATGTAATCCTAACTTAAATAATAAGTTATATATTATACGACATTGGCTGTGGTCTATATGGATAGCAGATTGAAAATCATAGTCATAAATGTTTACTTTGACATACTAAACTATTTCTATGTCAACCTTTGCCTATATAGTTGAAAATATATAAATTTGTTGACGTGTAAACAAGATTATTTTTGTCTAGAAGTTATTACAGTTCTGGTCATACCTGGTCGTTTTTGTTTGTTATTTGATGGTAATTTGTATATATGGGAGTCATTATGGTGAATCTGTTGATGTAGTTTATAGATTAAAAATATTATTTGCATTTTGAATTAATGACTATGATTTACGACTGACGAAAATATTCTGTTAACAATTGTATGCCACAAAGCCAATAATTTAAGATTTAAACATGCTTGCTTTATTTTCCGAATTATTTATAAAATATAATGCAAGCAGGCTTTGTCTTAATCATTCGAGAGTAATAATAACGTCCGCAGCAAATTCGTATTAAATATGATACTTTTGTTGTTAATCTGCTTTTTATTTTATCCTGTTTACAAAAAAACCTTATAATTCTTTATGACACATTTTTTATGCAATAAATAAATAAAATTTTAACAAAAAGAAAAACCGACTTCAAACAAAACACTATTTTAAAACAAATGAATATGCACGAAAAAGTAATAAAAATAATTGCGTATTCAACATATTTTTTAGAGTCTTCCTAAGTTAAATGAATGAAAAATATTAGACTACTTAAAAGTCGATTAACGATTATATCATGTAGTTATAGTTATTGGTATATTTGGAGCCGGTGTCAGCCACGGTGCCCTTGCCCCAACAATCAAAAGAAAGAAGCGATACGAGCTCCTTGATTGATCCAGTATATTATTGTGTAAAAGGTAATTTGTAAAAAACATATTTGTCAAAGTATTCTCGTATTGTTTTTTGATAGATATACTGTAGGGTTTTATTGGCTGACACCGACTCCAAATATAACAATAATTATAACTACATGATATAATCGTTAATCGACTTTTAAGTAGCCTAATATTTTTCATTTCATTTAACTTAGGAAGACTCTAAAAAATATGTTGAATACGCAATTATTTTTATTACTTTTTCGTGCATATTCATTTGTTTTAAAATAGTGTTTTGTTTGAAGTCGGTTTTTCTTTTTGTTAAAATTTTATTTATTTTTTGATTTTAAGTGAAGCTGATGTTGACTAACTAATTTTTTTTAATATGGATAGATTAAACGTTCCGTTTATATAAGTCAGAAACTACTTCGAGGACAATTTCAAAGGAAACTTGCGAATAAAGCAAAAATAGACTTTCGAAAATGCGGATTTAATACGTCACGCGGCGTAAACTACAAGGATCCCTCGAAAGAGCTGTAATCGAACTCAGAAAAAAAACTTTGAAAAAGACCAACTATATTTCGTACATCATATGACATCACATCACATACACAAAATTTGATTAAAGATAGTAAGAAATTCTGCCCCATATCGCACCCTAACTGCGAGCCGTATAGGAGTTCCATCACTACATAGTATAAAACAAAGTCGCTTTCTCTGTCCCTATATCTTTAAATCTACGCAACGGATTTTGATGCGGTTTTTTTTAAAAGATAGTGTGATTCAAGGGGAAGGTTTGTGTATATAAAACATGAACAATATAGTAAAGAAACACTGATAATTTTAGAAGTTTGCGATGTGATGTCGTATATAAACAAATTCTGTAGTATATTTAGTATCAGTATTGCACCCGTGCGAAGCCGGGGTGGGTAGCTAGTTGATTATAATATTCGACTATGATAATTACATAAACATAACCACATTACGGAAGGTGACTCAAATATCCAAATAACCTATAAATAAAAGATTCGACCGAGTATCGCTAACGTGCTCCTCAGAATTGTTTCGTTCCCTTCCGTTCCGTTACTTTGTCATGGATCCTGTGCTCAGAACCTTACCAAACTTTCACCAAATTACCCTTGAAGTATATATTTTATAATAAAAAAAGAATTATCAAAATTGGTTAACGTGATTTTCAGTTATTCACCTATTTGTCGCGCATATACATAATGCAAATTTAAGACTTATGTCGTTTTCACATGGATACCATCATCGGAAAAAAAAAATAAAAAAAATGGGACCCCACGGGAAGCACTACCTTTCAAACAAAAAAAAATTATCAAAATCGGTCCACCCAGTGAAAAGTTATGAGGTAACAAACATAAAAAAAAAAGAAAAAAAAAAAAATACAGACGAATTGATAACCTCCTCCTTTTGGAAGTCGGTTGATAATATTTTACTCTTAATCATTTTACTTGAATAGAGTAAAGAAAATATCAATACATTTTTCTAATAATGTAATAATAATGACATTATTAAAGAAATGTAGGTATTGTTAATAACGTAATAATAATTACATTATTAGAGAAATAAAGGACACTACTACACAGAAAACTGTAGTCATATGTAATGACATTAAAACAAACGGTCAAAATAGTATCTTCATTATCCAAAGTATGCTAAATAACGACCTGCGGCCTGACCCCTGTAAGTAAATGTCATACTTTTCGAAATATTTATATTTAAGTACTTTAAGAACGCTCATTCAAATTTCCGCTTCTCATTTCAATCTGTGATTTTTTAAGCATGTGTGCGTGTAACTGCATATAAAGTTAAGGTAAACGTTAATTTTACAGTGCTTCCGATTTCTTGAGTAATTTTACTATCACATTTTGCCGTCAAAAGCCTGGTCACACTGCTAGTCTAATTATATTAAAGACACTAAGGCCATTTTTTTAAATTAATGTAAGATTCGGGCCACCTAATGTACTTCCGAGAGGGAGACCAACAATCCCAAGGTGGCGTTGGGTTTCTGGTAAATAAGTCCTTAGCTGTCAACGTTGTGGAAATCTCCAGCGTGTCGAACAGGGTTGCGTACCTCATAATAAAGCTCACCGAGAGGTACAGCCTCAAGGTAGTGCAAGCGTACGCACCGACCTCGACACACTCGGACGATGAAGTAGATGAATTGTTCGATGATATATCAAGGGCCCTCCACTTCACCACGAAAACCCACTACTACGTTGTCATAGGGGACTTTAACGCTAAAGTGGGAGTACAGAATTGCAGCGAATCGGTAGTAGGACCCCATGGATTGGAAGTAGGAATCATAGGGGGCAAATGCTTATCAACTTTCTCGAACGGGAGGGGCTCTTCTTGATGAACTCCTTCCTCAAGAAACAGCCCCAAAAGAAGTGGACGTGGCAAAGCCCCGACACTATGACCAAAAATGAGATCGACTACATCATGACAGACAAGAGGCACATATTCAGAGACCTCTCTGTGATCAACAGGTTTAATACCGGTAGTGATCACCGACTTGTCCGAGGCTCTCTGAATATAGATTTTAGGGCCGAGCGCATCCGTCTGATGAAGTCCACGCTCCGACCAAAGCTGCTCCAACCCATTGCGGGATCTGAAACGTTCCAGTCGAACCTGGAGAACCGATTCGCTGCCGTGAAAACCACAACAGACGTAAACCAGACCCTAGAAAATGTAGTTCGAATTCTCAGGGAAGAAGGTACAAGATTTTGTGGCATGCAGCGTAAGGGCAGGAAGTCCAAACTTTCAGAAGAGACCTTAGGGCTAATGAGGAAACGACGTGAAAACCCACCTGTCACTTCGTCAGAGAAGCGGCAACTAAACCGAAGTCGTTTCTTCCAAGCCGGCAGTTCTTTCGGAAGTAGAGGACTTCCACGGCCAATTATACGCATCGCATGCACCTCGACCTGATCCCGAAAATGAGGATTCTAGAGCTAAGAGCTACATTAACAAGCCATTTCTCAGAAGACCTGCCTGAAGTCAGTGTTGGCGAAATCGAGATTGCTCTTAAACAGCTTAAAAATGGAAAAGCCCCTGGAGAGGACGGTATTACTATAGAGTTATTAAAAGCAGGAGGTAATCCGGTACTCAAGGAACTCCAAAATCTTTTTAACTCTGTCCTCTTCGAAGGGAGAACTCCGGAGGCGTGGAGTAGGAGTGTGGTCGTCCTGTTCTTCAAAAAGGGAGACAAAACCCTGCTGAAGAACTATCGTCCCATATCCCTACTGAGTCACGTCTATAAGCTGTTTTCAAGAGTGATCACGAACCGTCTTGCGCGAAGATTCGACGAATCCCAACATTCAGAACAGGCCGGGTTTCGGATCGGATACGCAACCAAAGACCACATCCACACAGTGCGGCAGATTATACAGAAGTCCCAAGAGTATAATCGGCCCCTGTGTCTTGCATTCGTGGACTATAAGAAGGCCTTTGACTCGGTTGAAATCTGGGATGATGCGATATAACCAAGTGATGAGCTGTCTCTACGAAGCCGCCACCATGTCCGTCCGAGTACAGAATCAGCAAACAAATCCCATACCATTGCATCGAGGAGTGAGACAAGGGGACGTTATTTCCCCCAAATAGTTCACTAATGCAATGGAGGATATGTTCAAGACGCTGAACTGGAAAGGACGTGGCATCAACATCAATGGCGAATACATCTCTGACTTGAGATTCGCAGACGACATCGTCATCGTGGCAGAAACGCTGCAGGACCTACAACAAATGCTGAACGATCTGGCTGATTCTTCTATGCGTATCGGCCTACGGATGAACTTGGATAAAACTAAGGTCATGTTCAATGAACATGTTCTACCGGAACCGATTGCGATACACGGTACCGTCCTCGAAGTTGTTCAAAAATATGTCTACCTTGGGTAGACTTTGCGTTTTGGTAGAAATAACCTTGAGGACGAGGTGAATAGAAGAATTCAGCTAGGTTGGGCAGCATTTGGAAAATTACGTCGAATCTTTACATCGTCGATCCCACAGTGCCTTAAGACGAAAGTCTTCAACCAGTGCGTCCTACCCGTCATGACATACGGAGCCGAAACGTGGACACTCACGGCAAGGCTGGTCCACCAGTTTAAAGTCGCTCAGCGTGCTATGGAAAGTGCTATGCTCGGCGTTTCTCTGCGGGATCGCATCAGAAATGAGGCGATCCGCCAGAGAACCAAAGTCATCGACATAGCCCACCGGATTAGTAAGCTGAAGTGGCAGTGGGCTGGCCATATTTGCCGCAGAACCGATAACCGTTGGGGGAATCGTGTTCTAGAGTGGAGACCGCGTCTCGGCAAACGTAGTGTTGGACGTCCTCGGGCACGGTGGAGTGACGACTTACGCAAGACGGCTGGCAGGAGCTGGATGCGAGTAGCCCAAGAACGATCTCAGTGGCGTGCAATTGGAGAGGCCGATGTCCAGCAGTGGACGAAAATGGGCTGATGGATGGATGGATAGATGGATGGAAGTAATCATAATGTAATCATATGTACCTAATACATACGTGGTATACGACAAAACTTAGATGTAGCATCGGCAAATTTATTAAAACCGATTGCTGTCGATTTAGGTATACAACCAATAAAAATAGCTCTCTATCACGCCATTCGACGCTATTCGTCTAAATTTGCGAATATCATATAATATTACAAATTATTACGTTTGTGTAAAGATCATATTCATATAAGAAATAAATATTAATAGCGTACTTAATTCGGTTGTGATCGGTTTCACGAATTTTGGCGCTGGTACATCTAAGTTGTGTCGTACTGTACCTGGTTCTGAACAGATAATAATACAAAATGTAATTGAATTGAGACTCTCCTTTTTAATAACATTTTTTTTATAAATAAAAAGTGAATATGCCTTACAATAAATACAAAAAAAATAATCTTTCGATCAAAACGTCTTACGTAGTACCGAAAGGCACATAGAAAAATACGCTGAGTGAATATAAAAGCACACGACGACGAGCGATACGGCTTTCAATGTTGACAGGTATTTTTTTAAAAAGTAAACAAATAATTATATTGACAAAGATTAATAAAGACTTAAACTTAATAATTGCATAAGTATTTATTTAGTTAACGATATATTATTGTACAGATAATATGAAGCTTATAGCATCATTCCTTTTTCTCAAAAATAAAACGAATTGGGGTATAGATAAAAAAAAAACTTTAAGCATTAAATTTACAGTGGTAATCCTACACGGCTGAATGTATAAGTTACCATCAATTTGTAAATACCGTTAGGTTATCTATCTCGCGGGATTGTGAACCGTAACATCAATGATGTTCTAGTAAACAGATATGTCATTAACGCGCAAAAAGTGAAGACTAGAAAACGTCCTAATTGGGACGTTTGCCTTAACTATTTTACGTAGTAATACATCATAATTACGTAGTAATACGTTTTGCGTAATTAAAACATCTAGTTATCCCTTTTATTTATTGTTTTTATCAAGCTATCCTTTTTACTTGTAACGAAAAGTTGACAGATGTATCGGAAAATATACCGAACGTTTGTATGAATTTGCACCCTTTTACGTTGACCGGAACATGTTTATTTATAATTATTTTTAACTAGCCGACCCGGCAAACTTCGTACTGCCAAAATCGAAATACTTAAATAGTAGACAGACAGAGAGAGACAGTATTTCACGTCGGCCCATCGCCTAAAACTTTACAAGGCGCAAATTCGGCCTCACATGGAGTACTGCTCTCACCTCTGGGCGGGTGCTCCCCAGTACCAGCTCCTTCCATTTGACCGCATCCAACGTAGAGCGGCTCGAGTTATCGACGATCAAGCCCTTTCCGATCTCCTTGATCCTTTGGCTTTGCGTAGAGATGTCGGATCACTCTGCATCTTCTACCGAATTTTTCACGGGGAATGTTCCGAGGAATTGTTCGGATTAATCCCGGCTGCTGAATTTCACTTTCGGACATCTCGCCAAAATTCTAAGTTTCACCCGCACCACCTTGATGTCCGAAAATCCACAACAGCGCGATTTCTCAGACATTTTCTGCCTCGCACAACCACTTTGTGGAACCAGCTTTCGCCGGTGGTTTTTCCGAACCGATACGACATGGGAACCTTCAAGAAAAGAGCGTACTCCTTTTTGAAAGGCCGGCAACGCACCTGCAAGCCCCCCTGGTGTTGCAGATGTCCATGGGCGGTGGTAGTCACTTTTCATCAGGTGAGCCTCCTGCTCGTTTGCCACCTATGCCATATCAAAAAAAAAAAAAAAATTGTCCAAATGTGATGAGCATAGAAACTATTGCACGCAGCGACACTGGTGATCTAACAGTAACAATAAATAACTGATACTAATATTAAAAACGACACTATCAGTATTTTTTTCTATATTTTCAATGACACAGGAATCATGAGGTTGTGTAATAAATTCCCATGTCGCTATAATTAAGTCCTTACAACATAAAGTTTGCAAAACCATTTATTGTAAACTGGCTATACCATAAGTTTTAATTTGAAACTCATTTGCAATTCAAATCAATATAATTTCACTAAATACAACACAGATAAATAATATAGGTGGTCAAGTTTTATTATGGTGATGTTGCCTATAATATTTTGAAAATATTGTCTGATTTATATTGCTCATAAATAGTCACGTTACCACAATTAGATACTTACACAAATTAAAATTTTAATAAAAAGAAAAACCGACTTCAAACAAAACAATATTTTAAAACAAACTAATATGCACTAAAAAGCAATAAAAATAATTGCGTATGCAAAATATTTATCAGAGTCCTCCTAAGTAAAATAAAATAAACAGCATTAGAGTACTCAAAGGTCGATTTACGATTATATTAACGTAGTTACAATTGTTATTGTTGTTGTTGTTATCGAGTCAGTATATTATCGTATAAAACCAAGCCAGCCAAGAGCTGATACCGAGTCCAAATATGACGACCTCCGTGGTCGAGTGGTGTGTATACCGGTTTTCATGGGTACGCCACTCCGCGGTCCCGGGTTCGATTCCCGGCCGAGTCGATGTAGATTATCATTCGTTTTCTACGTTGTCTTGGATCTGGGTGTTTGTGGTACCGTATTTACTCTTGACTTTCCATAACACAGTGCTTTCGCTACTTACATTGGGATCAGAGTAATGCATGTGATGTTGTCTCATATTTATTTATTTAATTGACCTTAGTAAAAAACTTTGCAAAAGAGCTAATGTATGTCGTACATCATAAGGTCACACATCACGTTGAAATACAGCAACGAACGTAAGCACATTAAAAATTTACTAAGGACAATAACCCACCTATCGCACCCTGAAGCTGTTTAGGGAGTTGCATTGATTATCATATTCGACTATGACTTGTTGTTGTTGACTTGTATTACTTGAACACGTTACGAAAGGTAACTCAAATGTCCAAATAACCCATATAAGATTCCGTCGAGTATCGCTAAAGTGTTCCTCAGAATTGAAGAGTTTCGTTACTTTGGATCTCATGCTCAGAATCTAACCAAACTTTCACCCCTTTACAGATAACAGTACCCTTGAAGTATATCCTTTCTAATAAAAAAGAATCATCAAAATTGGTTTATCGCGCACATGCATAATACAAATTTAATACTTATGTGGTCTTCATATGGATACCATCATCAGAATTGGATAAAATTAAAATGAGACCACACGGGACTACAGTTTCACTGCATGTAATGGTAACATCATCAAATAATAAATTTAACATCTGCGTTTTTTTGCGACTGGAAGAAATAAATAAATTCGAAAAATAGATGTAACGAACTCATATGTAGCTCACCGCATGGACCATGTATCATATTTTTTACGACAACGTGAAATAACTCTGGATCAAGAGTTTCATCTGGAGTTTCAGCTGATATAACGTTATCAATTTGATCCGGAGTTATTTTAAGGAACTGGCAAATTAATACATGTGCATTAGACAATCCCCTCTTTTGCTATTCAGTGGAGTACATATGGCACCTCTCCAAATATACATAATTTTACAATTCAATCCATAAGTGCTTTCAATTTATGCCTAAAAACACGTCCTGCTATTGCATGACGATCAGTTGTCGACTGTTCTTCAAAGAAATTGTTTTTAATATCATCCCACTGCGGATTACATGTAAACGTAATGAACAGACGCGGTCGATCATTTTTCGTACATAAGAAATTGCGTCTTGTGCATATTCGTTCATATGCCGAGGGCAACCAAGAAACGAAGATGGCAATATAGTCAATCGCCCGATGTCATTTACATTAGCATCATTCGCTTTCGCATCTTGCAAATGAATATATTCTTCGGATCTTAATTTTGCTTGGTTAGCGATTAAAATTAAGACGGTCAGTTTCTATTTTGGCATACATATCAACGATGTACTGATGATATAGTTTACCACATCTCGAGATATAATTTTGTGTTAGTGGACGAACCATCAATCGATACGAATAAAAATTCATGGCACTTACTTTTTTCTGTGTATTTAGATATGAAAATAAATGCAAACGCTGTACTTTTAAATGTTTTGTTTTTTTTTTTGGAATAACCTGTTGAAACTGGGCGATGATTGTACTCATTTTTAATTAATACTTACTTATAATTTGACCGCACAATTCCCCGTCTAAAAAGTCTCCATTAGCAAAATGACCCACCATTTATTGAATTCATTTGTTACAAAAAATGTGATAAATGAAGAACCACTAAACCGATTTTGTGCAAACTTCACATAAACCATCTAATAAATAGTCCGAACAAACCCTGAAAATTTGGTTTGGATAGGTAAGCCCGTTCTTGAGTTATAAAGTGCCATCGAAAATGCCACTTATTTTTTTATATATAAATTCAAAAAATAAATGTAACGATGATTTAAATAATGCAAAATAAATTTTAAATCATCAATGTTTTATTGTCTAACATCGATAATCATAGAAAATCAATGACAATTCACTAATAAATCTATTTCTAAGGAAAACCAAGTTGTTGTTTTTAATATATTCCTAGCATTTTTATCATACTTACTCACCTTCTAAACCTTCCCTGGACTTCCACAAATAATTCAAGACCAAAATTAGCCAAATCGGTACAGCCGTTCTCGAGTTTTAGCGAGACTAACGAACAGCAATTCATTTTTATATATATATATATATATATATATATAGATATAGATTTGTGGTCATTTTGTCGAGTAAGGTGCTCTAGGAATAATCACAAAAGTTTTGAAACTTGGTTACAAACTTCGAAAACATCTATTCTGATGCATTTCCAAAGGCCAAATAAACAACACGTGACAGTGAAAGCAAATTGACGTAATTTAATTCGTTGAGTTGATTCATCTATGATAATCACTATGGATTTACGAAAAAATGCCGTTTTGATTTTCAATATCATAGAAAATTTAAGATTTCAACCAATTAAATCACGTTAATTATCAAACTTGTCTAGTTTTCTTTATTTCTAAATAAGTTAGAATTAATTGCTTATGATAAATGATTGTTTGTGGTACTTAAAGTTATGTTTTGCGAGCAGGTTCAATTAGTCTCGTACGGTACAATTACAAACCATTTCGTTATTATTGTAAAAATTTCAATTTGCCCATGGTGTTTTCTGTTTTGGTGAAGAATATTTCGCTTTTAAGGCATTTATTAAAGTAAAATGTAAAAAAGGCACGAGCAAGTGTGATCCCGTGGTCGTAAAAAAAAATACATCTACTAATATAATAACTTTAAAAATAAACAACCCATAACTTGGAGCGCGTTGAATCGCGTGAATTTCACAAAAGTTACTTGTATATCCTAACTTAATCTTTATTACATAAACTATCTGTCATGTGAAAGACCCGTCAAAATCGGTTCAGCCGTTCCAGAGATTAGCCGAAACAGAAACAGACAAACATAAATTTAAAAAAATGTATTTTGGTATTTTATGCAAACATATGCTGATACATATTTAATAAAAAGCGATTATTTTAATATTAACGCTCCAATTTAATTTTATGTATCAATAGATTTTACACCTTGAGGGGTAAAATAGGAAGCAATAATACCGGTCATTATAAAGGTTGTATAATAAAGCCGTTCTGTGGGTTCAGTCTTGCTTTGTACTGTACCGTTTGATTACATAATGATCAGATAGGGAAGACTTGCGCAGTGCTGACTTGAAAATTATGTTAAACAGTAATTTATATTAAGTAGATTTTAATTATTAAGAATATCATTTTGAGGATTATCAATTATAATAAATCTTCACCATAAAAGTTAAAATACTTAAAACTTTTAAATGAACATATTTTACAATTAATGTTTGAACTACTTTCTGATACTGATACAACCTATAAAAATAAAAATTAATAAGCTACCTTATTTTTGGGTTGACAAAACAGTCAAGTGAAAAGATTGTCTCCCTCACAATTAATAAGAAATTTTAACTTCATGCTAAAGTCATACATACATGATCTCCTAGAACCAATTTATACTAAGAATAGATAAACAAATGCAAGTTACCTGATAAATTTAAATAACATTGTGTTTATAAAACATTAGTTAAATAATTCTACTATATTGATTATTACTAATTATTAATTTCCTTACTTTTAATTAATTTAATGTAGTGATATATTTTTGACTTTGTCTTGCAAGAATTTTTAGGTCTAATAATAAAAGAGCATGTTTTGGGCAAACCAGATGTTATATTTGCAGCATGTTATTTACAAGACATATATCTAAGAGTTGGAGTTGGGTCCACGGCGACGGCCGAAGGTCTGGACAACATTGACGAATCTAGAAATAAAAATTCAATAGTTATAAATAATTAAAATTAAACCATTAATTAACTACTTAGCTTATTATGCAAGAAATTATTTACAAAACAGATAGTTTTTTTGAATATTTAAAAAAAACATTAATAACTTTTCTTGTTTTATATTACGAAACTAACCTTCTGTTGTACTGGATCCTACGTTTGGCACGGCCAGTCTTCTTCTTCTTCTTTTGCTGTTTTTCAACTTTTGGTGTTTGTCCCTTTACCTTACCTACAAACAAAGATTATGTATTATATTTTTATTGGCAGTTTTCTTTACTAAAATGTTATATATAATAATTAGGCAACATCAAAGAGCACCACCACAAGAGCTATGCTCAATCTCATATGCGGAACATTAGGAAAAAATATATATGAAGCTTAATTTAGTTGTTTTATAACATGAATTAGAATTTCAAATAATGAGATATCAAACTTACCAGCACGAGCAAGAGAACCGTGCACTTTACCACCAAGTAATGGTACAGTAAGGTCCAATTCTGTTGAAGTTAGCTCAGATACAAGGAGTCCATCTTCAAGAGGTGCTCCACATACTGACAGTGTTAATTCATCATTGCCAATGTCAGAAAGGGCACGAATGCGCTCCTGAAAAAAAAAAATTACGTGGTAAATAAAAATAAAATACAGTAGAATAATCTAAACAATCATACCCTCATAGTTATCTCCACTCATTATAATAACTACTTGAAACTATGATCTATCACAGTATAGTATATAATATTATATAGTTCTATATATATTGGCATATCCATTATCATTAATTTATTACATTACTCATATCATATATGTAAAATTTCCTATGTAACAGCTCTATGTAACTACAAAATAACTACACTTGTAAAGTAATACTGAATCATAGGAGAGCTAATATTCATTACGTACTATTATAATACAGGTACATATTAAACAGAATGAGAAATATTTGGAAAAAATTGATTATTTGGAAGCAATGAAATTTCTAATGTTGATTTCAAAACTACAGTAAATGATTAACATATAAAAAAATTGATTAATGCAGAATAATTATGAAGCACTATTAAAAAGAGAAATATTTAACATTTATTCCAATTAAACATTGTACTGCTATCATGTTCTTTATATCGTAGAGGTTATATTAAGGCAACAAAAAAAATTCGTGAGCTTTCAACATAGAACAACCTTAAATTTACCTTAATCTGGCCAATGGATTCTTCTCCATTGACATCGAGAATGTGCGTAGACTGTCCTCTGATGTGCAATTGCATTTTGAGGTCTCTGAAAACACACCATGAACATCTTGTAACGGCGTGGCCACACTTATATTACAAAAGGGATATAATTTAATATTATTAACAAGATTTACATTAACAAATGTGATGTAACATACATTAATGTTTAATCAAATAAGTATTTAAATGACAAAATAGCACATTTTACCGATTATTTTATAAAAAAACACAAATGTACTAACCTATCAGCTAAGTCTGACAATTGAAAGAAACAATCATGGCCGATAGGAAACGGATATCATCGTAGTGCGAATAGTTGTACTAACAAAAGTTAAAAAATGACAGTGAGAGGATTGTAAATTATTTATTTATTTATTTATTTATTATTATGGGATTTGTTGATGTAAATTTCATTTGGCTTATTTTGGTTCATTCATTATTACTCTATACTATTGAGACCGACCAATAACTAGTAGCTATTTATGTTAATAACACGGTTTTATTTTTCTTAAAAATATTTTATATGTATGAAATGATTATTTTATATATTACATTTAATAAAGACTTTGTTTGTGTACATCCTTTATTTATTACATTATTAATTACGCCTTGCTATAATAATCAACATTTATTAATGAAATAGTCAAACAATCATTGTTCAAATAATTGCCAATTTTTTTGCTTTTATCTAACATAGTAATAATTAGTGCGATTTTTCGTTAAATTTCGTTATTGAAATTCTTAAAAGATATAAACGAAGGCCTAATCCCTTCGGTGGATATTGGCTTTTCTTTAATTTTTTAAAGATTATTAAATTGTCAGTCTGATTGATTTTTCGTCGTAGATGATTTCAATTATAAAAACTGCATCAAATGCCGAAAAATACATAAAAATCAAGTGTCGCATGAAAGATATCGCATTTTAAAAATTCAATTTTCATGAATAATTAGAGAAACCGATACTAAAAGTATTTTATTGTAAAATTTATTTTTATTTTTATTCCTATCTTAATGATAAAGTTTACTAATATCTATCATTCATTTTAGATATAATTCCAAATTATTATAATTTCTATTCATGTCAAAATTATTTTTACTAAATAAAATAATATTGTTTTCGTAACAACGACATAATAGCTGTGTCAATAAGTATGGTTGATCTTGGAAAACAAAAAAAAATATGAATACATATATTTTTTATCTCAAAAAAGGCTATATCCCTGTAAGCATGACGTGTTAAATTAAATTGTTAAATCTTCTTTCACCACATACATTTATGTTCCTTGGTGAGAGATTATATATTTCACACCTTTTTCTTTAATTAAATGATATTGATCTCCAAATCCTTTTTCTGTGTCATTAAAACAATATAACAGTGGAATAAAGTATGAGAGTTAGTAGTAATATTGTATTCAAATTTCTTTGTTTTCTAAAAATCAGAATAACTATTTGTTGGTTTTCCATTACATAGTATTAATTCTTGTCGAGGCCTATTTATAGAAGCCCTCCTTTTTGATACTTTATTTATACTAATTTTTGTTATTGTCATAGAAAAATTAACTAACAAAAATCTTTTTTTAATTAAACCTGTATTCTGTAATTGAGTAAATACTTATACCGTTTCAGAAGCACCGTTCAGTGTTTGTCACTGATATTAGAAAGTATCTTATTCAATTTTATATTTAAAATCTTTTTTGTTATTTTCTCGAACGTTTTTTATAGGAATGTTGGTATCACTGTCTTTACACATATAAGCTCGTGATTGGTTCTAAATAAAAGCGGTTGATAGTTGCGGGCCGATGAAATCAGAAATGATCGGGATCACGTTTTGTGAATGAAAATTGAAATCTGTCAAAAAATGATACGTATACTTACTAGTAAAATAATATGTTAAAATACGAAAGTAGTTGTAATATTACAAATCATCGATCATGTTGTCGAAGCTACTCCGACAATTATTGTACATTCTCGTACATTTGGTAGTGAAGATACTTGTTGCTGTTCAGAATGTATCTCGCCGATTATCTAGTAAAAATTGCAATTTATCCAAGGAACAGGTGACAAAAAGGGACGTTCTGATGTTATTGGAAAATGTGCCAAAAATGAAAAACAAATTAAAACATTTAGTAGTGTTGGCAGATACCAATGTTCATACCATCAGTGAGTTAGCTCAGCTAGTCATTTGGAACCTAGTTGTTGGAGTACCCTATGTAAGCTTCTATGATGTAACAGGTAAATATTAATTTACAATAAAATTATTTTAATTCCCGGTCTCTTATTATAGTTACGTATGATGCAACTATGGTGAATATTGTTGCATATATTTATTTACAATTTGTTTTTAATTAATAATTAAAACCCTATGATTGAAATTTCTATTGTAATATTAATTTTATTCAAACAGGTTCCTTGAAGAAACTGGAAGGAGAGTTATTTTATGAAATCGAGAGAAACAAGAAAGGCATTCCAGGCTGTATCAAATGGTCTAATAAACCAGATTTAAATGGTTATACCAATGGTATACAGGCAAATACAGTTTTCGTAAATATATTTTCATACAGTGATGGCAAACCTAGAATAGCACAGTGTATTAAACTTATAGCCAAAGGGGACCTACAATGTGATAGAATGTCGAAAGAGTTTACTGCCCAAGAGTTTGGTGAAGCTTTTATGAAATTAAATCCAGCTATCCCAGATCCAGATTTGGTCATATTTACAGGACCATTGTGTTGTACTTTTGGTCTTTTACCTTGGCAAATTAGACTTACTGAATTTATTCAGGTGGACGTGCATCATAATATTAATATTAACTGTTATTTAGGTGCTCTTTATAAATATAATAAATGTGATCAAAGGTTTGGTAAATAATTATTCTAGATATTAGGTTAAGTTATAGAGAATGTAAATTAAATTGTGATCAACTATTAGATTCCTGAGATGTAAAATTTTATAAAGAACATGAGCTTTCTGATTTTTAATATTGGTACCTATATATTGGACATTTAAATAATGTACGCCTATTCGTTTGATGTTTTTTTCTTTTATTTATATTTTATTTAAACTTGTTTGCAGTTCCACCACTCATGTTAATAATCTATTTATTGAATAATCTAAGAATACTTGTAGATATATTTTTAAAAATGAATACATAAGTTATATGCTTAATCTTTGCATTTTATTACCCAAAGTAACATTTTACGGTCTTTTGAGGTAGCCATTTATATATTGTATTAAATATATCTATATACACAATTTCAAGTAAGCCTATTCTTGGGAATCTTATCTTATTGATTGAAACTATGACTATGAAATTTAATAATAATGAGCAATGTTGCTGTTTTTTCTTATAATGCAAAATGTTTACTGGTAGGAAGAGTAATGATTATAAAAAATATACAAAAAATACTTTGAAATAGTAAAATTTATTTGTATTATTACATTCTAATGCAAATAAAATATAATACACAAAAAACTATTTACACCGGAAGCATACTCTTACGGGCCACCAGAACCTGCAAGAAAAGTTAAAAATAATTTATCACAGCCTTAATTTAAATATACGGTCTGATATTAACTATTTTGTTTTAAAGTATACTCTAAAAGATTGCAGGATAATACATAGTATTAAAAAACGTAATCAAATCTTATTAATAATGTTTTCACTGAAAACCGAAGATTAGGATTAGGAAGTATTTACTATGAAGATAAGAGTATTTCAATATAGTACGATAATAATGGATGTTTTGACGAAAGGTACACACAACTTTTTGAAACGTAAGTAAAAAATACCACCTGTGTCATTTGTAACCTGCTGTTCATCGGCGATGGCGGGAGTAGCTGTCATGGCGGTCGTCCCTAGAGCGTTCATACCTATCGTACTTGTCGTAGTCTCGACCGGACCTATCGTAAGACCTATCCCTCTTCGAACTATCCCTATCGTATGACCTCTTATCCCGCCTACGAGATCTGTCTTCGGAGCGATCTCTACTTTTTCGTCGACCGGAGCGCGATTCGTAACTAATGGAACGAGAACGCTTGGAGCGCTTTCTTGGCCTGTCTTCGTCCGAATCATCCCTATACTTGTCTTTGTGCGACTTCTCGTAGTCCCTACTCCTAGACTTGTGTTTATCGTAGTAATCGTCTCTCTTCTTTGATTTTGTTCTTTCAGTTTTTTCGTGTTCAGTGTGATGCTTGGATTTTGTGTAGGACTTTTCACTCGATTTTACTGATTTATCTTTTTTATGTTTTTTAGATTTCTTATGGGATTCACTAGAACTGGTACTCCTACGTTTACGTTTTTTGGTCCGGTTATTCTCAATTCTAGCTTCGGGTCCACTTTCTGATGATGACTTATTAGAACTAGCTGAATCGTCTTCGGAATCACTAGAACTAGAATTTGTCCCATCTTTACTTGCTTTATTCGATTTTTGTGGGCTTGGCGTATTTTCATATTTATTAGATTTCTTTGGTTTTTCTTCTTGGATTGTATCTAATTTTCTATTATCGACTTTATCAGAGGATTTATTATTTATTCTCTTATCTTTAGAAGGCCGACGTTCAATTTTTTTCTCGGGTGTTTCACTGTCTATGGGCGGTGGTGTTGCAGATGATCCTTAAGAAAACATAATAAATTTATTGTATAATATATATGAGGTGTAAAGTTAAAAGGTTATAATATTTGGCTCAATCGACACTGTCATGTAAAATTAATTATACGAATAAATTATACTATAAAGATAATTTAGAATATTTTACGACATTAATTAAAGTAAGTATTTGATAAGTAAAATTTTAACTGTAAACTTTTATCTCTTAAGATAAATCGACGAAATTTCAGGTTTGCAAAAAATCTGGACACAAAATTAAAATAGCGGTCTGTTATTCGACTCGAGCTTCATTACGTAATAAAAAGTCGATATAAGCGCGACATTAAACATGATTAGCCAAATATATTTCAAATTTAATTCAGGCCATTGAACCACACTTTTAGTTATGCTTGCCTCTCAAACGTCTTTAAACTCACGTGATCGCCTTGGTCTCTCCGGTGTAGTATTGGGCGGCGTGGTGGTTCCCTCGCCGGTCTCCTTTAATTCGGCACGCCGCACCTCTGCTTCTATTTCCCGCGATGTTCGTTCAAATTCCTGACGTTTGCGCCTTATGATTTCCTAGTATGAATTTATTACGTTTAATTTAATATTTTAAAAATAATCAATAATTATTTGGAGTTACTCCATTTAGTAAGACAATAACATCAGAACATATAACCAATAGCTTCTAGGTTGGTTTAATCGAAATTCATTTACAAGATTTTAGTTCTATTTTAATTTACAGATAAGTTGATTTTTAGGGTAAGGGGACTATTTCGTTTCCAGTTAACATTTATTTTGTCTTATTAGAAAATCAGGTTTAGCTTCTCCAAATTTGAAGATAACCTTATTTAGAAGTTACAGCATTTTTAACGAATATATGAAGAAGAAGCAAGTTATGATTCGATGCATTGCAGTATCGCAATTTGTAATTTGACTTTCACACATTGCTCGTATTTATCCAAATAACGCTAGAGATATTTATATAGTTTTCGCTCTACCCAGAACTGTTTTGTGTATCAGCTTATGCACAACAAGCGTCCGGGCGGGCGCAAGTAGAGATATAGTGACACGGCTACATCCTCCAAAAAAATAATTGTAATTAAATAATCTCTTTCCGGTTTGGTACCAAAATCGAGCCAACCCCGAAAAAACGGGTTTTTAGCAATCTCGTTTCTTTGGATTAAAACTAGCTTGCATTTCTAAACTTGAACGTCTGCTTACAGTTGTTTCAACATACAAATATTTTGATTTTTCGACTCATACAGGTGATACTCGGAACATGAAAAACTAGTAATAAAGTAATATCTTAAAGTGTCTAAAAGTCTTGTCAATATTTGGAAGAACAATCTTTTATTACAGGAAATTGTCTCAGATAAAATACAAAACTTATATTTAAATATATGTATGTGTTTTTTTAGAAAAACCTGTATAAACAATATAAAAAATTAAACCGGTAATTTGATTTTATTTCCTTAATTTATCTTGTAAAAATTGGAGTATTATTTCATATATACATTTTTTTTTATATGTATGAACCGATTTTGATGATTCTTACCTTATGTAATGGAACATTGGTTTAACACTATTCCACTAAATTAAGGATTCCTTTATTCCGTACATACAAGCACTATTTTTAAGGTGCTGTTACTCAAAACAAGACAAGGCAATTATGCTTAAGTTTTTGTTAAACGGATTGGTACGATAATTTCTAGTAACTGAATAATATATATTGCTCAATGTTCTTTTTTTCAATTGGGCAAATAAGACAAAAATTCAAACTTGCATTGGACTGTGGCCACACAGTTATACTGAAAACGTCTTTTGAGAATTGCCCGAACTAAAACATTTTACATCAATATTTTTTTTTATTATAGCAAACCTTAACGCTATATAGTATAAAAGTTAATTTTATGTGCTTAACATTCCATGTAATATTTGATCATTCGTTTTTTTAACGTTATCGTTACTATTTTAAAAGGTCTAAATTGATTTATTTATCATTTAAATAAAAAAATACGTGTTGATTTAGTTTAATGAATTTATTACTATGTTAACTAAAGAAGTGAGAATTAGTAAGGCTGGAAGAATCAGATTTTTATCGAATACTGATGATCAAGCTGCCACAGAGATTCCCGTTTCAATTGACGGATTACTCAATAGCCTATATTATAAATCTATGATTTTTTGTTAACATTCACGTTCAGTCTTTTTATGTCTCTGATATTTCGGTCTAGTTAGTCTAAACATGTAACCCTTTTATCTTCTTTTTTTAGGTTGTGTTTGTGCAATTTGGTTCTGGTGTTGGTAGATTGGTTACCATTAAACCAATGACGTGATCACTTCATTAGATGAAAACCAATCAACCAAAAAGCAATTAAACCGTATCTTATGCAGTTTATGAGTCGAGATGGCCCAGTGGTTAGAACGCGTGCATCTTAACCGATGATTGCGGGTTCAAACCCAGGCAAGCACCGCTGATTCATGAGCTTAATTTGTCTTTATAATTCATCTCGTGCTCAGCGGTGAAGGAAAACATCGTGAGGAAACCTGCATGCGACAAATTTCATAAAAATTCTGCCACATGTGTATCCAACCCGTATTGGAACAGCGTGGTGGAATATGTTCCAAACCTTCTCCTCAAAGGGAGAGGAGGCCTTTAGCCCAGCAGTGGGAATTTACAGGCTGTTGTTGTTGTTATGCAGTTTTTATACTAAACCCCCCCCCCCCAATGTTAATACAACAAGCAAGCTGTACCGTGTGTGTGTGTGTGACGTACCTGAAGCTGCGTGTCGGACGTGTCGTGGTGGTCTTCTTCGGCGCTGTCGTCGCTGCTCTCGTACGCGCCGAGCCCTGCGACACCCACACCGATAACACACGGGCACACACACCGACACGATACTGTCTTTATTTTAACCACTATATATTTATTATTTAAACGAAGACATTTTTTTTCTCAATTCTCATAGTCAATGGCATTTGTTGGAGTATTGTTTTTATTCATTAGAAAGTAATATATCGTTTGTAGTACAACATTGATGAGTCTACTTATAATTCTTATAATCTATGACGACAATTTACGTATCAGTATTAGAGTAAAACATCTATTAACATTAAACAAGTTTAACATATTACGGTTTTGGTTAACATAGTAACGATTGATGTATAACAATACCATATTGAAATATAAGTTCAAGTATTCGTCCGACATGTATTATTTTTACAATTATTCAAGTGGCCGATTAAGTTTTGAAAATTAATATCTATTTACAATAACAATTTTTAGATAATTAATAAATCACTTTCTATCTATTTTTTACTAATTCTTATTATAAATTCAATCTTACCTATCGTTTTCCATTAATGTAGTTAATAACCAATAGTGAATACTAAATAATAAAGATGACGAAATGCTGAAAAAAAATCATATTAAATGTATGTGGTGTTTCTTTACTGGCAACACTGATTATTTTACATGTAGTAATACCACCATATACATTTTTGCAATAACACGTAAAAATCCTTTATAAAATCGGTCTAAAGATCCACTCTTATTGCTGTCGTATTGCAATATGTTCTATGTCAGTGCTATATTCGGATTTAACGTGTTAGTTAATGTCACTAATATGTCTTTAACTAAATAAAATTGTGTCTACAAATGGTGAGAACTAAAGTACTAAATATAACACCTTTACTTTTGATGGAACATTGAAATTGAATGTTTAAGTCAGTTAAAAAGTTCTAATAATAATATTTATTCTCTTATCTATTTGATTGTGAGAGCATATGTTGTGTAGATGTTCTTATCAGTAATTTTGGTATAGTATACACATGATTTGTTTATCACTTTTATTTATTGTTATCATTTTGTTACGGAGTCGGATGTATCGTAAATAGTTATACATTGTGATAATTCTATGAACAACTTTCTATTTCTATTTAAGCTTTGCTTTCGGATAAATCACTTGTTTTCAGCTGGATGGAATCGTACAGCTCTAGTGGTGTGTGTGTGTGTGTGTGTGTGTGTGTGTGTGTGTGTGTGTGTGTGTGTGTGTGTGTGTGTGTGTGTGTGTGTGTGTGCGTGCGTGCGCGTGACATAGAACACCCGCAAGAGCGAGAGGGACAGCGAGAGGGAGCGAGAGCGAGAGGGACACTCACCGAGCCCGCTGGCGATGGACGCCAGCGCCTTGGACTTGCTCGCCTTCATAGCGTTGAGGCGCGAAGCTTTTACCATATAAATAAAACCAACATTAATAACACACTACATGTATTCGATCAACGGGCGACATCTGAAATTAAACTTCATTAGCTATTATGTTACACGATACACATCACGGTCCGGTTCGCGACACTTATGACAATGGGCACACTATACTACATCGCGGACAGAGTCAGGCGAACGTTTCTTGTATAGCAAAGTCTTGGCGCTCGGGGCGTTTGGTATAAGCCTATATGAGTGGAAATACCTTGAGCGGCGGTATACCGCGCCAGTTCTTCCTGGCTCACCGTATGTATCTCCTGGTCGGTCACTTCCAGCAGAATTTCTGTTAGCGAACGACGTACGGCTAACATCTGTTGACAATACAATCATATAAAATAAACATTTAACATGAAGGCGAGCGCTTCACTGAGTAAACGTATCTATACGTGTTGTATATTGTAATAAGATCCAAGTCACAAAATAAAATTGCTAGACAACTCGTTAACTGTGCAGACCATAAAGTTAGAGAATATGTGTCCAGAAAAATAAAAAAAAAATCAATTAATTTCTACATCTAAAAAATGCTGTTAAAAATAATTTTGTTGCATTGAAATATTTTATTACTTAAAATATTTAATATAATAGTCATCTTAAATATATATACTTATACATGTATTAAGAATAAGTGGTATGGTCAAATATACACAATATATACATGTAAGTTTATGGCAACTCCACTTACCTAAGATGTTATTAAAAAACATCTCTCAGATTGAGTTGCCTGAAGAGATGGCTAATTAGCCATAACTCCGCTCATTGTATCACAGATCAAATATTTGTTTTTTTTTTTTCAGTATTTCTCTATTTTTGTTTTAATTTATTTTTTGTGTTTATTCCTAAGATTTTTGTATTTTATGCATGTAAAGTATATTGACATTACAACGACAGCCTGTAAATTCCCACTGCTGGGCTTTAGGCCTCCTCTCCCTTTGAGGAGAAGGTTTTGGAAAATATTCCACCACGCTGTTCCAATGCGGGTTGGTGGAATACACATGTGGCAGAATTTCTAAGAAATTTGTCACATGCAGGTTTCCACACGATGTTTTCCTTCACCGCTGAGCACGAGATGAATTATGAAGACAAATTAAGCACATGAAAGAGCGGTGCTTGCCTGGGTTTGAACCCGCAATCATCGGTTAAGATGCACGCGTTCTAACCACTGGGCCATCTGGACATTAATAGTAATTTATTAAAACCAGAATGAGTTTGAGGAACAAAATTATTAGAGGTTTATTTGCAAAATGCTATGGCATATATGCAAGTTTTGCCCAGTGGTACCACCTCCGACGGCGACCGCTGGGGCGAGAGAGCAGAGGACTCACCAACTCCTGCAGCAGCTCGTCGCGCGACTTGCGGCCCAGCGGCGACGGCGCGCGCTCGCTCTCCGACTGCGACCCCTCAGACTCCGACTCCTGTCACGACAACAATTTATTTAATTAGAATATTTGGTATTCAGTATGCAAGATGCGATGACAGAAATCGTGGTAAACAATAAGTGAGTGAAGTGAGTGACGTTGTCAATAAACACTATAATTTTTCCTATTAATATTCTTCCTCCATCTTTTCTCTTCATATATCCATTCATCTTACTACTATTATTCCCTTTCACTCACTCCTTCAATTACATTCTGTTTCAATAATCAATAGTTTTTTCTGTCAACCCCCCCCCCCCCAACAATATATGTAATTTTAACTCAAATATTGAATTATTATAATATGTGTGTTCCGATTTTGAAAGAAACATACCTTATTGCTTTTGATATAGATTTTTTTTAAAACAGTTTCAATGTGTAAATGGCATAAGCTTCAACAACAATTAACGCTTGTGAAGTAATGTACTTGTAGACCTATAGTATTTTATGTATAAATTATTATAGATCTTACGAATTTGCTCTTGGCTGGTAGAACAGGTTGACCGCCGGCCTCCGATTTTATTCTTTCCAATTCTTCTTCTTCCAACCTCTTCTTCTCAATTTCTGCTTCTTCTTGAGCCTTCTTTTCTTGTTCACGTTCTATTGCCTTCTGTTTTTCGCGTTCCATTTTCTCTAAACCTTAATTCAATCACACAATTATTAATTAAATTAATCAAATATAAATTGTGAATTTAGAGTAACATATGAGATATTAAGTTTAGTCATTGTAAAACATCAGTTGTTTACCGAGAGATATGTTCAATTTGTATGAATAATGTGTACCTTCTCTAATCCATGCAGGCAGCTGCCGCCGTTTAGCAGCATCAATGGTGGATGCAACTGCAGGTGTCGGCATGATTATTGGTTCAATGACTGGTGGTATTAAAGGAGGTTTATCCCTGAAAAGTCATCATGAGTAGGGTTAGTCAAGCAATGCTTAATAGGTAATTTTTCATTTGGAGCAATTGGTAGCTAGGAGTGAGCATACAATTTTTTTTATCGCTGTAAGTAACATAATTACCAATTCTTAATCTTTTTTCCAAAAAATTCCTGGGCTATATGTGTATTATAAGGAAACAGATATGGAATATACACTGTTGTGCATAAGATTATAAAATCAAATTTAAGATCTAAACTTATTCAAATATCTCATAACTAATAAAGAATTGCTATATTGTTATTTATGTGGTGATTAGTTGTCTATAATAAAATTTAGACCAGGGCATCAAGCTATATCACTAATAAAAGTAATAATAAAAACAAATGTTTTACCTGTGCGATCTATTTCTAGGGGTTTTATTATCTCTGTTTTTGCTTTTGGATCTTCTGTCTCGACTCCTACTCTCACTCCTATTATTGGTTGAGTTTTCGGATTGCGGTGCTGTCCAGTATCCATGTTGAAAGGTAGGTGTGGTCACAGTACCAGTAGTATAACTGAAAAATATTGTACAATAAAAAGGTTATAAATGTCTATTTTAATTCATACAACTGTTTTTAAGCTCATTGGGTAATTAATTTATTAAGGTTCCACTCTGTCTTTAGAAATAGAATTCTACTTAATTAAGCTGAAAAAAAAACCACATGCTTAGCACAACTCTAAAAACAAGTGTATTAAAATTACTATTAATAGAATAACCTTAGAAAAAACCAGATAAAGAGTTTTTCAGCAAGTTCAATACTCTTATACAAGACCTTTAACTATAAATATATATAAATTCATTGATATCTTTATAAGGCCTTACTAGATTTACTTAGAACTAGTTTATACACATTTAGGTCACAATGATTTTTTAAATTGTTTATAATCACATATTAAAAAACAACAATGATTTATATTGAGACTACAAAATAAATGTCATTAATTTTTATTCTTTTACTTGGTACTCTCCAATGTAATACTAGTTATACCTATTAAATGTATGTAATATATTAATTTTTTATAACATCATATCGAGGTGGCTGAGGGAAGAGGAAATGGGCAAATGGTAAGTGGTCATCACTGTCCATAGACAATGGTGGTGAAGAAATATTATACTTTTATACTTATTATACTCATCATACTTAGCAAACTTGAGGACTGATGTTATGTCTCTTGTGCCTGTAGCTACACTGGCTCACTTACCTTTCCAATCAGAACACAACAGTACTGAGTACTGCTGTCAAGTAAAAGTAAAGTAACACCCTGTTCATTTCCCACAGCTGGGATAAGGCCTCCTCTTCCATTAAGGAGAGAGTTAGGAACATATTCTACAACACTGTTCCAATGCAATTATGGATAGCACATGTGGCAGAATTTCGATGAAATTAGAAACATGCAAGTTTCCTCACAATGTTTTCCTTCACCACTGAGCACGAGATGAATTATAAACACAAATTAAGCACATATATATAGTGGAGCCTGGGTTTGAACCTGCAATCATCAGTTAAGATGCACACGTTCTAACCATTGTGTGGTACCTACTCAGGCTGGCTTGCAGCTATCAACATCAAGGAAATTCTGCCCTCAGATTCAAGTCTCAAGTCACAGAAGATTTATCTGTTCAGGACTTACATCATGCTTACTTTTGCATATAGGAAACACTATTCTAAGTTTTTATTTACATAGTATATTTATAGTATATCACATTTGTATGGATAATAAAGCATAATCGGGGTTAAATTTTATAAAATAGTTGTTTTAAAACTTGTAAATGATCACAGAACATTGGTTTAAACATAATATTAAAAATGACTGACACTTTTGATTTTCACTATTTGCAAAATGTTTAAAAAGTTTGAGTTCTACAATATTTATACTTTGTTATTTTGGTTTTACAAAATCTTTAAATAGAATCAAAGCAATGATGTAAAAAGAGGCGTGTGAGATGTATTAGTAAAGGTCAGACAAACAGGCCAGTCCTCATTACAATTTACATGATTCTTATATATATATCTGGAGACTTAGATTTGTTGGCAGAGAGTCAATATTCAATTTAAATATGGCTCAGTAATATTCTTACTTATATTTGGCTAAAATCAAATGTAAGTTATTGATATTTTTAATTGATGCATTTTTAGCAACAGAACAAAAAATATAATAGGTGAAGTCAATTAATGTGGTAGGGCCTTAACCTCTAAAATAAATGACATTGTCATGCCAAATAATCAGACACCAGTAATAAATATAGCATGTCTCTAAGAAATCTAGAATCTAGATTTTTTTTATATTTACAAATTTGTGAAAGCAATACAGAAATACTATAAAATAATTGTTTATAATATGATTAATCTGTAATGTGAGGATGTTATTTAGTTCCTTTAATCTTCATATTATTATTTATGAGTAATGCAACAATTAAATAAGTTTATAATAAATATTGTAGAATGTACACTAAGGAATAATGCTAGGTACACATAACATATGAACAGAAATTACACATATTGTGTATATAGTATGGGCAGCAATTTTCAATGTTCGTCAATTTGAGATTCTTTGATAAAAAACAATATTAAGCCAGCTGTTAAATCAAGAATAAGATATACTCAAGTATTTAGTAAGAAACAGGATCTTGTTTAAAAATAAATCTTCATACAAACAGTACCAAAAATATTTTTCATTAAAATATTTGTACCTAACTACAGTAAGGCAAGTAAGTATAAATAAAACCAATCATACTTTTATGACAGAAATACTTAATTTCATTATAATGCAATGCATATTTATTAGAAAGTATTTAATAATTGGTCATGTAAAGGAGAATCAGAAAGTCTTAAATAGTCTTCTAAGAACACATGATTCCTAATAAGCCAGTACTGCAGTGTATCGAAAAAGGGAGTACTTCTTTGAGGTATTTACAGTTTGTGCCACATGACACTTATTTAGTTACAAATAATGAAAGCATATTAAAACATCTTCTTACCCAGGTGTAGTACTTGTTGTGTCAGAGTATCCATCAATCATTGGTGGAATAGCCATTGATGGATCAGAAGTCATCTTAGGGTCAACTGGCCCTGAACCTGACCAGCCCCAACCTATTATAGTTATATCATATATATACTGTGTACATATGTTTCTATTAGAATTGTTCAAGTTAAAATAAGGAAATATTTATTACATATTTAGATTTTACAAGCTTGTCGCTATTTATATGGCATTCAAAGACTTTTAGACAAATTTTAATAAATTTTTAATAAACCATTGTTTAAAAAACGAATAGAGTAAGAGTTTGACTTCTTACAATATTATACTCTTCCTTTTAATCATAACTCTTTGTCGGCGAGGCAACCGAACAATTTAAAGGTTATAAAAAGCCTTTACAGTGACTTACCCCATTGATTCCATGAACTTCCCCAAGAATTAGACGAAGCATTCCAATCAGAGCCTGGTGTTACAGGTGCTTCACAATTGGTGTCTGGATTTTCGACTTCCATAGGTGCTTCTCCTTCTTCTATGTCGGGTTTTGGAGGTGGTGCTCCTACAATGGCCGCAGCCTCCTTCATAGCAATCCATTGTTGCGCTAAAGCTGCCCAGTCTACTTGGCTTGAATCAATATTTTGATAAGCAGTTGGATTTAAAGCCCACTGAGTGGGATATGCTGAATTTGCGGCATCTTTTCCAGAGAACATATTGACCACAAAGTGTAACTATTTAATAGAACTTGATTATCTTTATGCTTACAACTAATTGACGATTTTATTAGATTTAACATTTACTTAAATATGTTTTACAAGATAAATACAGAAAAAAATGTGTACATAATTAAAATATGGAAATTTTAACCACACTCTTCTCAAACTCGCAGAGCTTTTTATTTTATGGAGCATAGATTAAATATTAAAAACAATAAAGTTACTTCACCGAAACGATACAGATAATAATCATCCTTATAGATGGATAAATATAAACCGATTAAAATATTTCGATAAGTTTTTTGCCCATTCATAGACAAAAATGATAAAATATGAAATATATTTAAATGGGTATTTAGTAATAATAGGTAAAAATTGCGTTTATAATGAAGTCGCTTAAAAATTGGCGAATATTTTTTAACTTAAGAGTTTACTAAGATAATATCTAGATGGCGGTACAATAGCTAATGTTGTAACTACTTTAACTACTCATCAATAGGTGGCGCATCGAGCTAAAACCAACATTATTTAAAAATTTATAGATTATGAGTTGTAGAAATAGTTTTCGAAGCATCCTCTTTATTCATAATTTTTTTTGTGAGTTATTTTTATTTCTATCGATATATTAAGTAATACCAGCAACCTTCGGTTTGTTTTTGCAGACTAATTTTAACGTAATTCTCTGTCGCCTTATAAGTGAGTGCAGGACAAGACAATGTGCTTTAAACCTTGTTTTTATTTTCTCGTGGCATACTTTTTTTCAATTGGGCTGGGGCATTCGAATGGGCACCCCAATGTCATGTGTTTACAGCTGCCCATATACATTAGTAGCATTTTTTTTTTCAAACTATTCTTTAACTGGGATTTTATCCCTATAGTTACAGTATCTCAAACAAACAATAATAATTAGTATTGCTACTTATATGATACTAGTGGTACCTACCCACAGCTTGCCATAAAGCTGTACTACTGACTGTATTTATCGTAGGTAAAACCTAATCCAGGACATTCAACATATATCCACCTTTCTAATGTCTGAAACTGAAGATTTTTTTAAGGGTACCTTTTTCTATACTTATTTCGCATTATAAGAATATTTATTCCACAAATTATCTTTATAAACAATTACATGGTTGTACTAGGAGAAAAAGTTTCCATGTAAGTAATATATTTTTATTTTATGTTTATTTTTACATATCTATGGATTTCACATACCCACAGAAAAGAAAATAAAAGGAAATAAATATATACCACATTTATTTGTACATATTCTATAGCTGTAGATGTATATACCACTTGGTGGTAGGGCTTTATGCAAGCCCGCCTGGGTAGGTACCACCCACTCATCAGATATTCTACCGCTAAACAACAGTACGCAGTATTGTTGTGTTTCGGTTTGAAGGGTGAGTAAGCCAGTGTAACTACAGGCACAAGGGACAACATAGCATCTTAGTTCCCAAGATTGGTGGCGCATTGACGATTTAAGGAATAGTCAATATTTTTTACAGCGTCATTGTCTATGGGTAATGGTGACCACTTACCATCAGGTGGCCCATATGCTTATAGTTATTATTTCAACTATTTTCTCATTTAGTGGTAGAGTTCGTTTTAAAGGAAAGTGAGTTAGCGTGGCACAAGGGACATAGGAGCTTAGATCCCATGGTTGGTGATATATAGTCTACGGTGAACATTTAACATCAGCTGACCAATCATTCTGTCCTTTGTACCTTACTATTTATAAAAAAAAATATACACAGTAACTATGGGGGTTAAAATTAAAACAACTAATATATTTAAGAAATTAATTTATTAATCAGCTTGCACACAATAGCAGTCATTCAATACCATAAACTCAAACTTGTCACAACACGCACACTATATACGCTTATATTATTAATTTAGACAGTGAGCCATTTATCACATCTTTGAAGTGACAAAAATTGTAAACTACTTCCTTATCACTATGAACACGTGTACAACGTATTAAGTCTTTTTTTATATTAACACTAGATTTAACTTAGAGCTAATAACGGTTCTTCTGGGTCATGCTTTTGGCTAATGTATTTCGAATTTCCTTTCTTCCATTGTTCCTTTTTGTGTAGCATCTTTTGTTTAGTTGCTTCTAATTTATCCTTTCCTTTTGATTTCTTCTTCGGCGGGCTCGGTGTGTCGAGCTGTTCTAAAGTTTCTATGATATTTTTAGGTTTTGTTAAGACATTTTTCGTTTCTTCGCTTATTTCATCCATCGTGGCATTTTTGTTAGCATATACGACTACATAATGCGAATACGCTGAACCAGAAGGTGCATTTATATCAGCAAAATCTCTGAAATTAGCAAATTGGTCTTGTTTATAATTGGGACGCGGATTTGCTATGTAACCGACGTTAAGGGATGGCCTTCCATGTCCATTATTGTAATAAGAACTAAAATTATCATTGTATTCAGCATCTTCATCGTTTTGAGCAAAGAAAGTGCCACCTCTAATGATACCAAAGTTACCAGAGCCTAAAATACTACTGCTAGCGTCAACTAAAGGTTCAGAAGCCGGCGTACTCTTTCCAAATCCTTCCAAGGGTTTATACCCTCCAAATAGAGGATAATTTAACAGCGATCTATATGAATTGGGTCGTTGACTGTAGGCAGCTTCTTGGCTGCCGAAACCTAATCTAAAGTTATTTTGCTGTCTTGGTTCAAATAAGTTAGCAAATGTAGGGAAGAATGTTTGTGAGTCACCGACGACTTCTATTGAGTGGTCTGTTTGGTCAGCAGCTGCTATCAAATCTGGTTCAACTTGTTTGTATAAGTTAGGCGGCGGAGCTACTGCTTCTGATATGATTTCTGAAGATTCAGCCTTCAGATCTGTGTCGTCTGTAACAAATAAAAAATCCTCAATATGTTTTGTAATATAATTTTGTATCACCATTTACGATAACTTTATTTAAAAATTTGTCTAATAACTGTTCACAAGTAAAGAAAAGTAACAAATTATTAATTATTAATTTGAAAATTTATATATGAAATAAACTATTCATAATTCAAACGCTTCATCAGGATTATGCAATATCCAATAACGTAAATTTAATCACGAAAACAAAACTGTACCCGAAAATAACAAATACATCGCAAGCGTCGGCGATTGCATTTTCCTACGTATGAATTATGCAGCAGGCCTTATTATGTCGATTATACTTGTAAATTAAGTTTTACGGTACGTAGGCGTAAAAGTGATGTGAAACATGAATAACATTGGAATTGTCTTGTAATGACATGTGTGTAGTGACGACTGTTTGCTACTTAATGATCTGTAGTGCGTATGGACTTGTATCAAGTATATTCTTCCTGTTCGAATAAGTAATGTGGTGTGAGGTAATAGAGGAAAGCTGACTCGAGATAATTTCCGTATTCTCGATGTCTCGTTTAGAAATACTGTCATGATTTTGTGGTTTCAACTAACTAGCTAAATATATGTTGTTAATAAATTATAAAATTATCGAAGGTAATTTTAAATTTTAATATTTATCTTATAATTATTTATAATTAATATGTTTTCAAAATATTAGTTAATTTTATCGATACTAAGTTAGTACAATTGATATAAGTTGTATTCATGTGTATGTTTTCTATTTATAAATTAATTATTTAAAATTTCGTTTCAATGTCATCAATATATCATCATGATATTTGATTTGAGAAGACCAGAAGAAATAGATTGTCGCAAAACAAAGCTATGACTGAGACTCATCAGTTTGTTATTCAATAAATAAGTTATGCAAATAACTGCAATATAATTAAATAATGCACATATTAAATTATTCAAATTATTTACAGCAATTCTTATGATAAAAATTCCATAAAACACTTTCGATCGCATTAATTTATTTCTTCCTTTAACATTTATTAAGAAACATAAAAATATACACAAATATTGCCAATATTTAATGTTCAGTTGACAAATGAATAAAATGGAAATTAGTTGTTAGAAAAACAGTCCATGTCAAACTAACTGCAATATGCAATCGCTTTGAAATGAATTAATAAATTCGAAATGATCGTTGCTACTGTTGCTTTTATCAATTATAAAAAGTACAAAAAACAGCGTTATCAAATAATCGATACTTCGAAAGAAGTTTAAAGAATATAATCGATTAAACATGTATCATATAACTTATACATTATACGTAGTCCCATTCACCGTGATTTCACCTATTTACTATTCAGCTGTTCGGGGTGTCGACCCGTAAAGTTTTCTATCCTTCGCAGACGCGAACATTCTGAGGTAAACATTAATGCTCATATCGGACTAGTCAGGAATCACTATTCTTGACTCTTGTAAAATGGTTACGGATTAACTGTACAGCTTTATAATATCAATTATATATAATCGATAACAAATAAATAAACAAGATAAGCGTTAAGCTTTCTGAAGGTGTTGCTATTTGATGTGATTAGAATTCTTTATACTGTTACGTCCTGTGTTACGTGCGTGTTGATTTGTCATACTCGCCGGTAGATATTGGATTTGCGGAGAAAACGTAAGAATTATGTCATATCTAACTACATTTTAGGCGATGAGAATTTTCAATTACATAATACCATATAAGAAAAACGTTATAGAGTATTTTCTTTGCCGCTCTTGTACAACAAATTAACGCGACAATCATATATCTGAAGTATGAATTAAAAAAGTGCTTAAAATAAAATTTAACCTAAATATGAATAATTTGTATCTTATATAAAAAATGAACTTGAACCAAGTACGAGGCCCAAGGTTTCATGATAACCGCAGAATCAACGAAAGTTTTTAACGTTATAAAAAACAAGGACAAAAGTCTCCAAACCGTAGTGACATTACAGAATTTTGTCATTCGATTGAGAACACTTACATAAAGAAACTTTTATTTATGTATTAATGAATTATTTATAAAAATATTAGCGAAGATAATTCTAGTCTCACCTATCACCTCCGACCCGCTATCATAATCACTTTAAAAATTTACATTTTTCTTTCAAAAACATCGTATTATGAAATTGTGTCATAGATCAGGAGAAAGCTCGGGTTAGCTGGCAATAATGATGATAAATAACGTATTTGAAATACGTGACCACATTATTCAATTATAAAATTTTGGTCACGTATCCAATGAATTGTCTTGTGGCTAATCGGACGGGGTCATCTCGTAGTATACTCGTATTTGTCGAAATAATTGTAATTTTATTATGAAAATGGTTATTACATATATGGAAAATTTTGGTCATAGAAGATCTAGTTTTGTTTCGTAAATGAACTGGATAGTAAGTTTTGTTTTACTCATACTTGTTGATATAAGATTACAGTTTTAGAATAAGAAATACCTAAAGCTTGAGCTCGATGGACCTTTAGTGACTTTACACATAAATACACATTACAACACATATTTGATAATAAGCTGTGCTGGTTAGAAATATAAACTTTTGAATATGTCGTAATTATTTTGCAATTTTTAATACATTTCAGTAAAGAAAATCATGTGTGAATGAATTGCAATGTACAAAATCTACGCTCAATCATAGGTATCAAAGGAAAATCATGTAACGACCATAATTATGTCCTCCCTGCACGAAGGAAGTTTGCATCATGTTCGATCCGTCAATCCATCATTCAGTCTCTTTGTAAAATATTCAATTACTTTATCCCTACTGAGCAAAGGTCGACTATTTTAATGAAGGAATCTTCAATTCATGATTTTCAAATATGTTCGTTTCTTAAATTAAAATTATAATCTTTTGTTGTGTTGTTAATGAGGACTCGTATGTTTGCATTATTTAGGTAACGTTAACACATAAATATCAAATGTAAAATAAATAAAGCTGTAATTTATGGTAAAAGATGTATGTACATAAAACATATAGGATCCCTTTGTCAGTCGAACTTTAAGGATTTTTGTGTTACTATATTTTTTTTAAAGGGCGTCGGTAAAGGAAAAGTACACTTTGGTGTTTTTTAGTAAAAAAAAAAACAAATTAGGTTCAATTTGCTTTGTGTATTAATCATACGTTCCTATTGTGAAATATTATCTAATAAAAATATAAGTATATCATATGTATGTTTCGGAAAGTTGTAAGGGAAAGCTAGATTTTGACCATACACGTTGTTAAATGACCTCGTTCTATGAAAAAACTAGCTCTGTAAACGTTACGTAAACATTTATTTTCGTATAAGTTTTTTTAATAAATGAGTATTCTTAATAGAATTTATTACGTTTCACAACAGCTAAAAGTATTGTCTTGCAGCTATAAATGTCGTTGAATTTTAACTCTTATAAAATTTCGGAAATAGAATGGAAAAAAATAGATTAAGTACCATTACGAAATAGGCGTATTAAGCGGTATGTGGTTTAATATTTTTATGTAATAACTGGCACAAAAATAACCATAGACAATAAAAGTTACATAAATTAAATCGAGATTCGCCGTAACATTACGTTCTTATCTGTTCCTTTGGTACTTGATGACATTTTTGATAAACCGCAATATGATTCGAAATAGAGAAACAGAAATATAATCCAAAGGTACAAAAACGTATTTAATTTGTATAAACTTACATTACTATACACATAACAGTTAATACAACTAATTCATATTCTTTGAAGCTCATTTAAATAATAAATAATTGGTAGGTAACAGGTGGGCAAAATTTCTTTGTTATAAAGTTATTGAGCGATTTTTTGTCAAGCAGATGGAAAACTAATTTTAGTATAGATATTTATTACAAAAATTTACACAAATGATGGAAAACTTATTTGTTTGTAAATATTGTGTACAGAAGTCAGTTATTTTCGAAGTAATCGCTTCCTTCTTCGGAATTGCGCTGTTTTCCTGACCGCCTCGGGCACAACAGGTATTGTACTTAATAGCGGTAAATTGTTATCTTCTCGCGTCCGCTAGAACGACAACCCATACTTAAATAATCTTAAGAACAAAAAATGATAAATAAACATGTTCTGTTATTATACACAGTAATTAAAAGTATTAATAATTCAACGACTAACAAAATTAATTTTGCATAACCAGACTAAATCGGGTAAGTTTTCGATTATAAAATTGATCTTATGCAATATAAGTGCATTTAAAAACGAATACACAAAAAAAAAAAAATTCGAATATAAATATTAATTTATTATTATCTGTGTTGTTATTCGAATAACTTTAGTAAGTAACGATTACTCAACGGCTCATCTTCAAAATATGCCCATTGACGAAATCTGGAGCGTGACATCGATTTCATAGACGTGCAATTGTCAACGTAATGGTTCCTACTTGTGTTGTATGTTATTGAGCACTTAGAGCTTTCACCAGAGCACAGATATAAAGATAGATAACTAGCTATATATAGATAGCTTGCTAGCTAAAAATACACTTCGTTCCTTGAGTAATTTTTTAAACGTCACTGTCAGTTTTTATTTTATTTATGTATTTATTTAATCATTCATTAATTAAAACGCTTATTACTCATATTTTATAGATTTTTAGTATCTTACATATAATATAAGGAACTATAATAATTATAAGGAACGCAGCAATTAAATATATGTAATAGATAATAATTATTAATTATATTTTCTACTATAAAGCATATTTAATCTGTTATATTTTATGAATTGTCTCATAAAAATTAATAAGTTTTTGCAGTTTAAATCATTATTCAACATACTTATATAATAAAGAGACCCGGAACATTTGAATTAATGTATTAAAAGTATTTGTTTCTTTTTTCAATGACGATCGTGACGTATGCTTTATTTAATACCAAATAAATAATTTAGGTAAGGAAGTGACTCAAAAGATAACGTAAAAAAAATATAGGTTATGTTACCAGACAGTCATGATTGATTTACGCTTTATAAATAACACAGATTCTGTTACAGATAAAAAATGCTTATATTAAGACATGATATAAATCGTATTATAGATTTAAAATAATAATATAAGACCATACAGGTTTTTAGCGGTCGATTTAGGAAAATACTATAATGAGTTCGTTTGAGAAATATGTCTTTGAATAGAATGCTTTGTGTGGTTATTTCATCGAGTCATCACTGAGTTATCATGTACTTAAATTGTGTTTATCATTATACTTATGCTGCGTCAGATCAACCTTTCGTCTTCTCCTCAATAGCAGAGGTTTTGTATGCCTAACAGTAGTTTATGGGTTCTTATTTAATTGAACTTTCGTTTTTGAAGACTCAATAATAAAATTACAATATACTACTCATACGTAAGGTAATGGTAGAAATTTTATTTCATCTAATAATATTTAAGTGGTTTTAGTTATAGAGAAGTAAAATTGAATGGATGATCACCGTTACATAGTTTTACGCGTCAGTAATCGTACAATCGCTTATTATGTAAGCATAATTGAGTTACTGTCATTATGTGTATGAGTAGACGCATATCTCGCGAAGTTTATGGTACTTATTTTAATTTCTTACCATCCGATGTTGTGTTTTTATAACAACGAGATAGAAGAAGGATTTAATAATTATTTTATTTTTATTTTTTTGACATTAAACATATTGGGGATCGCCTATAGGGTACGAACGACCCGTATGCCTTGACGGCTAACAGTACGCCTATTTATGCCATCATGACCCCGTTCCTCTACTATCTACTCTCTTATGTGTGCGTTGCGTTTATTTTAAGCATTAATTATAGCAATAACTTATACTTCAATGATCCACATCGGCTACGCGTCCGGTGACGTTACATTTAATTAAAAAATATATTTGGATTGATGTATTATCAAGCCCAAATGAAACTAAGGAAATATACAACAAATAAATCACGTTCAATGATAATTATCTTATTATTCATTTCAAAATAGGAAATGGTTAATGCTTACTTGTTTAATTGGTTACTACTTATAGCATTAAAATTCTATTGTTATTTTGCGTTATAAAAACCGATATAAAAAGTGTTGGCCCTATATGACTTCTTTGGTCATAAGTTTGCTATTACTGATGTTCTTTGAGGTTTATCAATCAATAAAATTTATCAAATAGTCTGAAAATTTTATACGTAAATAAAGTATAAATTACATAGAAACAAACAACTTGTTTTTTTTTTTAAATTTATTACAGACATTCCTTTGTATGATTAATAAATATTAATGACTCTCCTCACCCTTAGCTCTTAGCTCGTGTGCCGATAAGCATCTATAATAATAGATGTTTTTTAAGTTGGTACACTTTCGCAAATATTACATTTAAAATTTGCTCTATGTGGCGTCACGTGCTGCGGTAATATGTAACAAGGGAAATCTACACATAAATAGTGCAAATCCGTGTTTTAAGTGACGTAAATTATTCGCTACATTAGTCAAAACTTAGGATCCATAATTGTTACAAATAAGGAACTGTAAATAACAAATGATTAATGTTGTCACGACTTTAATATTTGTATAAAACTGTTGATATTAGAGAGGCCCAAGGTTCAAGTATTCGCATCGTGGGTCATACTGTCTAAGAATTCAAAGGATATTGAGTTAATACTAAGTAATACCTAAAGAATTGCATTCTGTGAGTCATATTATGATTGTAAAAATATTTATATAAGTGACTAGAATTATGGTAAAAAACTTAGAATACCTTTTTACTAAGCAATAAGCTTAGTAAAAAGGTAGTATAGTAAGCATACCAAACATTAGTTTATAAAAAAAAATGAAACATTATATAAATAATATAAATGGATAATGTTCTTATAGAGAGCAAGTCATAATTTTATATTCACGAAAGCTTAACTCGCTTAGTGGAATAAAATGAGAATTTCGGTTACATAATATGAATAATTGGTCTAATTTGTTATCTCATTATGGTCTCTGAGAAAAGTTCATCATATGAGGTAATATGTCGGCCTATATATATACCTTTTTCATTTCATTTTTAACGTATTAAAAACATACAAATAATATATTGCATAAAATATTTTAAAGAGATTTGTTGTTAATTTTTAAATTCTTTATTCAACATAATAAAGAAATAGTTGGAAGGGAATCATTACAACTCCAAGGTGTATATCGTCTACAAAGTCACTACAGTATAATAACTATTGATCACAATCTTAACAATTTTTTTTTATATACATGCATGTGTACGTATCCTGTGATCCGTATAGTGAAAGTCAAAGTCTTTATTCATTATGCACTGTGAGGCAGTGTGTGTTAGTGGATTTTTGACAAACAATACTTTACGAATAGTATACAAATGTTTTTGTTGTTCAAGTCAAGTAAAGTTGAAAGATAAAACACTGGTACAAAAACAAAGCACCGTGACATATCATGATGGTAATGCAACAACGCCTTCTTTTAACAAAACACGTTACTTATGGACGACCATTACAATTTTAAATGAGTATACGTGATGTCTACATTTCGTCATTAGTAAACTAGCTCTCACATTGCATTGTATATTTCCTATTAACACCTCTCAGATGCTCTAGACTGCATTATTCATAGAAAGTAGCGAATAGTGATAGAAGTTACGTGATAGCGCTATTCGCTTAAAGAAAATGATTTAATAAATAACGCTTTATTTTAAATAAGCCGGAACATTTAATTACGTTTTTATTGCTTTTTAATTGCTAGCGTCACGTAATTATAGTTTATAAAACACTAAGTTTTATTTTGTCTCGTTTTTATGATATATTTTAAAACAGAGTAAGACAGCGAACTTCTTTAATTTTAAATTTCTAAATAAAAAAGAGGCGCAGAAATTATTGACTCAAAATTATCATATGGAGTTTATATACCAATAAGAAATAAAAAAAGTAAAGTAAAGACTTAGACACAATTTCTTCTACATTAACATGCAAGAGGTGCGCACCTTTGGTGCGCTGAAAACCTGCCTGCACCAGCACCATCCAGAAGATAATTGTGACTAGATTGGACTGTCCATACCCGTTGCGATGTAGATTTATCACTTACAAAAGTGAGGGTCTAATCTAAATTGTAAGCTGGTATAAAACCTTCGTTCAATCATTTAAAACATGTTTTGTGACCTAGATAAATTTACACTATAGCTTACTATACAAAAATGATGTAAATAACATTTAATTTTCAAACGTCGCGTGAAAGTTCATCTTGACAGTTTGAACGATCGTAATGGTCATAACATAAAGAGCCTTCCTTTCTACACCGTAGGTGTTTAATTATCATTAATGTGACGTGTGTAAAAGACATAACCTTTAAATGTTTTTAAGAATTTGACTTCACAGATTCAGATAGACGGATCAATTTGACAGATCGTTTCAATGACCGTTAGAGCTAAGAGAAATTCTCAAGCTGTCTTAACACGAATGAGAGTTCTGTTAAATAATGTAATGTGTTATGTGCTGTTTTAAGTGTCGTTAAGCCTCACTATCTCTAGAGGTAGAGTGATAATTGTAAGTTTATATCTTTTTCAATGAGTAGAAACTTATACTCATTTAAAGCAAAAATGATTTTCCAAATAGGGCCGATACATTTCCATGTCACCTCAACTAAGAAAATTAGTACGAGTTAGTTTATATTATACTAATAATATATGATACCTATATATATTAAATCTTACTAAAGTATTAATTATTATTATTTTCATTAAATGCATATTTATAAAATATTATTACCACGTATAACAATTATACACGAAATAAATATTAAGTGCTCTGTCATATGGCAACAATAACCAGGATATAAAATATACAGAAAAAAAAACTTGTTATATATTCAATACCGTGACATAATTTAATAACAATTAACAAGCAGTAAATTATAGAATCGTAATATGGTAATCAGGGTATATTAACCTCCTTATACGGTAAATTTTATGATATAGATGATAATATTGTTACAGATATCTCAATAACTCTCAGTAATCAGTGGTTTATTATAAGTCTTTCCTTGCTTTTCGTTTCCGCATATATGTAGTTTATATGCGGAAGAAACACTATTCTCGTGTATAGTTATGTAGTAAAAACGTACAAGATGAAAATCATCATAATTATTACTATGGTTAAATAACTGTAAATAATAACAAAATGCACATATCTATTAATGAATGTCAAAAACAGTGTTATTGCTGTATTTCGAAATTAATAAAAATATGTACTTAAAGTAACGATCTAATTATGGTGCGACTAAGAACGGTCTGATAACCGAAGATTTGATTTCGGCCCTTTACGCTACCACATAAATAATAACCACGATCTATCAACCCAAATACAACCGAACTTATAAAAAATAAAGAATTAAGCTTATCTCCTTGTTTTAATAATTAACCACATACTACTTATATGTATACCCCGCTATTTTATCCTTGAAACTGACCGCATAGTTATTTCCGTGACACCGGTACAAATAGCCTAGATTACATTTTGTAGGTTACATTACAAAACTAATCGTTGCCTAGAACCTAAAACGTGTTTTATATTATTCTAAAACTCGTTTTAAGTGAAACAAGACAGCCTTAGGCATCTATAATTATATTGTTTTTAGCGCTTGATGGAAGTTACGTAATAATATGCAGGAATCTAGATAAAAAAATAAAATAAAAGTATTATTTTTAATTACACAGAATAGTACAAAGATACCAGTGTTAACTGAAATAAACTCAATTACACAATAGAGAATAATTTAAAAAAAAAGAAGATTATGGCCATTTTTAATTTTAACGTTATTATGAATCCCTCATGTACTTTACTTTTTTTTCAAATATTTTTATTTAATTTAGGAAAACATATATTATTCAGCCTTATTATTATTTTGTCTGTGTTACATTTTGAAGGATTGTCTGTGTTGGTTGGATTTCCTGGATTTCTTTGTTATTCTAATTGTTCAAGGGTGGTCCACAAATTTAATTTAAATGATAAAAATATACCTTAAGGGTGGAATATTGTGGGAATTACTACATAAGGTGTACTCGATTGTAAATTGATTTTAATATACACTTTTCAATAATAGTTGAGGGTGGTGCTATGATTTATTTCTTGATCTATACATATGATCAAACTGCCTTATTCAGAGCTCCCAATCCTAAACATGACTAACGATGTAACAAAAGAGACATCGGTGTTTATGTTATTTAATTTTTTAACTATTTTCTAACCAAACGATATATTCCCGTAGAAATTCAAAGCCTTAAAAATTTCAATTTTAAATACGACTATGTGCACATCAGTTCTGTCAGGCAATACATATGAGGAAACATTTAGATAAAACTTTTAATAAGATATAAACGATAATGCTGTAAACCGATTCGTAATGATAACATAGAACGCAGACATTGCAACTGAGTTTCTATTTTAGGAGTTCCTCTCACGGAAACTAGGAAGTATCCACGTTTTTCTACTTTATCGAATAAATCTTTACAAGTTGTAGGTGCAAGTTTATTTATGTATTCAATTGTTTGCATATCTTTGTTAATTGTCTTTAGTGTAGGGAAAACGACACTAGAAACTAAGAAATGGGTTAGGTTATTTTTATTTGGCGTCGGTTTACAAAGTAGTAGATCATCATCATCAGTCATTTACAATTGACTGTTGGACAGACCTCTCCTTAAGTGCGCCAAAGCTTCCAATTCTTAGCTTTCTCGACTGGACCCAACTCTTCAGGTCTCGGTAAGCCCGGTTGGTGTACTTCACAAGGCGTGCACCAGGCTGGGCACCTTACGCAGCATTTGCCGACCCGTATTCTTTCTTTGTTTTCTGCTCTAACGCCCATGGGTTCTACGACATACGTGACTAACCCATTGCTAGTTCAGTCTGCTAATCATGCAAGCTATGTTAGTAAATCTGGTTCTTCTTGTAATAGCCCGTAAATTTCTCACTGCTGGGATAAGGCCTCCTCTTCCATTAAGGAGAGGGTTTGGAACATATTCCACCACGCTGTTCCAATGCGGGTTGGTGGAATGCACATGTGGCAGAATTTCGATGAAATTAAACACATGCAGGTTTCCTCACGATGTTTTCCTTCACCGTCGAGAACGAGATGAATTATGAACACAAATTAAGCATATATATATACAGTGGTGCTTGCCTGGGTTTGAACTTGCAATCATCGCTTAAGATGCACGCGTTCTAACCACTAGGCCATCTCAGTTCTGGGAGTTCTTCTTGGGGTAATCTTATTTCTGATTTTATCCTTGAAATCCTAGTTCAAAATAAGCCTTTCCAGAATACGTTGAATTTGGGAACGCAAATAGAATCCACGTTTCGGCATCGTTCGTCAGGTATTGGTACAAAACTTTCGTTTTCAAGTATAGGTATTATATGCTTTCTGTGGTATAGGTGACGTAAGGAAATGACAAAAGTTGCAGACCCGGAGGTTCAAATAACATACCGATCCAATATAATTAGAAAGAAATAATAAAACTTTACGCCAAGAAATTGCATTGTGCCTATTTTTTTATTCAAAAAAAGTCTTTTAGCCGTTAGTCCTGCAGTTGAATTCATCTAATTTTGTCGAATTGCTGTTCCATCGCATCATCCCATCCCAGTTAAAAATAAAAACGTATTTACAGTTTCTAGACATAAAGTACAAGCTTCTAATTTGATTTTTACCTTCAAAATATATTCGTATATGTGTCAAAGGAATCAGATATGCTTGTTATTATATTTCCGCAAAGCTTTCTCCATACCAGCAGCTTGTTTACATTGGATGAATCTATAAAACTATGAATATATTAGCGCCTTTTGTATTTACAATTGTAATAATGCTTAGTAGGAAGAGATGAAACTTGTACAATAAACGCTTATTATAATGCAAATTACCAGAAATATTACTATTCTTTATTAGTGTATGGGATAATTAAAATAACGAGCCGGCTTAACAGCATTATCACTTTGTATGATTTCTCGTAATTTTATAAAATCCGATATATACTCGATGTAACGTTTGTTCTTTTGTAAATATATTTTTTAATAGAATTACTTGTAAGTGTAAATACTTTACATCAAAACTTTGGTTACACTTTTATTATCATTAAACAAAAGGAACATTGAAGTTTTTAGTTGTGAATGTGAATAATATTTTCAGGCAAAATAATATTTACAGGCAATTGAGGTGAGGTTAGGAGGTTACTTTGATGATGATTAGAAAAATATATTTTTAATGTTTTTTTTTTTTTTTATAAAATAGACGAGCGGAAGGGAAAATGACCTGATGGTAAGTGGTCATCACCGATCGTAGTATTTTTCCTCGAGGATTTATTAGCTGTTTCTTTCTGTTGAATTTCAAATTATAGTATATCTACACGATTTATTAAAACTATTATTACTTACCTATATACAAATAACTGTTACGTCTTCAAGCGTTCGGAGTTGATTTACAAAAGGGAACCTAACCATTTTTTATATTTGTTACTTCAGAACTCCGTCATTTATGAAACTAATAAAAGTTTGGTTGAGTGAAGCAGTCAGAATGTCTGTATATGACTATTAATGGGGCGAAAACTCTCATTTAGAAAAAGGCAAATACAATAAAAGCTACTATTATTTAGTCATAAATTTTATTTTCAATTACACGTTTACAAGTATTATGCAATAGCAGTAAAAAGACCTCGACACTTCCTATCTTACTTTTTACACAGCAAAACTTTCTCACTTACAAACATTATATGCAAATATATATTGTATTGTAATCGAGGCAAGCAGACAGCTATCGAATATGTATCATTATAAACTTTTAAAATTAAGTAGAAATTTTAGAATGATTTCGTCTCTGTATGAATAACTAGATTTTCAAAGGATTTGAGTTCATTTTATATCTTAATAATACGAATAGTTAAATATTAATATTTTCACAATAACCAATGACCAAAGTTATGAATACAAAAAAAAATTGTCACAAGAAAAATACGTGCTCGCTTAAGCAATCTGACCGAGCTATGTGAGATATGTAAGCCATTTTTAATGCAATTTGCTTATATTTTGCTTTGCTTGAGTAAAATAAATTCTTCTTTACTTTCAATTTGTGACTTTTTTTAAACATTTACTTTACCCTTATCAAAAGTCGGTGTTAAGTTCACTATTAAACAGACTTTAATGCTATAAGTACTTTGAAATAGTTTAATTAAAAAAATACATATATGTATGTAACACATTAAATATAATTTGCAAACCTTGTATTTCTTTTTCATATATTGTTTGCTCCTTTCATGGTCAAATGTTACATTTAAAATAGAATCGACTCAAATTAAATAAATATAAATTCTTTCCAAACAAACGTAGTAGGTATTTTTGTAAATGTATATGCATAATCTGAATTCATCAGAAGAACTTACATGTAAATTGCGCATAATTAGTAGTATTCAAGCGACAATTGCGTTATTATTTTAAATGCATTCCTTAGTAATAGTGCTTATTATTTATGTCTTTATATGGTTATATTTTTAATAAGGCAATAGCTATTAAATAAAGATAAGTCATAACAAAGTTATTTTATTAATACTATCACACATTTATTAAATAATAATATAAAATTAAATAAATATAGCAAATCACTTGCCTGTTGTTTAGAAGCAATACGATTTAAATGAAAGATGCTTTGTACTATCATCGCATCCAGAGCATTGTTTTGTACTGTCTTAAGAAATCAATCAAGGCTATCGTGAAGTGCTTCGAAACAAATTTACAACACCAACTTCATGCTTTGATGGACCACGCAAACGATGTTCTGATAATGATCACATTTCAACAGATTAAGAGTCTATTAAATTTTTAGTAATAATTCTCGGAAACTAATTAGAGAAAATAAGTCTTATTTGTAAAATTAGTCCGTGACGGTTTATTGCAAAATCACCTTACAATATAATATTTACATATCTACAATGGTTACTAGCTTACCGTAAATATATTAAATGAAAAAATGACAATGAAACTGTACAGAAATTGTTGAGGTAAATAACATAAATATTAAACCCTTAACCGAGACGAAAGCCCATTACTTCACCTGATTAGGAAACGTCATATTATAAGGAAAAATATGAAAAGTTAAAATTAATATAATATTCGGTAACGAAGGTACAACTTTAATGAATTAGTAGGCCAACAATTTACCATTAACCAATTAGCCATTTACCATAGCAGGTTTAATCAAGATTTATTACAAAAGCATGATGTAGTACTGTAGTAGTTCGTCAATCTTTAAAAGTTGATCATCATATAATTATAATTGCTTACTATTACTTTTTAATTACTCTTTGAAATTGAGTTTGTAAACGGTCCGATGATGATTTCTTAGTAACTATATGGTCGCCTTCGTCTATTAAAATACACGAAGTATTGCAAATACTACAGAAGTATAAACATCTTCTGTCATCGCTAATGTTATTTAAGAAGATACTTTCTTTGTGCTTCTATTTACACTCATTCTCCTTTCAACTAAAATCAGTAAAATACGTATTATTCATTAACCGTTGAATAAGTTGTACCACGCGTGGATAAAGAGGTAGGCGTTGAAATATTTATGCCATTTGGTAATCAAGCTTTGAATGGAAAATTGTTCGGTAATAATTTAAAAAAGTAATTCATATTAAAAATAAAAGCACGATATTTCAAGACTGTTGATGTTTTTCATTTGATAATGTTATCAAGATTTCAAAATCAAATCATAAAAAATAATACATTAAGAAATTGTTTCGATAGTTCGTGCGATATGATGCTATGTGAAAATTATAATTAGTTTTGAAATTTAAAAACATCTACGTAAATTTAGATTATAAGTGAGCGTTACTTTTGTAATATTTTTTTTAATTGAAAGGTAAGAAATCTGTTCTAATTATGGTTCGCTCGCTACCTTATCTCACCATGGTAGGGACCTTTCATAATGCTTTGTGAATATATTGTATAACATTGTCGTAGTCAATTACTTAATTACCGTGAGAATTTTAATGATTAATTTTGTTATTATAAATACAATGGAAATCGTGTTAACAATAAGATTCATTTTAAAGTTATAAAGATAATTGAATATGCGTTTCGAAAATAAGATAACTTCATGTGCGTTATTGTAAATATATTTTATTGAATAATTACTAATAAATATACAAATAAATTAATTTATTTATAAAACATAATATACATATTTAATAGTAATTATCATAAAACGCTGAATAATAGCATGAGAAAGTAATATGTCACCTGTAAAGTATGTTTGAAATATTAACCTTTAGCTTTTCATACGAAAATGTAACCCTTTAATTAAGCGCTTTAAGTGAACGCTTGAAATACCTACTAATATTTTGTAGTACCATTATTATTTTCAATCATAATATATATGAACAAATAAAAACATTTGTTTACTAACCATTTTTTTAATTTCAATATTTTATATGCTATTCAAAGATATTATTCTTTTAGTTATAAAAAAAATATATATATTTGCATGATGTATATTTTATTTAAGCGAGCTATAAAATGAGTCGGAAATATACAGCAGCTAGAAGCGCTGAGAGATAAGATACAGTACCTACATAGGTCAGAGATCTGAATGTCGCGACGATCACGCTTTACCACTTCACCATTTATTCCTATAAGAGTTCGAACCTACCATGGTGAGTCAAAAGGTCAGCATTTATGTATACCTACATATTATGATTTAGACGATGCGTACAACTTTTCTGTTTTATTGATAATAATCATTTCCGTCATATGTATATATTACTTTTATAGTCAAATTAACATTACTTTAGTTACCTACTCATTTTTGCGTCTTTTATTATAAAAACAAATAAAACAATATGTTAAATTTAAACAATGATACTGAAACGCTTAAATTCAATGTTAAAAACAACACTTTCGGTTGCTTCTTGAAACCAGTACACGAAGGATGTAAATAATTACAATCGACTTCACCTCGGATTTTCATAACTGAGTACACATTGAATAAGGTTAATTATTTTATGAATACTTATAAACCGTTTCTAAATTTGATCAAGGTTGGTATACTATTTTATTCAGTATGTACTGAACAATACAAGTCTCAAAAAGGTTTTCTTAAAGTAAGACATTTATTTACATTGATTTCTTATATTAGTATTAAAGAAAACGACTTAAAAAAATAGCTACGTATAAATATATAACATGGAATATTGGTAAGAATGCTAGCGACATTACTGCGTTCTATGAAAATTTCGAGAAAGGGTCAAATTAACACGAGTGTTATATATTTTTGAAATTTCCACTGTTAGCTGAGGTTTCATATATTATTCTATTGATTTTGATCAGAAGCAATTATAACAACAAATTAGTTACATGATAGTAAGTGATCCTGTATTTGTTACATTAGTTTTGTAAATCGTGCAAATTAACCATATATTGCCAACTCTGCGATTTAATGTGTTATATTCTTCGTGCCTGACTCGCTTAAACTTTAAACCAGAACACACTTGTGCACGGAACAATGCTCATTTGTTGTGAAATAATTAATGAATGCGTGGCATATGTCCACGAATCAACAGCTACAATATTAATGGTGAATGAATAATGATTTATAATTCGACATAAATTGATTATTTGTTATTGAAAGTGTATCAAATGTTAATCTGTCAATACTTAAGGAAATATTTTATGTAAAGTATCCACTGTAAGATATATTAAACATTGCTTACGCCACATCAGTCACCAAAATTAAGAACTATGATGCTATGTCCTTTACGCCTGCATATTAATACCTGTTGACTTCCAAGCAGGATATATTAATTTAAATAATTGTATTCAATTAACATGACTTTATTGTATTTTTTAAATGTTAAAAAAGCGTAACTACTGAGATTCTTGCCGGTTCTTCTCGGTAGAATCTACTTTCCGAACCGGTGGTAGCTTCACTTAAATGTAAAATGACGATTCAAAAGTGCTTGTAAAGCCTACTTGAAAAATGTTTATTTTGATTTTGATTTTTTGATTAACACTGGCTCACTCCTCCTTCGAGGAACACAATAGTACTAAGTATTGGCTAGGTATACTTTTCGGCTGTAGAACGTACGATAGGGGGTGGACCCTATCCAGGTAAAGTTAAGGGACAAAGAATGATAATAAATAGTCAAGCCCAACATCATAATTAAGTCAGCTGTTGTCTGTGGTCACTTCGCAAAAATATCGTCGTAATATAATTATAAATAATAAATTGTATGCAATGGCGACGATAACTATGTAGATAACACTAATTGACACAAAGTATAAATAATCATGCTTCTTCATTCATATCTAATGATGTATCTCATTGTCTCGTATCCATCCTTGAACTGAAAATTTGAATGTTAAATGTTAGGTATTATGCTCTTGGCCCTGCAAAATGATTATAAACAAGCTTCTACAATATTATAACAGTTTGATAGAAACGAATTCCAAGTTACTTTGTTACTTGACCATGAAAAAAGAAATATATGTTCGTAGATAAAAAGTTTTGAAATAAAATTTTAAACAACATTCTTTCCTAATGTCGTAAATACGTTTTATTTGCAATTCATTTACATATATGTAATCAAAACGAGTAATCGTACTGGTGAACGCAGTATTATTTTGATATGTATTTATTGTATATTCTTGTATTGCTCAGTCTTGAAAGTACATTCGTGACGAAAAACGTAATACAGGTTCTGATATATCGGTTGTAGTCAACATGAAGTCTCATAAATAAATTGCTCGACAATTTTGTCATCATTAAGTATGTTTGTGCATGCAGTAACTATTCTTTTTCAAAATTAAATGGAACACTTGGAAATTGAATAGTCAGATTATGAAAAATTACTCCAAATAGTTTCCTTTTTATTTCAGGTAATATATTTAAAAAGATAAAAAAGAATATTTATTTTATGTAAATTTGTAATAATACCTCCTTTAAGAATTCATACGCTTAAACTTTTTGCGTCTATAACCTTGAACTAATTATTCAATCACTTTCTATTTAATTACTGGAACGGATTGTAGTTAAGCGGTTTGTTCAATCACGCCATGTTAAACAACGTGATGATTATTTGGTATAAAGAATTAAAGTTTAACTAAAAAATATAAAAACAAAATTTACACTATTTTTAAATAGAGCGCTTACAAGCGTTCTTGAATAATTTATTTGAAAATATAAAATCGTAATTAAGAATTCATAATGTACCGAAAGGAATTGGCAGATACTCAGTGCCTAATTTTTGACTTAAATAATATTACACAATCAACTCTTTAAATACAATTATTTTTACATACTCTGCATTGCAGTCAATTGATACTAATTTGATGCTTTTTTTATCGTCTATATAATGTCGTATAAGTTAATGTAACTTATTTTTATTTATTAAAATTAATTTTATAAAGAAAGCCAGACTTCAACAAAAAATCAAATCAATCATACAAAATCTTGGTTAGATATTATTGTACAAGTAAATTATAAGTTTATCCTTACTCCTTTTGTTTATACAATGCTTGTCAGGGATTGTATGTCGTTGTTAATAAATTATTATGAATTTTTAAGCAATGCCATTTTGTTAAAGACATCCCGTTCTTCAGCTCTAACGTTAAAAATATAGTCCGAATGCATAATAGTATTGAGTAGAAATGGCTAAAGAGCCATGGAGACTACTTCGTAATATAAAAAAATATATGTATTTTATATGATACTTAAGATTGGGCTAAACCATGACTTATTCTATAATGCTTGATTTCATAATGATAAATACGACAATGAGAGAATATTTCATATAATTGCGTCTTTAAATTGTCGCCAGTGGTTAATATAATTATTTCATGGTTTGCTTTTCAAACCTCAAAGCGAAATTGCAATGACTAGTAAACATAATTATAATAATATTTATTCGATAATATCGTGATGTTTTATAAATTTTTCCCAGAATATAATTAAAGGCAAAAAGCTTGAGGTAAACTTCTATATCTTCTTATTAAGTACTTAATGCTTTTATTGGTGCAAAAAATGCTCGTGATATTATTATACGTTTATTTTATGAATATACATTTAATTTAACTTACGTAATTAGTTTCTTATGGTACTGCTACTCATGATTATTTTTATTTTCCCGCAACGGCAGGCTTATTTGGTGATCGAATATAATCGTATTTCTTTTGAATTTAAAATTTGGGAATAAGGGCTGGAGAGAAATCTGGTTAAGAATACTCAGTATAGAATTTGTATCAAAATTGGTACTTTAATAAATAACTACTAGATATCAATCTACCATTTTCCAGACTTCTATAAGAAAAGATATTCTATAAGAATAGGTAATGGTATATAGGTTATCATGTTTGAATGAAATTGCAAATGTGAATGATGATAAAGCAAACTTTATTTGATGATCATTCCATACAAAGGTCCTTGACCGCAGTAAACAAAGGCGATGTGTTAAAAATCATGTACTAACAATCATTGTATTTTTTTTAACATTCCTCATTCAATGCTATTAAACGGTTTGTCACATAAACACGGATTACAGCAATTAAAGATTGATTGTTCGTTGAAGAATAAAAAGTCTTATATATTACAATAACCTTTAATAGATCAGTTAACATATAAAAATTATGTTAAAATATGTACTAGTTGCAAAATATTCGCAATCAAATTAAAAAATGTATGGTTTGTGTCATAGGGTGACTATAATAGCGTATTATTTAAGGTACATTAAATTAGGTGAATGCAAAAATAACTTTGATTTCTGGAATTTGCACGACTATAGTATTTCCGTGGCCACGAACTTGATTGAATTGGTTAAAAGCAATAAATTAAACGACATGACATACAAATCTGACTAATAAGTTTCAACTAGTATTCAATTATTCGGTTTCCTATCTGGTACCATTATGTAGTGACAAAAACACCCATGCCATTAAAAAAAAAACAAAAAAAAATTGTTCCAATTTAAATTGAACCACTACAACTTAACAAGAAAAATAAACCACTTATCATACTTTTAGTTAAAATTATGTAGTCCATTTATAAAAAGTATGCAAGCTTTTGATAAAAAAAACAAATCGTTTGTATACATACGACGCCCTCGCGTACTAAGATTATTAATAAAAAAATGCTGTATTTTTCTTAAACGATTTAATATTCATTTTATTAAGATAAAAATAAATTACCGTATACTATAAAATTAGAAATTAAATGTGGGTATTAGAAAGTGTAGGTAGGTGTTTAGAATGGCGTGCATTCCGCAGATCTAATAAATCGCACAGATAATAAATAAGTAAAAGCGCGCACGTGGCCTTGACCGCGGAGAACAATGGCAGTACAGAGATGTACAGTAGTGGGAATGGGAACGTTTTAAAGGACACGTGGTAATAAAGGCATCTGTGGTTACATTGAGAAATATAATTTCAAATATGTAAACACAGCTTCAGAGTTTCAGTGAATTATTAATATTTAAATATTATGGAAAAATCAAAGCATATACATTCAATAAACATTAATTATAATCAATTACCTTCTCTAATCAATCTTCCTTGATTGATGGTGCTATATGGATATTGTGTATGGAAATGCGTCTATCTAACGGTTTATTTTGTTAATCATCATATTTTCGACTCACTTCAGATAGTCATCGTATTGGTAACTCATTCATCAAAGTCCAGCACAATGCTGACTAACTGTATCTTGTCACAATATGCAGGAATATTATGATAGTAAATAGATATTGTACCGTAAGATACGGTATTGATTAATATTATGATGAATTAGCTATTTCTTGCAGCTCTATCCAATAATTATTCTGCAGATCACAGATTAGTTGTACACAGTCACACATTAATGTATTGCTCAAATCAATTCATTTATATTAAAAGGTACGAACAATATATTTTTATATATTTATGAGAATTGTATGATTTTTTAGAATTCCATTTATTTAAACGGATAAATGCTATATATACTTTTTAGTTTGCAATGTCGCTCTGTTACGTATCAGTGTCACTTTAATCAATTAGTTGGATGTAATACATATGTTTTCGTTTAGAATTTATTTTATTTGACCCACAGATTATAAATTAAAAAAGGCTTATTTTTTGCTCTGAAATACTTTGAGGAAGACTAGTTAATCTATAACTTAATCACGCGTATCTCATTAAGCGGTTTAAGAGGTTAAGCGGTTTTGTATACAGTGAGGCGCTTGAAGCCGTCAATACTTTATGCAATATTTCCTTAACAAACAATGAGTCAGATTTCAGTATGATTGCTTTATTAGCGATCATTGGCACTATAGAGTTTATTGCACTCGTTTGTAAACATGGACGGTATTTTAGCACATTGACCTACTTTACTTATTCATGTTAATTTTATTTGCAAATACATGGCTTAAAAATGTTTTCCGTTAAGTACATAGTCATATTAAATTTCTAATAACACACGTATTCGAATTCAGTAGCCAGTATTGTTTACGGATAGACTATTCATTAAAAATAATAATAATCTCAAATCTTTATGTGACGATATTTTAAGATAAGTTCGTTCTCAATTCTCAGGGTTTGTGTTTTGTTATATGGGATATTCATTTAAATAATGCCTATTCTTAAATTCAAATATTAATGGTAAATTTTAGTGACAAAGTTTTAATGTCATATTTTACAGTGCGTTTCTCGGTTGATAGAAACAAGTAATGCGACTAAGGTAATAACGATTGGTAACTTAATCATAATAATAAAATATGTATTTTATTTATGGTCGCGACAATGTCTTTTTTTTCTCACTTTGAGTGTTACCAACCTAATAATTTAGTGTATTCATGATGTTATATAAAAAAGGTTTGTTCTGCCTATTAAATTACAAATGACGTGAGGGAAACGACATTTGTAGAATGTAATTAAAACATGTCGCATTACACTACTTTCAAATTAAAACACGTTATAATTTATTTTACGATTCTGAGTATTAAATTGATTAAATTATATAATTTTATGACAAATTCATTTCATATTTAAATGTAAATAAGGAATAAAATCAGGTCAACATTTATTTGAAAATTAACTCTGTCAAAGAAAGAAATTGCAGTAATGAGATAATAATTATCTCTCTGATTTCGTCACTCCATTGTCACGATGTCCCGCGGAAACGACATTATCTCTTTGTCAAGCTTTCGAATTGTGAATATTTAGTAGATTAAGCCTAATGTGTAAATGTTATGTAACCTACAATAATTTATCTGTGCGGTCAGGGGACAGGCTAAATAAAACAATCCTATTTGATTTAAAGAGCATATTATATGTTTAGATTGTATTGTATTAAAAGTATGCTACTTCTATCGATTACTGCATTAATATATATTTTGAAATATAAGCTTGAAATAAACTTGACAATTTAATACAACAGTAATATACAGTTGTGTATGCCTACACAAAGAGAGTGTTCAAAACCCAAAGCTTAATATCGTACTTCGTAAATACTTCTGTAAAGGCACCATTAAGTTATTTGTGAATCAAAATTGAAATAATTACTTCGATGGCTGCAATACTTGAAAGTTCCCACAGTTTAATTTTCTGTTTGTTTCAACCTAATAATTTCTTCAGTTGCTTAGATTCCTTTCGAGTTTCGTCGTATTATATCGCAGCATACTTTTATTATATATAGCTTTTATATCGTATTTACATATGAACGTGTAAATAATAAACTCACCTGACATGTGTTTATAGGTTTAAATAAGTATTACCGCGAAATATTTTTAATAAAAAATCCATTGGCCTTAAATAATTGTTCATAAATAATTTAACCTTACGCCTTTTTTTTGCTATTCAACGAAATCTCTGAAGCGGTTATCTTTACTAATATCCTTGACGTCTGTATTTCATTTTATCGCCTTATTATTTGCATAAAACCTGTAGTTTAAATTCACCTTGTGTCTGTAAGGTATTTTGTTCAATATGTTAATATTTATCAGTGGTAAAACACGTAAATCTTAATTGAAGATATCGGAATAAAATCCAGGCAAGTACAAACGATTTAATAATTCATCTCGTACTAAGGAATATATTGCGAGAAAACCAGCCTACGTCGGACATTATGCCACGTGTTTAACACGATCTAATCAGCATCGGAAGAGCATTTTGGTAAAGCTTCGAACGAATTCACAAAAGGAGATGAGGCCAGCAGAGATTTAGCGAAGGGGCCTTCATGGACTGTTGCTTTTAATCTTTACAACACAAGTATGATTTATCATTATCTAGATTTTTTTTTTATAAATTAATAATTCGAAAAACATTTATCTTTATCATTCCAAGTATTTTAGTTTCTCTATAAAATGAACCTTCAAATAAACTTCGTATAATTTACAATAAGGCAATTGCAATAGTATTTTAAGGGTCATTAGGTCAACATTATATTACCAAAGCCCTGTCATTTATGAGACAAAGATGTTATGTTCTTTATGTCTTTATTTGATGACAAGCATAGTTTTACTCCACCATAACATGACGATACAATACGTTTGACAGTATATAATATTATAGGTGTGTAACTGTTTTAGAGTCACAGATAATTTAGAACCACGATCGCTAATAATATCAGAAAATCATTGATATTGTATTCAGGAATGCATGTAGGTATATATTTTGGATATTGTTGGTAAACATGTAAATTTAAAAGGTATATGTATAATTTATGGAAAAAGATAATTATTGGACAGTAAAGATTTAATAAATTGCAGACAAAAATGTGGATAAAATGAAATATTATTTCATATTTTTCTAGCTATATTAGGAGTTAATACTCCTTTCACTATTTTGTCACATAGACATCTTATAGAACATCTTCTAACATTTAAAACTTACTTAATTTCGATTTTATCAATATTTAAAATGAATTAACACAAATCACAAAAGTTTGATTACCATTTATCTTTTACCATTCATCTTATTTCTTTACGTAACTTATTTTATAATTGTTATCTTTATTTCAGATATAATAGTATAGATGATCCGATACCATAATGACAAATTTATTATTATAAATCGCACTTTTACTGAGAAGATTGTTTGAATGTAATAAAATGATATAGCACTTATTTGTTTAAATTGCCATATCATATTTAGTTATAAAATTATGTCAAGTTACATATACAATTAACGCCCAGTGTTAATAATAAATTGCCTATATTCTGACAAAATTAAAATTTATTTCCTAAATATATTTAAAACGTGACTGACAGTCTAAAGATTGAAGCACGAATTTACAATGAAGGATGAAACAACTGCTTAACAACAACTATTATTCAAATATTAAATAATATTATAGTCGTGATCTACATTCTACTGAAATAGAAGACTTTTGCTGATCACAAAAATATTGTGATTTTTTAAATAAATAACGAATGATTTTGCATGTTATTTATTACTACATACTTGTCTCAGCACGGATAGAATAAGATTCTATATGAAATGCAATATTTTATTAACATAAGAATTAATAACATTGAATGTTTAAATATATACAAATATGAAATAAAACTAGTTACTGTATAAATCTTGACCGCGTGGAATGGTGGCAAGAATGCTAGCAGCATTTCCCCGTTGTATCGCAATTCCGATCCTCTGGGCAAAAAACGAACCAGCCCTCCTGTCACCAGTGGAGACAATGAGGCGAGATGTTATACAATAATTATATAAAATTGTAATACATAAAGAGTCGAGATGGCCCAGTGGTTAGAACGCGTGCATCTGAACCGATGATTGTTCAAACCCAGGCAAGCACCGCTGAATCATGTGCTTAATTTGTCTTTATAATTCATCTCGTGCTCGGCGGTGAAGGAAAACATCGTGAGGAAACCTGCATGTGACAAATTTCATAGAAATTCTGCCACATGTGTATTCCAACCAATATATAACCAACCCGCATTGGAACAGCATGGTGGAATATGTTCCAAACCTTCTCGTCAAAGGGAGAGAAGGCCTTTAGCCCAGCAGTGGGAATTTACAGGCTGTTGTTGTTGTTGTTTGTAATACATAAAATAACTCATGTATTTACTCGAGTTTTTCTCAAATGTTCGACCATCATTTTCATATTTCAGTCAATTAACACAAAATTATAACACATTATATTCCTCAATATTTTCCTTTATGTAGTTGTTTCAGGATCACGATCACCCTGACTTTGAATACATAATTATTATATATATTATAACGTTATCATTAAAAGTTACAAGATTTATATCGCATTCAAAAGTATGTATTAATAAAACAAAGTATGATTTATTTAGATATACTTAGCTTCTTAACAAATGCTATTTACATATCAATGGTCAATGATTTAGCGTTTGTTGATGCTAATATTCATTGAAATAAACTGCAAGACCTGTCAGCGCAAGAATGTGCGGAATAAAAAATAACTTAATAATTAATTAAACTAACATTAGAAGAATATTCACACTGATTAAAATATTCACACTGATAAGCAATAAAACGTAAACATAATAATTTATTACTGAATACCAAATGCGAGTACATTATAGTTTAATGTACCTCTATTTATTTTATTTAGCTTGTTCTGATAATTACTATTCATTTATAATCTAATAGATTTAATAAATAGAAAACCTTATTCAGTAAATTTAAAAACGACTACTATCAATTATCTGAAAGGGAAACACCATTTAATAAACGAATGAAGACACTTAAAATAATGGTTATAAAACATAAGGGTTTAAATATACACAATACACATACATTAAAAATATTGTCACTGTAAATAGGTAATTAACTTTTATAAGATGAAATACGAAGTGAGTTCAGTTAGAATTGCTGAAGAATGAATACAAAAGCGGTCGATTGAAGGTGTTTATCGTGTAAGCGCAATAGCAATTAACGCTTCAACAATTTTTAGGATGGCGAAAAGCTAACGCACCCGTAAAAATGAATTCCCAGTAAAGGTCGATTAAGTCCAACGAATTATTTTCCTTGTAGTGTTTAAGACACGCTGTGCCGACCTCAGGAGTAAACATAAACATACTAATTTATGTAATAATCAGAATACTTAAATAAAATAATTTGGGTAGGTATGAATAATAACATTTGACATCTTAATCAAACAATTTGGTTACTTCATCATTTATGAAATGTAATCGTATAAAAATATAATTCTTTAGAATAAAATCAGTATGCATCAACGTTCGTGTGAAAGTGTAGTTCGTATTCTAAGCTGAGTTAAATTTAACGTATAGGGGAAAAGAGGAAATGCGAGCGCGCAAGAAGTAGGAAGAATCAGTTATATAGCTGTGTGAAAAAGCAATTATATTATGTAAGCCAATAAAGGAGATAGTTGCAAACCTTGAAGTGCAATCAAGATTAATGGTATAGGTATTCGCTTTACAAAAGGTGAACTAGATTAAAGTGTTTGTTTTATTAACAAAAGATGGGTTTATCAAAAGCGGATTTAAGTAGGACACAGTTTCCGTCTATTCTTTCGCAATCAAATCACAAGTAAGAATAATAATAAAATATTCCAGAAGGCTGAGAAATCTCCGTGCTCAAAGGCGTACTGTTTTGCTAATTAGTAAACATCATTAATTTTATCTATGAAACAAAGCCAACTACGAAATTAATTTTAATTGTTAGCTATTAGTTTAGAATATTTTCGTGTAAAGCGTAATTTTTTATGTAAAGGTCATTGGAAATAATTATGAAACTAAATTAATAGATCAATGAATTATGTCAATCTGTTAGACTGACAGTTTGAATGAAATTCAATAAAAAGTATGTCATTCAGGAAGTATCGTATTTTTATTACGTGACTGAAAAATTTCATTTTATTCACTCAGTATATTTGTGAGTCAAATTTTACATAAAGTATTGTATTGTTTAGTATCCTGTTATTATTTAATTAAAATTTGTTTTTTTTTTAATATAAATTTGGTAGAATTAATAATGGGTCACGTGATGGTATGTAACCCAATTAATTGGTACTCGGTAATACTTCTCACAAAATTTAATACATTATATTACAAAGATTCTACGATCACAACGTTAGACTGTTTTTATATTCATACAAGAGCTGTGTAGTTGATTACTGTTTTTTTATTATTGAATATGGTAGCGATACATAATTATTCATACACGACAGCTATTAATTACTTAGAATGTACAATCAATGACCGTGTAATAGATATAAGTATCTATCAATTTGAACTGTTTTATATTTTGACTACCATCAGTATTAATACTATATTAATGAGGAATTGTATACGTATCAATATATCAATCATACTTAATTCATATATTGATATGATTGATCCCTTTGTAATTATTATTATGCATAGAAAACCAGACGTCAATTGCATATAATTTTAGGTATAATTGCATTTTTCTTCCTAGTGTTTGACAGGGTCTTATTATGAATATAACTCAGAATTTATCTGACAAGTATTCATTATCAGCCCGTTTTAAGTTTTACGCGATCTAGATTAGAGTGAACATTTGAAATGACCTTCGAATCAGTATAAACAAACCGGTAACAATTTGAATATATCAAAATTTAATCTAACTATACCTTAGGGTTTTACAAACACTTTTGCAACGTCATTTTACAGGATTATATTTAACGTTAAGTTTCTATGTTTTGTATACTTACGTATTAGCGATATCTTAATAAAATCCGACAAATTATAATAGCGCAATGACCTTTTATATTATAACAATTTAAGGTTACCTAATACTTTTCTGGTGTGTATTTTTAAAATCTTTATATCCATTATATTTATTATATTCGTTGATTTGATTGAATTGAATAATAAACCTTACTTGTCTATTTTATTATACACACGTTGAATGATTCGACGCGTTAAATTAACGAAGCACCGAGTGTATCAACGACCTGAATGAGCTTGATTGATGGGATTGGTCACGGTTACGTCAATGTCGATCATGAAATTGTTGTAAATAGACTGTAATTTGATTAAGTGATTTCCATAAATACCTTTTATTATTAAATGAAATTTGGTAGATTGAAATATATCAAATATACTTATTGGTAGGCCTTTGTAATGTTGTGTTCCGGTTTGAAGGTGAGTGAGCCAGTATAACTACAGGCACGAGGGACATAATAATTTATTTCATAAATAAATAACTCAAGATTAGTGGCAGTTTGGATGTATAATGAATGACAAAAAATTGTTTCACCAATATCTATGGGCGGTGTTGACCACTTACCATCAGATGGCCCTTTTTCCCGTTCGCTTACCTATTACATAATCATATATGTATCATATCTCATATTGATATTACAATAAGATTAATGATGAATAAATCTGTATTGTTTTACCATTTGAAACTTTGAGTTTCGAGTATAAGAATAATATTACTGGTGCAATCATACAACAGTTATGAAAGTCTCATTTCAAAGAGCTCAATATAAATTGTATGACAATTTGTGTAACACTTGCCTATAACCATTACAGTGAGATCATTATTCCGTATGAAGCAATATTCGAATAGAATATGTCTTTAAATGGGTGCATAAAATTTCCACATGTCACTCAATAAAGTGCACCACGTAAGTGATGTGCACATTAAGAATTACAATCGATTTCCCAGAATAACGATTCGAATCGTGTAGACCATGCATCTCGGATGTGTTGATCCGATATATTCGATTATGTAACTCGCGACATCGTTTCGTGCCCAATACCCATTATATATTCCAAGTTTCACTTTCGCGTAAGCTACGGTTTCGCTGTGGCTTAAGACTTTTTTTGTCGAACATATTTTTCTACGTCCGACAAATTGCTATTTCCAGAAATTAATGGGAAAGCATGAAATCTTTTGTTACGCCTTTTTGTTGTATTATAGCTTATTTCTATCGTAAAATACTTGTATTACATAAAATCATAATTATTTTAGAGTACTGTTTGTAGCTAAGTACTTATTATATAGAATTAACTACAGTTTAAGCTGATAATTTAAAAAAGTTTTTTTTACATAATTTAGTTATTTTAAAAAGTAGAATTTTAGTCTTGTCTTAATTAGAGATGAAATGCAATGTAAAGCTATTTAATAATAACGTAATGAATAAGAATTTATATTAAAAAAGGTTTTATTTATTTTTGCATTATTGTTTTGCATTATCTGTGATTTACATATTCACAAAAATATAGCTTAAGCTCTTATCACATGATTATGATCTAATTAGCGATAATGCTTGTGAAAACCTACTTTAATATAAATAACGGCAATTTCTTTTTTAAATATCTATCAATCAATTTAACAAATACATTGTATTTGTAATTAAACAAAACTTGTTTTAAATTAAACAGTTTTTTATCTATTTGTTGGCGAGTTTCGCTAAAGTATAAATCTTATTAATTAATTATGATATACTGATTTGAGTTGTATTCGTCAACTTATGTATGTTTATTTATAAATCGAGTTACTCAATTATATTTGCTCTATTTATTGCAGCAAAGTTTGTAACATAACGTTTAAAAGAGTCTAATAATAATGGAATACTAGAAAAAGACTAGAATGCTTATAAATATGGAAGTCAGCTTTGCTTGGCGAAATTGAAACTTTGGATTATCTTCAACGCTCAATTCACTGAGTCATTTCAACTGTGACGGTTAAATTATTTAAAACAACTCCAATTATCTATTCTAACTAATTAATATGGAAGATTCAAGGCTCCAATACCTTAGTGGTAATCTTTCAAAATCGTGTGCATTGACAGCCACTAAATTAAAGGTCGACCAAGCTTGCTTGTTTAATCTTGACCTACTTCAATCGTCCTAAATGCCAAAACATCTAAACAGTGCATTTATTCAATCAAAATGTGTTATATCGGCATTCAGTGAAAGTGATATGCTCGAACAGTCTTGCCTAATATTTTTAACGTATGCATTAAATAATGGATCGTAATGTTCATTTAGTAAGTATTAAAATTGAACTACATAATGTATTATGTTAATGTTGCTTTACGGGAGGATTGACACAAGGGTAAATGCCATTGGACCAAGGTCGGCTTCTATTGTGTATGCAATTTTCAAAGACTCAGTCATGATTGATGCTTCACAAGTCATAATTAACTATATTTATCAATACAAATTCCCGGTATACGTCAATAATTAATTAAAGAAAATTTGACGCATTTACAAAAAATTGCGTTGGTTTTCGTTAGCGGATATTCTCTTTTGTTCAAAATAATGTACTGCGCGTTCCATCTGGTAAATTTCAAATATGTTATAGAAGCATGATTAAAAAAATCATACTTTGATATATTTTAATATATTATATACATATATGCTATAAATTTAAAGGTTATAATTTATACACTAAACTTAATCATTATTAAAAAAGAAAAAAATGAGTTGAATAAAACATTTGTAAACAACAATCAGACCGTTTTATCAATGTTAAACACCTTTGTATAGAATACAAGTACCCAACTCAGTTGTCTCTTTTTTGCCTCAATTTAAAACTCATGTCAGCAATTTGGCACCCCATGATTCAACGCCAGAACGTGACGTCACGAATCCAAGTATTACACTTCGCGTTGGTATACGGTATTGGTATTATAGATGCACACGCAATGTTTTCAATATCTACAGACACGTTTGAGAGGGCGTGTTCTGCGAGCTGGATGGTAGTTTGATCGAGTATCTTCAATCATATACTCTATACGTGATACGAACATTTTCGAATCAGTTGTAACTTGGATTAACTTGGTTTTCCCTGTTCAATGTTTTTAACCTCAGATTTTAATGCAGTGTAATGATTAAAATTGTTTGTATGATTCTCTACGATTTTGATATTATATAAATTACTTTTTATGCAATAAAATATATAGAGAATTAGAGACACGTCCTATAATATACATATATGTATAATTAATTTCAATAATAAAGCATGACTGTAATTGTGTTTAATGGGCATTACTACAATAAATAAACTTTGTATGCAAAACTTTGTTTGTATAAAAAGCGAAAAGTGTATCTAAAGTAGGGTGTGACGTAATAAAGTATTACACGAGTTATGTAATATTTATTTATTAGCCGGTTTAGGTATACTAATTGGTTCAGGGGTCAAACGATTATCTCTGATGCGTTCCGGCAACTGTCGAATTTAATTGTGAAGACAACGCAAGAACGGTTTAATGATTGATTGATTAATAGAAGTTTATAGATCAGTGGAACTATTTTGTAAGAGCGAATTCGGAATTCGTCGGTAAACTTCAAAGTGTAATATTTTATATTCAATCGTAAAAACATATGTGACACAGGTTTTCACATATTGAATTTTAATTCTAGGCAACTCTAAGTGTTCGTTTTACTTAATAAGCGTCAATAGCGCAATGGCTTAAAAGCTGCCTAGTCGCAGGTTGATCCTAGGGGTCAGGAGTTCGATCCTGACCCCTAGGTCCAACTATTGTTCCCACACCTAGTATAAGCGTTAAGCTTAGTTAGTAAGTCAAATACGAAAATTAGCAATTATTTATAATGGATCATTGGTACTATTCTTACAACTATTAAAAAACGAAGGACTAATTTATATATTGTTGAAATAAAATTTTGCTTTTAGACATGTGCGATATCGAGTTCTTTGGTTTACGCGAAATTATCTTCTTTTCTCTTGCGAGAAAAGAAGAAGAAGAGCGACATTTCACAATGTCGCTCTAATCGGCCTCGGTACATAGATTTGTGATTGAATTTCGCGAATTCAATGATTGCCTTCAAGCAGTAGATAAAAAAAGAACAAAAATTTTAAAAATGAAATCATAACGGTATCCACCGATAAGGAAAATACGATTACATTGCGTTAATCTCGGCTATATAATTGAATGCTTTCATACCCTAAAATTTGGAAGCAACAAACCAAGTAGATATGTTTCTATGAATTAGCTTACTCGCGCGATTTGCCAGTTCTGTAATATCACAACTTACGAGTATGGATATAAAGTAAATAGGAAAATAAAATATCTGGTTAATGATTCTTTACCATGTAGGAATACATAAAATTCTTCGATTCATTATATGGATCTTACAAGAATATTTATGAATAACTTAACTACAGATGTTCGTTTTGCTCAACAGCTAGCTCATTATAGCGTATCGTGCTCATTAGATTTATCGCATCAAGTAGTGTAAGATGCGTTTTGTTTTTAAATATAAACATTATTTCTAGTACGAGATAAACTATGGTATAGTACATGTAAATACGTAATGATGTAATTATGGGACAAGTCATTGTCAATTTCAAATAAAAAAATACTTTGGTAGGATTATTAAATTGCACTAAATATGTCTAATTTTTGATGATACGAAAACATACAGCTATTTTGTTTTACATAAAAATTTACATAAGTGTTTTATTTATAGTATAACTATAGGTTGATATTGTTACTAAACAACTAATGTCGAACTTACAACGTTCTTTTTATATAATTATTTATTTACATATTTAGTAGTAGGTAGTTATGTAGGTTGAATTCGAGAGAAAACATTTATTGAAGAAGAAATACTGTTCAAATATTTTTTTATCGCGCGTTCTTATTATAAGTATTTTTTCGAAGGTACATATTTTCTATCTGTCACTCTATTAAAATTATCGCGGAATCGTCTTTCTGTAAAGCAGTTATATATGCTCTTTTGCATTTATTTTAGTACCTTATTATTATGCTTCTCGCTATAAACTTTTGATAACTAAATGTTTGATAATATTCAGAAAAAGATAACTAGTCATTGCTTAGTATCATTTTAATAGGCGTATAATTGTCTCTTTAAATAATACGACGCAATAAGAATATAAAAACGCATGTGTCTCTTAAATAATTACAAAAGTGGTTTTTTTCAGCTTTCACATATCACCTCGACAAAACAGTCTTTCTTAATTTTTCTATGGTAACATTCATTTTGCAAATGCTCAAGCGTTTAATATAATTACAATAATATTCGTGCTGCAATTGTTGCGCGGACCATGTTGCAAAGGTTTGCTAAGGGGCGTTGTCGACACAATGCCACTCGACTCAGTTATTTTATTTGATATTTCAAATATTTAGTCTTCAATCGCCTAAATAAATGTATATTAACCTTTATAATTTCAGTTATATATACGACTACAGAAATATTTATGTTTTATAATATAACAATTAGAAATCACACCAAAGTACATATTTTATTAAAAGTGACAGTATTAAAATAACATACATAACAAAATGAATTAATAACGAACATAAATGATATTTTTGTTTTTGGATAGTTTAATGTTGTTTATTTTCAGTTGATGTAATGTATCGCCTACACATACAGAACTTTAAATACCGCTGTTATAAAACTGTCATACACAATAGACACGTACCTTTTTGTCGAAGATACATACAAGCACACGCCCATCAGTAGTACGGAAAGTAAGTTCTAATTATACAAGTCATACATCGATTTATTATTATAAGTAGCCTATTTGAATAATAAATTTCTTGTATTTTTTTTTTGTAATATATAAACGGCAACTCGGTACAAGCGAATATGATGTGTTTAAGAAACTTAAATCTGTATTATTATTAGTATTAATGGGAGCTGTACATTATGGATTATACTTATTATATTTCATGCATCCATAAACTATAGTTGAAGGCCGTACGTGACCGTCAACGACAATATTTAAGACAATTCAATGCTAGACAAAATTGAACATTTTGATTACACATCAAGCTCTATAATGAGGATTTACCAAATCATAGTAATCGTGTTGCGTTCAAAACCTTACGGTCACGAATTTTCTTTCGAGCGATGTTGTTTGTAGTGACAGCGGCTAGTTTCGAAATAAAGCTATTATTAGCTATGAAAGAAGTGTCAGAATTAATGACACTTTACTTCTTTTAACTCAGAATTGAAGTCTTTACCATTTCAACATTTCTGATTATTTCTTTTTTACGTCTTTATAGAAACAATTTTCTATTATATATTTATGCATCTTTGCATGTAATATTTATATGATTGCAAGGAACTGGACAAGTTTTATCCTGCACTTCTGTTTTTTAGGTTGGACGGTGAAACAATACAATTAAACGATGGAGGATGAGCATTTAAATCTTTGCCTCTATCTAAACTATCTAACACACAAAGGTAATATCGAGTAACATCTGCCAAAAACAGATGTGACCTTTAACAGGCACATTTATATACATTAATTTGAAATAATGTGAGAATAGAACCTTAGCATCTGTTAAAGAAAACAAACTCGTTTTAATTATTACGAAATGCTGACAACAAAATAATGATTTTTTCGCCGAAGAAATACATAAAGGAAGTATTTTGCTTTTATCATTGACTTAAACGATGAACGATAACCGCACACTCAATTTCATACGGTATAAATATGGCACACGAAATTACTTTGATGACACAGCTCATAAAAACTGGCTGTATTTCATGCTGTTATTATATCATGAAGTTTTAATCATTTTATTTGAAGTTTAAAATTTATAGTCACGTAAATAAGAAAAGTGAATTAATGTTGTTTTGAATAAGCCATTGTGTTGACAAATATGGTACACCAATATGGTATATCGGCGGTTAAAAAATCCTTAACGAAACCGTGGCTACATATATGTTTGGTATTAAATTAACACTTTCTCCCCTAACTTATTTCGAAAAGTCTTACGTCATGATGACTAATGTATTGTAATTATATTTTTTATCTGCGCATACAGCACACAATGCTTCGATTAGAGGTCTTACAAAAGTTTATCTCAGTAATACATAATTATTATCAATGATGCGTCATTTCACTTTTTTAATTACACAATTCGCTTTAAACAATTAGAACCTTGAACCGTTGTATACATACATATATGCTTAGTATTTGATTAATATGCTGCACATAGATTATATCAGTGTAATTTTTTTTAATGTAATTTATTTACATATGCAATAGGAAAATAGATTCAATTATCGAGATCAAACTACTTAAATTCAAATTTGTTCGGTTTGGAATATAATTTCTTTATTATTAAGATTGTACTTGCAACAATACTTTTAGCTTTATATACATATATATATGTACATACACACCTATAAACATAGGGATATGTTATACAAGTATTTATAAATAAAGATATAGGTAACTAATAACGAATAAATGTACGATCCAACGGAATAATTTAGTAATTTTTATTCCATTTAAACTTTAATTCCTTATTACAGTTTCATGTAGATCAGTAAGTACGCGTTAGTAAAAAAATCATAACAATGTAAATGTTGATTTTAAACGTGAACGTGTATTGATCTATTTATAAATTGGCTTATTATTGTTAATATTATACTTTGAATTTAAGTTTGAGGCAATACCATAATCAGCTTATGAATGGGCGTCGTAATTAAATTTTAAAGTCATAATAATTGTTTTTAGTAACGTACGGTTCAATCAAAATTTAAATTAATAATGATATGACAATAAATAGAACAGTTTCACTTATTGTCTTGTTTTTCAGTGACACTGATTTTCATTAATTTACTGAATAGGTATTTGTATAATCGATCAATTTATTTATATTGGAACACTCAACCTTGCCGACGTATATTTTGAACGACGTTGTGAAACTCCTGCAACAGTGTGCATTGTTGATGTTGCAAGAATGGCGGTTATCCTATTCATTCCTTCATTCGTTCCGACATGGCCCCTTTGATGACATTTGAGATGATTGCTCTCGAGTTTGCTGTGATTGTTGACAATAAATCTTAGCAATCGTAAGGAAATCTAGTTATGTGTTTATTGTAGTAACAACATTAATAGTTTTTTTTTGTTAAAACAGGGATTGGTTATTTGATGATACAATTGTAATATATTCAAATAAAACTATTTTAAGCAGCTTTTGATTGGTGTTTATAGTTTTAATCGATTTTGATAATCAATTGAAATCAAAGATAGTCTTTTATAGGTAAAATAAATAGAATTTGATAGTTCGTTATTTATAACATAAAATAAGTTAAAAAATGGCATAATGTCTGAAAATCGGGAGTCATTTTTATTCTTATCAAATAGTTTTTTTTTCTTAACGATATCATTTGTTGCGCCCATGATGTTTGATAGAGTTAAAGCAGATCCATTACATTTTGTGTTGTCATCGCCACAGCAAGGTCCGATTATTGAAATCAGGTTTTTTGTGTTAAGTTAACGCCATTAGTGCTCAGTACTTAATAGCTCATCTATTACTGGCTACTTATTTGTTAGGCAGGTGTCCGACAAATGTTTTTTCTTTTACACACTGCGTCGACCCCGAATAAATGGGATAAGGACAAACCATTGATGAAGATGATTTTAAATTTAATTTCGCAATAATCGAATTTAAATTATAATATTGACAAGACCTTCAAGCTTTAATTATTTTTTAGTGGAATGGTGATGTTGTGCGCACATAATTAATTTAATGTATTAACGTTACGTTTTTTAAATTAAAATACACCACGTTTCATAGTAACAAAAACTTCTCGGTATCAATTGTAAAAAAATAAATAAATTTTAGTATAGTTTAATAAGCTTCACTAGGCAAGTTACTTGCATTCTCAAAAAAGAGAATTATGACGGTTTCGAAAACAAATCACTTTCAATTTACTTGCTTTCACTTTACTTACTCGTACAGTTTGGAGGCATTGAACTAACGCGGTACCCTTTACAAAAGATCATCAATATTGTTGTAGATTGACCCAACGTTTTCCATCTGATAGCCATGCTTTAAGCTATCCCTTTCTATAATTAATGAAAGCGAGTTTAGAGTTTAAACATTATCGTTGTAGTTGACTTCCTAAATCACCATTGTATAAACGTTTTTTATTGAATAAAATAGACGAGTGAAAAATTCAAAACTTGCTGGTACTTTAGTATAAATTGCTCTTTATTCGGCAATATGACATACCTACCAACGTAATAATTTAAAAACAAATAAAGTGGCTAAAATCTTGTTAATATTTCTTTTATGAGTATTATTCCTCTTTAATCGTAATACTTGATACGTTTTGATTCTCTCAATAAGGTATTACAACTGTAACGGTTTATAAAATAAAGTTTCAGTATATTTATTGAGGGAAGAGTTATATTTTCAAAATAAAAAGGTTTGAAATATTTTACGAGTATATCGAACTTACTACCTAAACTTTTCGTAAAGCCGTGTAGGTATTCTAAATAATATAATAGTGACTCATTTATGACCACAATAAGTATTAAACGGGTATAAATTCAGTCAATACATTACACTTAGCTAAAAAAAGTAAAAAAAATGATTTCTTTGATTCTTTTGTATAAAACAAAATTTGTAAAGCTATGTAAAGTTTCCAGGCACCCAAAGAAAAACTACCACCACCACAGCTCTAAATCAACAGGTAAAGGCGCAAAAGGTGCTAATACAGGGAACTAAGATTCTGAGTATACTCTTCAAACTGGAAGACTACAATATTAATTATTTATTGTTGTTTGGCGATATTACATGGGATTTGGCGGATTACCCAGAGCTGCGTATACGGAGCCAGCACCGAGTAAATAATCAAATTTTGATTTTAAAGATTTGTTAAAAAGGCAAAAAAGTAAAGAAAAAAAAGACAAAGTTATTGCGTAACGTTCCAAATAGAATAGCTCATTGCGATAAAATATTTATATTATTGCAACAAATGTAAATACTGGCAATAAAATTCCAATCAATTGTATTTTAAATAAATGTTTTTATTACGTTCTTATGTATTTAAAACTTTGTTTACGTTACAGTTCGTTGACTTATATTTCATTTAAAATGCACAATAAAAACATCCAACTCCAATGTGGTACTTTTTACAGCAGTAAAGATGACGCATCAACAGACAGTCACAGAAAGAATGTTAATTGCTTAAATATAAGCATATGAGTTAGGTAATCTATAGTCAGGTTAACTTTAAGATTGCTTTTTGATATCGACAAACATTTTTAATATCTATTGAACCATATTGCCACTTACTGCGCATCCTGACTTCTTATGGATAAATTATTTAAATATATCGTAATTATTACAAAACTACCGTTTCGAATTGCATTAATATGCAACATTGATTCACTTAATAAAATGCGATGTTATGTACGTCTCATTTTATTAAAACAATTACTGATTCTATAAAATATTTATTATTATACCTATTTTTACTAAAATTTATAGTTTCGATGGCGTTAACAAGCTGCACGTACTTTCCATTAAGCCACGTATCTTTTATCATTAAAAATTTGTTAACAAGAAAATAACAGCGTCAGCAACTTAATGTATAGTGTAGCAATGTATGTAGCAGTTACCTAATTTAGGTGTAATAAATATCTAAGTGCTTTATATTCTACTAACAATGTTAAAAAATTTAAGCTCATTTTATTTATAACTGATTTTATGTTCAATATAATAAAAATAATAGAAAGATTATAATGTTTAAAATGTTGTTGCCCCAGCTTTGTCATAAGCCTAAGCCGCAATTTGGGAGAACATATTGTAATGATTTATTTCAACATAGATTAAGGATTAAGTTTAAAGTGGCGCCATGTAAGATACATATGAGTTTTTTAAACATGCGTCGTCAGCGACGCGTGATGACGTTTACGGCGCCGTATGCAAATATAGCCTATGAATTTTTATGAAATAATTGTCATCTTCTTTTGTATCTACGATATGAAAAAATAGATTAAAAATATTCATTGCATTAAAAAGGATTTAATGTGTAATATGTAAAAAGAACGAATTATATTTTAATACAGATAAAAAAAGGAAGTAATTAGAATTAATAGAAGAAACGGATATAGCGGGGAGTGGCTTTGCTTTTCAGTTGGTACACACATCATAAATGTCTTAAATGTCCAATATATACTTGTTTCGATATAAAAAAACATATATATTTTGAGACACATTTCCTTATTACATACGTAATAACTTTGATTAGCTTTAATAAAAAAAAATATTTATTACATTTGTGTAACGTAATGACGTTACGAAAATGACATAACAGATTGTAACGTATATGTTGATAATTGAAAAAGAAAACTGTTAATGTTTTTTTGATTCTAATAAACGAAATTAATTACTGATGAATGATGATCCTTTATTGATGATAGGCGTTTTATTATTCTTATTCGCGCGGTTTCGACAGAACAAACAACAATCGGACGAAACACAAACAAGTCGAGACTTCAGATATATATTTGGGCATCGTATTGATATACAAGAATATTTTAATGGCGTTTCAAATATAAGTAATTCAATGCAGTTTTTTCATTATAACAGAAACGAACAGAAAAAAATGTCATCGTGTTATATTAAACTTTACATTAGGAAACAAGATAGATTTGTTGCAAATTCCAATGACACGCCTATTTAAAAAAAAGGAATATCAGAAACGGTTTACAGTTGGCAAATATATTACGAAACAAAAAAAATAGCCCGATTTATAGATATTTTTATGAAATATATGGAGCAAACTATTACAATGGAAGTCACATACAGCAACTAGTCTCAAACTAATCATATTTTCAATAACGATTTTACGAAACACATATTACAAGAACTAATTAACGAAATATTTTTATTAGCAATCACTTCATCGATGTTACAATAATAACCAGTGACAATAATCGATAAAATACGTGCCGTATCGTTAACTACAATTTTGATGTTATCGAGTTTCATAATGTAAACAAATCACCTGTTACAGAGTTATGACTCATAAAATGTAATAGTAATATAACTCTATTATTTGTATAAATAATCAGTAAATATTATGAAAAATAATATCTCCGCCACATCATGTTGGATTTAACGCAGTTAACTTAAAAACCACTTAACGAATTTTCATATGGTTTTTACAAATGGACGTTTTCATTTATTTTGAAGGCTTTGATATATTATTGTGCAATAATATTTTGTGTAAATTATTTGGCGATTATGGTTGAAAATCTGCTGTGCAACATCTAATGTAGGCTTTTTTCTACGAGTGCAAAGCCGGGACGTAGCTATTTTTTCATAATTTAAAGGTCGGCTTTACTTTTTAAGTCGAAATGCAGTCCCTTGTATGACCTTATTTGTGTTTACTTGATACATCCTAATGTATTAATAAATATCTTTGTACATATTTTTTTTGCTGTTAAAATAACATAAGCGAACAAATAGGTCACTAACACTGACATCGTAAGAATTTCAAACCATTTCTGATAATTTAATGTAACACCTATCACGGGTCTAAAATATTTTGTTTCTCGGTGTACAATTACACTGACTCAACATTCAAACATTATTTTTTTAATAAAATATAATTCGATCGTCCGTTCGGATATTTGGAACTTTTCTATTGTATGAAGACTATTAATACTTAAAATTATTTAAGATTTGTGATTTTAGTATAAACGTAATTTATTTACTATTGTTACTATTTAATTCTACTGCATGCATCAACAGTCTTTTATCTTACTCTTTTACATTTATTAAAAACATTTAAGCATAATACTTATGTTATACCTCAGTACAAAACATTAATTTAAGAAAAATGTACAAGTTTTATGGCTAACTTTTATATTTGTTATTTTTATTGCTTTTTCTTACCACATAAAGTGAGCATTAAAAAGACGATACAATAAAAACTCGTAAAAGTCGAAGACGAATTGTCAATATTTGTAGCATGTTCCTAAGGGCATTGAACTGAGGTGAAACGAGATGATGTGTTTTGTATGATTTGATTTTTAAAATATTGCGGTTTGAAATAATGACATGCATGTTATAAATCGTTATCCTCCTACAATGAAAAGAGTAAAGGATCAAAGTTTAACGCGGCGTAAATCTGTTTCTAAATACTAAAGTCCTTAAAAAAAGACTGAGAAAGAATGAGAGCCGTTATGTGAATATTGATTAAACCGATTGCTTGAGAATTTTGCCATATAAAAGGAGAAAAATAATTCATTCCACAATTAACGTGTAATCAAAATTCGTAAACGTTAACCATAAATTTGGTTAATAAACTTTTGGGATACACCACTTTAAAATTTTAACCTGTTTCAATTAATATTATTCATGAAAAAATGACGAGCGACCGACCTGAAGAGAAATTGATGACATTTACGTAATTTTTAATAGCAATGCATAATCCTTTAAAAGCGAACGCAATAAATATTGTATAGTTCACGTAATCGAAGATTTAAGCTATGGTCATACCGGCGGCGTTGGGAAGTGAAAATGGATTGTAATAAATTTAAAGACAACAAAAGTCAGTGGGGTTAACCCGTGAAATTTCTCACGTAGATTGCCCAACAGTAAAGCTCCGCACACGGTTGTCTTTTCGTATTGTATGCTCGATCGGTAATTGTAATACATTGGAGAAATTTATGTAGCTTTAGTTCATATGAAAGTTTCTAAACTAAATGCTTGTTTTTTTTTTATTTTGACATTGTTTTACGAACATTATAGACGTTTTCACCGTGTAGATTTAAATGAAGCGTGAACAGACAGGTACTATTTTATTAGCATACACAATAAAGACACATTTAATATTTGTGGCTTTGGTTGATACAAAATACAAAAAAATATCTGCGCAGTACTTAAAAAAATGCACGGATGTGAATATTTCCGTTCTAAAATGACAATTTAAACAATGCTATTGAAAAACTAAGCAGTTCTGAGCATTAGCGTGAACCTTGGCTTCTATTGTTGAGCTCTACGGTTGGAGCAATTAAGCAATTTAGGATTAAAACCTTGGATAGAGAAAATCAACTCTATATTCAGGAGATATGTGGAACGTTCACTTAGCATATACATATATTAAAGGAGTGAAATAGATTCTAGGGTAGAAAAAAAACAAATTAAGAATAGGCGTTACGGAAAAAAAGTAAAAATATTTTCGAGTCCAATTCCGCACAGCTGACAATGAGGTTATTAATTATTACATTACTAGAAGTTATTTTGTCGATTTGGTTTTCAGTAGCATTCATATATATTTTTTGAAATAACTCATTGATTTTTTCTTAACAATAATTAATAATTGTCACATGTATATATATATTTTTTATAGCACGTGTAGGTGTCGCTTCGGCTTACCAATTTTAATTAAGTTTTTGACTGAAGTAGGTATGTCGTATAAGTAGGTCATTATCAATAATAGCGTTGACTGTTTCGTTTGAAATTACCCGTAAACTTTTATCGCAACCGTTTCGAACTGCGAACTCTCTTGCAACATTTTTTTGCAATCATCCAAGTATACCTTTCTTTTTAAAGAATACCAGTTAAAGTTCATATCACGGTCCATTTAATGTACGATGTGTAATGTTATGTTGATTGTAATTAATACTTATTAAACATTGCGGTTCGTATTAGTAATAGCGGAATTTAGCGATTCTACTTTCGCTTGTATTTTTATTTCAAAACAATAAATTATCGAAAGAAAAAATCATTCGGCTAAAGTAATAATTATTTTTTTTATATTTTTTTAAACGATAAAATATTATTGTTTATGTATGAAACTGATTAAAATAAATTTTAATTTATATGAGCCAGTTTTTTTGTAAATAATCACGTACCATCGATCCTTGGAGTCCGATTCAAGTCTCCTGTAGGAACAGCATAACTTGCAGAAACCAAAAGAAACAGGACAGCAATCCTTACACAGACACCCATTTTTGAGTTTGCAAGTTTATTTGTTTATTTTTATTGATATCACGATAAGACGCAACTATTTCCCGTTTGCGGTCGGTTACATTTGCGTCGGGACGTTAACTACCTTCTACGTACTGTCAACAACTGAAGTCAACCGAACAAAACTGGTAGACTTTCTATCAGCTGTGCGCATGCGCAATCGTCTGCGCCCGCATGCGCGTGTGCTCACGCTTTACGCTTTGTCCTCAGTATACTTTGTTGCATTTCGGCATCCCGACATTGAATAAATTGACACGGTTATAACAATCTTAATTGTTTTAATATATTTAACAATTTTCTAAAAAATTTCTAGTCAATTTTTTAAGAATTAAGTATTTAAAAGCTAAAGTTGTCATATTCTGCTTATTTTATTCGAAATAAATTATAGGTGATTTAAAAAAAAATCGTATTTAAAAAATCACCCGTGCTCTAAGATTTATGTATAGTAGAGTTTTTAAAAGACACACTTTTACACATACATAAAAATACGCTTATAATAAATTGCTAATAATAATTTGCTAATACAAATTATATGTATAATTATATCAGTGTTTAATATACATAAGTAAGTCTGCCAAACCGCAATGATAAGTACCTCAAATGTCTGTGATGGTAAATATAGGTAAGTAGGTATAATGGGGCGCTTAATCTTCGAATTTTCTCCACGTCACGAGACTTATCTCATTTGTGTCATTTACAATGTACTTACCGCTATTACAAGGAAGATCAGACTGTAGTGATAATGATTTTGAAACCTATTTACTTTACATATAATTTTGTTATTAAGAAAACTTATTATAAAATTTAATTATTTCGACAGATAAAAATTATTGCTTGGAAATTTAACTCTCTAGCCAAAAACTTATACGACAACGTAATAGTCATCACATAAATAAGTTTTGTTTACCCATTAAAAATAAAATAAAAATTAATGAAATCCATAATTTGATAACTACGCATACGTGATACGGCAATATTGATTTAATTGCGTTTAAGTATCGAAGTTTTTTTTTTATATTTATTTAGTGCTCAGGAAATTATATAAAAAAATAACTTATACCCTTTTAGTTCTAATCAATGAAATTTTGTACTTACATTTTGTGGCTTACCGCAATTAACATTTACATTACACTTACATTAACTATGCGTAACAAACTATAAAATCGTTAATTTGATGTTTATCTCATTTTAATTGTTCACTGAAGCATAGCACAAGAAAGTGTAATTAATTAAAAAACTCTGTATACAGGAAGTTTTGCGATTTAGGAAGCCACATTGACAGACGTCAAAATACAACTAACCTATTTTTAGAATTAAATTTAAAAAAAAAACTCGAACTCTATGCGTCGTTAAATATGTCACCTTGCCGACCACTTTAGTACCATTATCTTTTTATATCGATTTCTCGTTTGATTGCATTGAGTTTATGATTTAACAAATTGGCCATTTATTACCAATCCGTTTAGAAAACTATGAAATTTCAATAATCAAGGACGCCTTGCCACTTAAATCGCTATTGGTATCTATTGCTCTTAAACTGAGACTTTAGGTAGTTATTAGCGTGTATAAGAAACTTAGAAAGAAACGTCATTAACCCGATTTTCATGGGTAGCTGGTCGATGAATGGTAATTTTGTGAAGTAATTCTAGTAAACAATGTGTGTAGAATGCTTTTGTTATGTTATTAATACTAGTATACTATAGTATGCAGTGTTAATCCTTGAGATTGATGATACCGTAATATTATATTGTATTCATTTTTTTTTATAGTAGATTGTCTTAATGACGGTATAGGTCAGTAGGGTATTATATAAAATTAATAATTAATATATATATGTATTAATATAATACATGTTAGATTAGGTTAGGTTAGAAAGTATAAATATTCCATTTTTTATTGGACGAGTAAAGTCAAATCCAATGAAAAAAATAATGACCAAATTAATTTTAATGTTCAATGGTTCATACGTTATGAGCCGAAACTAAACAAAACAATTGAAATCGATGCAAATAATGTCCATTATTCAAAGCATAGCTTCATGCCGTAACTAAAATGCTATGAGTAGGTAGGTACTTTGTGTAATAAGGTAAGGAATTATGTAGCGCAATAGATACTTTTGAATTTTGCATCATATGTTGTAGATTCTTTTAGCACGGACAAAAAAAAAACCTTTGTAATTAATAACAATCGAGTTAGCCGGCGTCGGTGCACGGCTTGCATCACAGTCATTGTCGACGGAAGCGGTTTGACGAAACGCAACTCGTGAACTATGAAGGCCAGACGATCCGATTCACATTGTTTCTTATTCTTTAACAGAATATAGATTTTTGTCTATTTCTCGTTCACCAGGATGAGTCTCAGATATTTCGTTGTTACTTAAAAGAGAAAGGGAGTCGGTAACTGGTCATCATGGTTGTAGAATTTTAAATGTTGTCATTAGTGAATGTGTTATGTAAATATTCATTAGGTACATGCTTAGTCAAGGTTTTTACTGATAAGTTATTTGTATAATTTTAATAATATAAATAAGTACTCATAATTTATCTAAAGTTATTACATTATAAATAAATTATATGTCTTAATTATTTTTTTACAATTATGTTAACCTTTACACTTTTTACTGTCTTTGATGTACCAACCTTTCTTTCCTTTGTTCTTGTTATTTATTTTTCTCTTCGGCTTTTCTATTTCATATGAAGATAATTATCATAGTATTTTTTACTACCAGTAACTCAAACTCAAAACTCAAATAACTTTATTCAATATAGAAGCATTACACTTTCTTATTGATGGTCAATTGAAACACTAACACCGGTTCGGAAGAGAAAATACCCTGACCTGAGAAGAACCGGCGAAAGAAACTCAGGGTTTTTTTTTGTTCTTGGTCTCATATATAAACAATATATAAACAATTTAATATGAGATGAAATAGCCAGGAGAAGATCGTTTCATTCCAAGGTGTGCTATCGATCACCAACTCATTAATAATAACCTTTTGTACACAAGCGTTCCAAAATATATATTTCTTAATTTGGCAAACATATGTTTGTATAATTAATGTCAAAAGAAAAACCTTTTTTATGCCTATAAATATTTACTCAAAATTATTATGTCCAATAGTGTATAATAATATTTTTTTAAATATTAATAATCTGGAAAATTGAAACAATAATTGGAATAAAAGGAAGGTCAGTTTATCTTAGGTAAGTTGAGAATGATTATCACTTTATGAGCGTTGATTTTTTATTAGATTATAATTGTTCTATATCGACTCCAAGTAACTAATCAAAATATACTTTATTCAAACAGGCTCTTCTGAGACCTACTGAATCCTAATTTTACATGCTTAAATTAAATTTAAAGCTACAAACAGATCGGCATGTGGATTCTACTGAGTCAAATTAAATGTGCTTTTCTCGTTCACACTTCTAAAACAAGAACATTACTGGACTATATTTTCTTGAAAGAAGAGATGCTCTCATTCATAAAATAATATAATCATAGGTTACATTGTGATGGAAGCACTGAAATAGGTAAATAATAAGACCGTTTTAGTTAAACTCCAACATTCCATATCTCTCAGCTTTGTTCTTTTGCCAACCAGTCATGAAAAAAAAATTGAAATATCTTCAAAAATATTGAATTTTTTTTCCTTGCGCTGTCGAAAAGGTTACAATCCAGAATAACGTTAACATGAATATTTTTTAGTACTTACCTTAGATCTATATGAATTGAATAATTATTAACTATTAGCGAATTTATGTTACCTGACTGGTCAGTCTATCTTTACGCAACTTGCGGACGTTTAGGACTTAGAACATAACACGCTGGACCGGGGCCACGAAATCGGAAGGCAGTCAAAGGTGTGGTAAGGTAAGTAGTCAGGTTCAATTAGTCAATTTCCTTTTATTCCAATACAATTATTATTTTTTATTATTTATGCTTTATTGTAAACCACTAGAAAATAATACAGAAATGCTTATAACTGATTGATATTATGCATTACAAGACGTGATCTTACGGCTAGTTAGGCATTACTTCCAGGCAACGATATTATTTATAATGTAAATATAAATTATAAATAGAGACGTAATAGGTTGTTATGCCATAGGCAAAAAATAAATAAATAAACATAATACTTATATTATTCCAAATATATTTATTTAATATCAATAAAATAAATAATGCCTGCATCAGGTAATTAGTTATAAGATTTTTTCTTGTTTTTCTATTTTTAATTAATATATTATTCGATTTGATCTTTGATATATGTATCTATCGGATTTTTTTTTCTTATAATTTTTGGAAAATTAAAATTACCAAAATCATAATCAAAATATCTTTTATTTAAGAAAGTTTTTCAAAATATTTTGAATGATTTTGTCTGTAACATAACGGTTCTAAAGTGAAGCGTGTGTAGTAAACGAAAAGCTAACTATAATAAATAAATTTTACGGGATTCAAAGCCATGCCCCTCTTTAATATTACTCTGGATAATAATACATACAACTGGTAAAGAACGATAGATATTAAATTAGAGCACTTTTGAAGTGGAGCCGTGATTCGAGGCAACTAAGAATTCTAACTTCATTATTATAAAATAGTAAACTTTATTTTTATAGACACGATTCTAAATTTGAATTAAATAAGTTGACATGAACTACTGAAGTGACATCCATTAATGAATAGCTTTCAGAGATTATTGTTGTTCAATTAATTTGCTTCTAAGCGACATCTAGTGTCGACTAGCAAAACTTTATAGCAAAATCTTATCTTAATCCTTCTTAGTTTTACTATTGTACACTAGATGGCACTACATGTTATTTACAATGACGAATATTCAAACCATTAAAATATTTTAAATCTTGCTACTAATTTTTTATAATTTAAAAATTATGCGGAAAGTTCATGTGAACTAAAAATTGACTTTCCTCAAACAATTTTGTCTACCAATTGATGAACTCAACATTTATATTATATTATATAAATAATATGAAAAACAATAGAAATAAAAAATAAATTAATGTGGTTGTACAAATTTAAATATCTTTGTATTATTTTAGCCTTTAAGAAGAAATATTTTCACTGCATTTAGACTTTACTGTGTGTTTTAGCTTTAAGTCTTTTTACTTGGTTTTTTTAAATTCTACATGAACTTAGAGGCTTATTGGACATAATTGAAGGTAAAAGTCAAAAATAAGAAATTCGTTTAAAAATTATTTATTGCTTAATTCTCAATTAATTTTCATTTGCAGTAACAAATTACAAATAATGTAAAGCTATGTACACAATGTCGATGACATTAACATGGTATCAGTTCGTTCGCTACAAACTAACGGCACAATTTCCATTATAATCTAAACTATATAAATAAGCACCTTACATAAATAAGCTAAAAGTCTTTCTTTTCTAAAAAAGGCAATAATTGCCCACTAGTAATACTTACTGAGATTAAGAAAATTAAAATTTCATTTTAATACAGATCACAAAGCAATCGGAATAAATATTTGAATAGTCGAAATAAATAATAAGTAAGATCGAAGATATATTTACAAGGAAGTAAACAAAGAACTTAAGTACACGAAGTGTTGCAGAGGAACTTATTAAATACTCTCAATAAATTAATATTTACCAACTACAGAATACTAAATATCACAGAGAAAGTACCCATTACTTAATCAACGTTACGTTTCGTCAAGAAATTCATAATCCAACGTCTCATGTTAGAGAGCAAGTAACTATCCTAACAATAAATAAGTACAAAAGCGACATACAGACACGGAATAAATTAAGTAACCAATACATTATATATTTCGATTGTTTTTGAAACGTTTGTTGCCCAATTTCTCGTTCATCTTCGCGTGGAAAACGGCACATTTCCTATCGCTCTTCTTATTCATCGGACATCTGAATTCGGAATACCAGTTGTTTAATAAATTTCCGTATCCTCTGAATGCTATGTAGTCGTTTTTGAGGCACTGCGTTGCGTCAACTTTCTTATCCAAGGCGTCGAGTTTCATGCGGTTCTTGTCAAAGGGCGGTATCGGCATGTTGACGGCGATCATATTTTCTTGTATTTCCGCAATGGTGCTGTACAACTTGTCCAACGTATCAGTGAGAAGCTTCTGTCGAACGACGATGTAGTTCGTGAAGGGATCGTCCGATAAATCCAGTTGCACGTTCAGTAAGAGTTTAAATATAACTTCGTATTCCTTCAGAGTTTTGTAGAGTTTCGGCATTAAGTACGTGAACTGTAACAAAGAGAAACAATTATAAGCATGTATAGTCATTACCATAGGCGTTATTCATTCTGACTGACGGCGTGAAGATATTTAAGTTAGAATTAATAAAGTATTTATATTGCGAATAGTTTGCGACGCGGCCAATTCGTGTCGAGGCTGTATAATCTATAAGTATTTGTGATTGTATAACTCGTATAACTATTCTCGTGACATTATTGAGGAACCATGTTATATTGCGTCGCGGTTGAAGATAACTCGTTACAATATAGAAGGTGCATACGAAATGAACTAAAGAGAAATGCGTTTTAATTTCAAATGTACATATTAAAATAATCCTAATCGATTATCACATAATTCTCAGTGTTTATTCGATTCCAATAAATCTATCAATTCTTATTATATCATTGGTTACATAATAAAATAGTATTCTAAGAAAATCGTATAAACAGAAATGGTAAAGTTTGATTTTAACGACTAAATATGTATATATGATAAAAATAATGAAAAATTTCAATCAATAAATGGATGTGATTTTGACATTTCAACTTTTAACAATTTATATGAATTGTATTTAATTGAACTTTACGTACAAAATGGCAGTTGGATGACGTAATTTTATACTATTTCACATGATTTATAGATAAGGAAGTAAATTGAAAATGTTTATTAGTATATCACTAATAACAAGCCTTTGTTGCAATCACTAATAAGCAAACAATTGGACGGTTAATTTTTTTTCTTATAAAAAGTCATCGTTCAATTATTCGATTTATAATATAAATAGAAGGGTTTACGATTTATAATATAAGAAAAAGGCAGAAGTATAATAACAAGAATATTAAAAGGACAATTAATGAAATACTTAGTAAAACTTAATAAGAAGTAACAAAAACTAAATTACGTTAAAGCTTTTTATGTATGTCGTAGATTATGATATGATTTTGAATGCATTATTCTTTTCTTTAAATTAATAACGTGATGTAAAAAAGGTTTTCAACCTACGACAACACAATCGGTAGACATTGCTTTATAATGATGGATATATTTCAAGTAAATACTAGACAGGCCGGTTTGCCTTAAGCTGTACAACTATCATTTAATGTTATTGTTTCTTTTTGCTTTAATACAATATATATTTCTATTTAAACTTACGTGACTCAACTGTTTATATACAAATATTATTATCCAACCTTTTCATAAAAATAATGCAAACTATTTTAAATCGATTTAATACTTCGCACAAAATGAAATAATAAAAACATTTAAAACAAATTATTCGTTTATTATTGTCATTTATTTTGAGCCTCCTTTTATTAATCTATATTTTTCATTTAACAAGATTATTGACGTAACTGTAAACGTAGCGTCGTGGCAATGTGTGTATTATGTAATATAAAAATATCACCGACAAATTAATTTAATGCAAAAAAATAACCAAGTTCCAGTGATCGTCAATTAAATCGTCTGTTAAGAAAAATGTAATTTTCCGCTTTAAAATGTAATCCTATAATTTCGATTTGGTAAACGTTTATTGCTAATAGTTTACCTTATTGAGAGATTAGGTCATCGACTGAAAATTGAGTAATACGTTTGAGTAATGTTTCAGGAAAACACTACACGGTTACATTGAATGAATGATAGTCAACTCATTCATATTCCGGGAATGGTGAGGCGCCAGTCGTATAAACGATTAACGTAAATCATATCTGGCTAATTCCCCTGAAATAATCATGAATGAACCTGACTCACGTCGAGTAGTACAATCGTGACGTAATGCGACTCGTCCTCAACTATAATTACTATTGTGTTATCCTTCCGTTACTTCAAAATTGTCAAGTGGATCGCTACATTGTTATTTAGGTATTTCAAATGTTTTACAATGCCCGTTATTCATCAGTTTGAGAAACATTTATTTATAATCAAACAAAACTGTGAAACGCAATATAAGGTACAATAATTAAACAAAGAACAACGTTAACATGTTAAGGGTTTTCGCACAAAATTATTCAAATAGAGAAATAAGCAGACGCAGTTGCTGCGTCAATATGGAGATAAAGTTCACTAATCCATTAAACAATTGGCTCTAAAATCAACCGTAAACACTCGAAGTGTCGTAAAATCAGTTCGCTTAGAGCATTGCATCCAATCCATTGTAAGGGAGCGACGGGGAACGACGATAATAAAAGCGCCGGGGTCTGTGTGCAAATATGGCGCGGTATTAAAGCTAAGACCCCGACAATAAGCCGTACTTCAGCCTTAAAGAGCCAAGTCTAACCTGAGGAACGTGTTGGAGACAAACGCAGCGCACCGGAATCGTAAGTTCGAATTCGTCTCACTCGGACAAATAATGTGTTTTTAACATTTCGTGTTGTTTTGTTAAATCGTAAATACTGAACAAACACTAACACTACGGAGCGATCGCTTAAGCGCTTGTCAGCGTGAAAGCGTCTTGAGGCAACACCTGTGGAATGTCTTTCCTAAAGGTTTTTTTTCAGACTGTTAAGTCTTTTTAACGCTGTATGAAACTGTTGATAGTTTTAATAAATATTCAAGTTGTTACTTATATGTGAAATTATAATTTATTACAATGAATGGGTACAATTGTTCTATAAGTACAATAGTAATTAATTTTAATAGTATATGTATATATCATTTTACTAGAGCTACCTCAAGCCCTTGAATGTATATAAAATAAATGAAATATTGGAAAATAAATATTAAAACGACGGTAAGAGTACATCCATACAATGCTTTAGTAGGGCTCACTGTTTTAACATCTCATTTAAGCGGTATTTAATTTTTAAATTGTTCGTAAGTCAACTAAGGCCGAGCGAAGCTGAGATCACTTGAATTCTAACGCTTTCCTTTGCCCAAAGTTAAATATTTGAATTTCTTAAGTGGGCATGCATTGACGAACTGTCGAAACATACACAAGAAATATTAAATATTCATTGACATGGATACCGAGCGACTCTACACTCGCGTGTTAGAAAATAATTTTGTCGCCGGCGTGCGAGGCGGAGGGCCCTCTCGCCCCCACTGGAAGGACATCGGAAAGCCAATGTTTACATATTTATTGTCTCGGTTCGCCCTCGACTTTGTGTACTAATTAGTGACTGTCCAATATGAATACGTAATGGAAAGTCTCGCGGTCCAGATGTGTGTTCGGCAAATAATAAAAGCTTTGAAAGATCCGTTACGAAGCACTTATGGATTTTGTATTTCGAGAGCGGAGGTGGTTTGTATAATCTCACGTTGAAACGATCGAATTAACGCCATTAAATGTTAAGTATACGCAAACAATGTCGAATCGCTGTAGCACTGCCATTATTTCTAATACTATTTGACGATAAATATGTTTGACATATAGATAATAGAATTCTATTAGAAACGTATATTTATAAAAATGTTTCATAATATTATATGAGTGTTCGATGTTGCAAATAATAACTCGTGAAGCCATTTGGCCAACTGAATGCGGCTTAACCGTTCATTTAAGATCGCGTGCGCACAACGGAATCTGTCGGTGTCCATCTATGCAAATTTCCTCGAAACATTTAACTGGACCCTTGGTTTGCTTCGCTCCCACAGCGACTAAACAAAAGCCGGACTCGCCTCAACTTTTTTCAACTTATTCTTTTTCTTATTAATATTTACAAAGCGACTGGACACTTATTTGAGATAATCTTTTGTGCTTATGAGCCTGCAGTGAATTATTTTAACTCATAATTACTTTTCTTTAAAAGTTTTACTAACATTTTATGAATAGATACAAACATTCCAAGCTTATTGATTCATACAAAATATATATCAACGGGCTTAATGGAGCGATATTGATCGAACGGGATACTAATAACGGTATACAAAATGCTTAAAACCAAACAATTTGCAAACAAAATGCGGCGCGGAAATTAAGGGTTTTAGTTATTGCCCTTAAGTACAATGTGAAGTAAATAAACAGGGTACAAAGGCTGGCCACATGTAATTTGGCTCGATGAAACCTCATTTAAGTTGCAACGGTGAGCCTCGAGCACGGCTAATGTACACGGGGATTCTTTGTCTTAAATAAAGCAAAAATAAATTAAAATAACGTAAAAACACTGAACTGGTAACAAAAAAAGTGATGGGCTGGACCACCACACCCTCGAGACGCGAAATGATCGGCTACAGTAATTACACTGTCAGACTGTTTAAGCCAACATCAAATATTAAAGGCGCCTTCAAATCACAAGTCAACCGAAATGATCAGTCAGCACGAAAGCAATCTAACGATCGTTTATAAATTAATAGTTTCGAATTAAATAGAGCACATATCAATATGGTGTAATAAATATTATGATTTATGACATTTACCTTTCGTTCTGTGATAGATTTTCCGACTTTTCGCGATGTTCTGTAATCGTGAAAGTGGATGTCGACGAAGTTGACCGCCGGCAACCAACTGGGCATCCCATCCCTGTACTCTCGCGTCTCGTTCAAGACTTTCCGATCTTGATCGAAGAATCTTTTTGTGTTGCGTAATTTATGCTTGATCTTTCTTGTAGCGTTCTTGAATTGTTCAGTACTTGGATTTTTCGGCCGTTTCATTGTCTCGTCTTTGGTGAGTTGGGCCATGTCTGGTCGTCTTTGGTGCCTTCTCCTATGCTCCACTGAACGAGCCTCCGCTGGCGTTAGACACATTGCAATGATTATGACTACTGATACAGCTACCAAAAGCCTTTTGAAAAAACCTGAAACAAAGATATATACGTTTAATGACATTCGTCAGTCAATAGATATGTTAAAATATTATTTATACGTAATACAGGAAAGGATGTTAATAATAATTTGTAAGGTTCACGCAAGCAACATTGCATTCCGATACACGGGTGGGAGACATTAGAGGAGTCACATAAAAAATAATAAGCTTCATGATTAAACGCAGTAAACGCACTTCTACGACGTTCATATTAGGTGCATAAAGCTTGTACAATCTTCATCTTCAGACTACTTTCCCGACGACCATTAGCCTCGGGTTGGGTTCCGCACGTGATTTTTTTGATCAAATCCGCCTTGAGTGGACCAGTTTTTTGTACTTGAAAAACGTGAATTTTGAGTATGTTTTTATGGTCATCAAATCTTCGAGTCACTATTGTGCAGAAATCATATATGTTTCCACTTCAATTTATCGTTGCGCTGTTATTGAAGGTTTTGATGTTTGCGCCTGGGCCATAAAACATATTTTATGTTCGGACAGAGTCGCAATTCTGTACAGCGACGATGTCGAACTTTTAAAAGAGAAACACCACCGACTTCGCAACGTTGTTCTTTGTCCGCCTCAAGTGCTAAAACGTAGAAAGTTACCCTTTTACGCAGTAAATTTATATCTACCTTTATTTTATACAAATAATGATAATTATCTTTTTATTGTAAATAGGAAAATAACTAGAAAACGATATAGTTCAGAATTTATCCTTTATTTAGTATTAAATGCTAATCAAAAACAAACAATGTTTATTACAGGAACTACAATTACCTATGTTACGTCAAACGAGGATAAGCCGAGGTTTATGGTCAGTGAATCATTAGGTCAATCCGTGTCGTTGACAATTCAATGTATGTTAAGTAAATACGGCTTTACTTGTACAGATAAAAATTGAACTCGTATACTATGTTGGTAAGCTGTTAAGTGACGAGGTTTTTATGTTGCATGTTTTTTACTCTGTAACCATTGTTTGTGATCACTGACTTAAATATCTATATTGGATGTATTGTCGAGATCAAACAATGCTTACGTATTTTACCACGAAATCCAAGTACTCTAGGCTATATTATTCGCTTTGGGATTTCCCCGCTGTTTATCGTGTAACATGTGAAACTGATTATGGATTAACTTAAAACGAACATTAAAGTAAAAAATAATTTTACGATTGTAATAATGTCGATCTGTATAAAAACTACATAAGAATCCAATAAAGAACCGAGTTTAATCGAATAAAATAATTAGCAGCGTCCAAAAAAGTATGTGAGGTAATCAATCGAGTTTGGAAGGTACTGCGGGCAGTATCGGATGTCATCGGATGAGTTTCAGTGAATCCCTTTGATTGAGAGCCGACGTTATGTTGAACATTCCCACACGATTCGCTGGCTAGGCTATATCGAAGTCTTTCTCGATTCGTATTGTTTGATTCCAAAAAAGTTCATGAAACGAATTGGCGCGCCGATTTTAAGAATAACATTCAATTATGTTTAATGTTTTGACAGCGTTTTTGGTGTGAGCTTTAGGTAGTATATCATTTCAACGCATGCTTTAAAATATACATTTTTTTTTCATGGATTAACAATTTAATATTAAAGTTTTTTTGTGAGTTTGTACAATTTTATTATTAAAATAAATAATATATTAAAAATAATTTGAATTTTTTTCTAATAAGATTTTTTGTTGAGGATTATGTCATTTTTTTAAGCATATTGTTTATATTGTTTTTGTAAATAATATATTTTCATCTACCTTCATATGTCAAACTCTTACGCTTAACATGTCATCGCACCGGTACCGCAAATGATTAACCGTTGTTTATTAATTTTATAACACAAATGTTAAATAAAAACAGTTGAACATCACACACCAGTTAAAAAGACATCCATGAACAACGCATTGATGTGGCTCCTTCGGGCAAGTCCATATTCATTTGGCGATCTAATTCCCGATTTTATAAACGTTTAAAATATCAAATAAATATCGAACTGAATGTAACACTCAATGAAAACACGTTGGACGCACTGTCACAATTTGCAGGGTTTTCTGGAGTCACGATATACAAAGTTTATTCGCACTTGGTTACGAAGGCTGGTTTGTAAGTGTCACCGCGAGGAGCGTGTGCGAGACCGGCGCGCGAGCAGTCGACGCACGTTGAATGAGCACCAAAATGCGGCACGGTACATGAAATAGCCGGTCAAACTATGCGAAAACCCTTACGCTCGCCGGAAAGCGAACTTCGACCCTCACGGAGACATCATTGACTGTTTTCATTTTCATTTCAAATTATTGAATTTCATTTCATTCAAATATTATATTACTGATATTTGATTTAATAATCTTTTATGTTTTGGCGAAATATTGCGTAATAATAATAAGCAATTTCTGTAATATATTGCGAAGTTATTTAGATAGATAAAAGAGAAAGTGACAATCAACATATTGTTAACGTTTTGTGCATTCAATTTCGTGTATTTTAAAGTATGTGAGAAACTTTACTGCTTTGAAAATTTCTTGATAGTTTTTGAAAACTTTATTTTTTGTTCCTTTACTTGTTAAATCTAAAGTATAAATTATTAAAATTACAAAAAAATCAGATAGATTTCTATTTAATTCCAAACATATCAATTTCTCTCGAATTCATTATAAAAAGTTTCACATAATATTACGTCTCCATTCCATTCGCTTTCTACATCTTGTGCAAGTGAACAATTATTCGGTTAGACGTTGCGGTGATTCATCGATGAGTCTATCCTAAAGTGACTTTTATCGGGCGTTCGTCGCGACGGTACATGATCGCAAGTAGTAAGCACGTGTTGGACACCAATATGAGTATAATCGCTAAATACAATCGCGATAATGCTCTAATTTCAGAGCGATTGTTTCACAATTGTGTAATTTGGCATTTCATTTGTAAAGTTTGATACGCAATGTACATAATTATATTTTAAAGGTATCAGTCGTCATCATCAGCAAACATCTACGTATAAATAATTTGATTAACATGCTGTGATAAATCATTCGGCTTATTTATAGTTAGTGTTACGTCTTATGAGTTTATCGTAATATCTATTGCACGCCGATGACAGTTGTAATCAATGATCTCATTGAAGGGAAGTATGTGATTTATGTAAGCACAGGAACTCTTAAATACCCTTTTCAAATTACTATAAAACAAATATTTAACTTAAAGGTACACAATAAAAGTAACTTTCGTTTTCTTTTTAACGATGTCTGTCTTCGTGAACGAACAGCAAACACGACGCGAAAAAGAACCCAAGGACTAAACGTGAAGGCAAACTAAGTAAAAAAATAAATAAAATAATGTATGGGAACGACGTTTGAGTCTGACACAGATAGTCGTACAGATTCACCTACGTAGCGACGAAGATTAACACTGTGCTCTGTAGGGCTGTGGGGCTACAATTGGTACGCGTCTCGGTGATATCTGTACGAAAAATCTTATAAATTTACTGGTTTACCGGTTATTTCTAAGACCATATTACACACCATATTATGCTCAACTGTGGTTTGTGGTGTAAACGTTTGAGTGAGCACCTCAAGTATTTACATTGACACGTTTTTTTGTCTCGTGGTTAACAAGGCGATGCCATTGTACTCGGCCGCTTATTGATAGTGTCAATAGAGGATTATATTCATGATTAATAACACTTCCCGTAAGATATGTCTTTGTATTTCGACGTCTGGAAGAAATGTAGTTCAATGTGGCACACGAGTCATAGTTTTTATCCGATTGTTTCTTTTTTTTGCGCTCGCAGTATCGGAACATTAACGCTATTCAGAAGGCGTAATGAGACACGCAATTTATAATCAGATAAATTATAATGACAAATTGATTAATAATGAGCGAATTAAATCATTTTTTGTTCAGTTCGTGTAGGAGATTCCCAACGTGATTCCTTCTTATGACATGATGACACAGCTTTCGTCAATTAGTTGTTTTTATGTGAAAATGAGTTTGTAATTAGCTTAAGTAGAGGCTTTTCCGGTCGGCAATTGTGCTCTGGAGATTGCTCAAACTAATTTCGTTTTTGCTACAGAGCCTTAAATATAGAATCGAAGACTCTCTTAAAGTAATAATGGTTAATTGCGAGACACGAATGCTTTTACTGAAAAACGAATACGTGTATTGAATATCGAGTATTTAAAACTTTAAGATATAGATATCTTTGTTTGTACGACACTCGCTTGATATCGTCAATTTCTAACGAATAGGTTGACTTTATACTTTTACTTTTAAATGATTGACGTACATTGAGTTATAAAAACTGTTCCGGCGATTGTCTTCGTAATGAGTCACGGATTTCCCAAATTTTCGCGAAGACACGTCACTGAAAAGCGTCTGAAAGCCTACAAGAGCGGTGTCGAGTCTCCGGTCAATTTTTTCTATTACTCATGTCTGATGGAATTTATTTTAAGTAATTAACATGTTTAGCAGATATTATGTTATTATTTCGTTATGAGCTGTAATATTTTACATAAATTTAATTTTGTTTGTTGTTAAAGTTATTCATACAACTTTCTATATTTAAATTACACATAAGTTACTGCCTTTAAAGCCTTCGTCAAATCAAATAGCATTACCAACATAGTTTCAGTTAATTTAGGTTTACCGTAAACCAAACACGGCTTCCGCGCCTTTCGCCTTACTATTGTTGTTCCCGCCACAATATAAATCATGGCTGAGCCGCGCACAATTCTAACTTACACTTTACCCTCAATGGCACAGACTATATAACTGTCAACATACGCTTAAGAAAATCTTACGGTCTACCAGTATTTTAGTGAGAATAATCGCGGGCTGTATATATTAAACAAAGTTTGCGGTGGGCAAGAAATTAAGGTTACATTTTGATGGCGCAGGGTTAAGCTAAGCGTAGAATAACAATAGTGGGGAAGTATATGCTTAACTTGTATATAAATCGTTACTTTAGGTATATTATAAAAAAATTAAATCGTGTACTATTTATAATTATGAAAGAGAGATGACAATACGAAATAAATAAGAAATTAGGTCATCGGAATTCACACTTAAAAGTGCTATCAGTTGCTATGATGCAATAAGTATTATTATCCAAGCACAAATTTCCTCTTCATTTTCCGTTTGGAAGTAGCTATCACGATAATTGGTAGTTTAATAATTAATGTAAATAATTAAACTTACTGTTTTTGTAAGATGTAGCCGATTGCCACGAGGAACATCCACTGCAACAGGTACAACTATCGTTCATTGTTGTTTTTTGTTATCACAGATAATGTTATAAATCTTTGGTATAAACGTCACGAGTCGAACTCACTAAATTCACAAATATGTAAAAATATCACTTTCACATAAGATATCTCAAAAAAAATAAATAAGTTATCTATGGTCTAATTAAAAAAATGTACTGGCGGCTACCGCGTTCGGATCGCGTTTAGGGCTCACTGGCGGTTATGTTCAGTTGGCCGCGTTACGTGTAATGTGTGTCCTGAACGGATTTCCACGGCTTTTATGTAGTTGGTCGGCGCTCCCGTGATAAAGGGTGCAAAAAACCGATTGTTTGCAGGAGGGCCCGCCATTACGTCACAGATTGGACGACGCGCGCGATCAGGACGTAAACGGGCACATGCTCTTACGCAATGCCTTGTTCAAATAAATAGCATGTGTTCCTTAGCCGGATCCTGGACTGGTGTGAAAATTCATTTTATCACTGTCCATTGAGACGATATTTATAGATTTAGACAAATTCTATGCTAATCGGAAATAATGTCAAAAATAATTTTGTGAAAATGTTTTTAAAGAAAAAAGTAAATGTGAAATATATAAATAAATAGCACATAGGTACCAATTTTTTTTTACAATTATAACTACCATGTTTAAAATTTTAATATTTTATAATTTATTTTCATATTTTTTTTTTGGCAAGGTGATCACTTAAAACTGGATGCACAAAAAAAAACATTGCAATATTTATTATATGAATAAAATCAATTGTTGAAGGTCATGGTTTAAACTGTTTAAAGAAGTATAGTATTCTGGATCGGACCATTAGTAGAGTAACACAAACTCACAAACTGAAACATTCAAATCTAGCTCCTAGCTACACGCAGTAAAGATCAAAATAGTTTAAACATAACTTACAGGTGTTATGGATTAAACGATGTGTTGAAGAACTTCAAACGATGTTCAAAATAAAACAAGGATACTTAGTAGAAACACTAGGCAAGACGTTTTGCAGAACATGGCCAATGCCGGAATAGATTATTTTTAAAATGTAACATATCATTTTTTATCCTTTTCTTTCGCATGCTGTAAATGTGCAGTTAGCTTTTGATGTATGGTAACATCGCGCCATTGAGGCGAAAAGGTCGTTCGAATTAAAAATAGAATTCAGCGAGTTAGCCCATTTGCAATTTCAGCGGGGGTGTTGCATCCTTCTTCCCGCCTCCGAGGGAGTCCGCCTCTCAATTTAATCCCGAAATAGTCTCGCTTGATTGGTCGCTCAATATAAGCCCTTCGCCTATTACATACAGCTAGTGTTCGCGCTTAAGCTGTTTAGCAAATTTAGTGTGGTGAGAATCAGCATAAATTTCTATTTTTATGATCTTGAGTTTGTGTATTATAAAGAAATGTAGCTGACTGTACGGACGGACTGTACGGTACGGACTTAGCTTGCAGAATCTTTTCAAAGTAATATGAAAAAGACAAGTGTTTCAGAAAAAATGTCTGTTATTATTTTTAATTCAAACAAAATATTTTTATTTTTTATTAATTTATTCGTGTTGGCAATGCAAAAATTGTAATTACAAAAAAACATTTAATAAAAGAAGTTACAAAAATAATTCCTTTAAAACAATTACAAGCCGGGTAGGGGGATTTTAAATTGTTAATAACGTGACCAGATGTAACCTATTTAGAAACGAGCCGTGAGATTTCAGCGAACATCGTTTAACGTGATCCGGTGAAAACCCGGAGATGTGTCGACTCATTGTCTATGCAAATCCGCATTTCTGTATTATTGCTGTCATATCCGATTGTCTTGAGCTCATAGGCTTATGTCATTACGATTATCACGCAACGTAAAACTATGAGCGATGTTTGGAGAAAACGAATCGAGTCAGACGTACGTATACGTAGCTACGACGCGTAGCGCAACTATTTCATACAAATAACTTGAAAATGAAATTCAACTTTTTTTTAATGAAATTGTGTCTGCAAAAAGCCACATATATTATATAATCGCATATATTATAGTATTGGATACAATTGTCCTGAAATTTTATAAATGTAAACATTTTTCCTTAACAAACGAATTTTTTGTCCTATAATAAAAGATAAAAGATTGTTTCGAATGTCGACGAAAAATTCGTATCCATATTTGATTTATGATTCGACTTGATCGTTCAGTGATGGCGATGACTAATTTCGTCATATAGGCTTGTTCGCGGAACGTTCAAACTCTCAGGTACGCAACGTTAGAGGAAATGCCGTAACAGTCTCGTACACCGGACCAACTAAATCTAAGACAAGATTTGGCCACACAAAATTAGGTTATATGTTGTAAGTAATATATGTCCAATTAGAATGATAGAGTTTAGTAAAAGATTATGTTGCATAAACTTGCCTTAAAAAAATATGACGTGAAAAGGTTTGAATGTGATGCCGGGGTGATATTAGGTCACGGTTAAGCATTCAGAGGAATGTTTAAAATAAAACACGAATTTTAAATGCTGATTCGCTCCTTTTGCAAATACCATGAATAGACAGGTTCTGCTTGACTTTTATGGAAATGTTTTAATTTTTTTAATATATTTACGCATGTTTAGAGCGTTAAAGTAACAGCCTGTAAATTTCCCACTGCTGGGATAAGGCCTCCTCTTCCATTAAGGAGAGGGTTTGGAATATATTCCTCCACGCTGTTTCAATGCGTGTTGGTGGAATGCACATGTGGCAGAATTTCGAAGAAGTTAGATACATGCAGGTTTCCTTACGATGTTTTCCTTCACCGCAAGCAGATGACTTTTTAAATACAAATTAAGCACATATATATAGTGGTGCTTATCTGGATTTGAACCCGCGATCATCGGTTAAGATGCACGCGTTCTAACCACTGGGCCATCTCAGCTAGAGCGTTAATTTAATAAAATTAAATTTAAAATATTTGTAAAATAATTTTTAAAAAATTTAAACTCATGAATATACTAAAAGTATTTTTGTGACGGGCTTTATATAAAAACAAGTGTTTAATAACTGATCCGTGCTGATTTTTATTATTATAAAATACTAATAAAATTTAATTAAGAAGCAATTGTAAAACCCGTTTATTATACAATTAGCAAACACTTGTCCGATAAAACGACATTACCTGATGAAACAGTGATAAAACATTATACAACAATTGAAACAAAGAGTGATTTGAATATAAATATATTTGTATCAATCGCGACACGATTAACGCTTTGTTCGGAACAAATCTCGCAAGAATCAGCTATTTTACCGGAAAAACTGGATAGTTTTCTATTAATGTTTTTTTTTTTTTGCGCGAATGGAAGCGATTTGAATACGGTGCATCGCACGCTCCCACGCTTGCCGCCGGCCTTGCTTAGGCGCATCTTAATCGGTACTGATTATTAAGGTCTATGCACATACGATCGGGTCAGTTATAAATTTAATTTAGAATATTTTGCCTTAATATTCTTCAGATAGCTTAATAATTTCAAATTTTTATTTAATTGAATATTTTTTTTGCTTTATGTATATGTCTTCCCGATTTTTTTTATAGGATTACTTGAGGCAAGGTAGGTAATTGACATTGAATATATAAGTTTACAAACATTCAAGTCAGTGTGAATTTACCATTATAGAAAAAAAAGTGTTATTTTCACATAGGTAATTTACGTATTGAAACATTGAAACATTTTATGAGTAAACAATCTGGGATAACCGTGCCGTGACAATAGTCCTAACATGTCATGTGATTATTGTAAATGAGAGGAAATATGTATTGGGAAATTAAATTCAATCATCATTGTTTAATGATTATGATTTATAAAATTATTTATAAATAAATTTTGAAGTCGTAATTAATTAAAGAACAGGATATATTTTGTAACAAAATCGTACAAGCATCATTGAATATTGATGTTCTTAAAATGAATTTGATGGAAAACACCGTGAGAAAAGTTAACTTTGCCGTATTCAATTCGTCGACTTTACATAAGTCTACGAGTATTGTGATCATAATATCGCGGGGGACTAGTGTGGTTAAATAATCTCTAATATTTGTAGAAACGATCCCCACCGACTTCGTTCTGAGCCGAGGTGCGATCTCATAGGAGACACCCTCAGGACGAACTTAAATTCGAGCCCCGCGCTCAACCTCAGGGCTGAGAGCATTAGTTCTCGCCCGAACGTCCGGTGACGCTGTAAAGGCCAGTAGGGCCAATAGCAATACATCACACATAAAAAAAATGTAGAAACGATGAGTCCACTTCCAGTAGAGGCATACATAATGGTTTGTTTGGTTTATTATATATTTTTATATAATAAATAATAATTTAATATGTTATTATATATCATTGAAATATTATTTATGAGTTGAGTTTTTATTTTCTGGATTATATGAAGTATAAGTAAAACTATGAAATTAGCCAAAACTTTTTATTATGACAGGTGCTTATAATTCAGTGGTAATAGTTATGTTTAATTATTCAAGATATGGAGACTACAGACTTGATTAAACGAAGATTTTCTAGTGATTAGGGGCCATGGTCATAATAACTAAAGTTTTTGAAAGTATATGATCTGTAGTTATTAATAAAATATAATTTTTTAAAAACATGTGATGAATAAATTACTTTTTAATAAAGAACGATACTTATAACTTACACAAGTATAATTTAAAAATATTTTTTTAAAATAATAGATTATTAATAAATAATTAAAGCACTTTTTAGCTGAACTTAATGAATTATATAATGTACTGGTTTAGTTTCAAATCAGTACAACGGGCGAAGTAGTTAAAATCGACACGAATTGATTTATTTACATAACGACTTACTATACGGACAAGTTTAAATAGACGTGTAGTAAAATAACGGGCGTACGGCGTGTAGTAAAATTCAAGCAAAAAAACATTCTATGGACCAATTGAAAGTAAAGTTTCATAGATTTTCTTTTGTTTTTATACATAGGTAGTTCCGGCAAATAAGGTAAGTCCACTACCGACCATATAAATTGGCACCGAAAATGACATAAACCACACTTAACATTGTCAGTGCACCGTCAACCTTGATATGCAATAATTGTTATGAGCCGTTTGCCTCTTGTTACACTGGCTCAGTTACTCTTCAAACCAGAACACAACAATATACTATATTGCTATTTGGTGCTTAAATATTTGATGAGTGAGTTACGGGCTTGCAAACAATCTTACTACCAAGTAGTTTAGTTTCAGAAGGAATTAAAACTCATTGTATTTTTTTAAACATATTTGGAACGCGTGCTCTTAATAACAAAAATATTGCTGAGTTCAAACACCGTTAAATTTTCAATAGAAGTGCAAATTGAAAGAATTGACTCGTTATATTGCATGGAGTAGCAAGCGTCCACGTGGTTGAAGTCGTGTTTAAGGGTCTCATTATATATTTTATATATACATTCAAGAATAATTGAAAAAATGTTTTGAAATTAACCGATAGGTCCAGAGATTTAAATACAACAACAACAAACTTTCATTTACTTTTTTATTATGAATAAAATATTGCTCCATGTGAATATTATAAAATAATAGTAAATCTAAGATTATTCAACCGTCTTGAGTTATATCACATCGCGTACATTCCAGAGGTGCGAATTATAACACTCATAAAAACAAGTCACATAAAGAAATCGTAACGAAAGTAACTTTTGAAAATCACTCAAGTATCATTGCTTACATAAATCTCTCCATGAATACAGCAAAAAGTCTAATTTCACACGACAAGACAGCTAATGACTGTTCATACTCACTTGTCCTGTATTTCCTGTTTCCTACATATTATGCGAAATTGCGCTTCAATTCGAATTCCATCGCCACATCACGATATCATTGTAATCAGTTAGATTGTGAGTAAGTTTCCTTTTCATTTCATTGTCGAGTGCTATCAGTGTTACTTTACGTAGTTCTTCATCTATGTAGGTTACGATCACTTAGTAAATTCTTTAGCTAATTATACCCATACGCCTTGTTCTATCTGTATCTTAGCAATTTACAATAAGCTTAAATAGTAAACCTTTACCGATTTTTTTTATAACTGATTTGTTACCGAAACTAAGATTGATGGCTATTTATATCAATACTGTATATATCGTGCGGTAACCATTGAATTGATAAATAAATATACGTTACGCACTCAACAGCGCTATTAAGTCTGGAAACACGCTCGACATTTCGTGGCCTATAAAAATATGAAGCTGTGACAACTGGTGCAGAAGGCAATTTTAATTTTAATTTATCTAACCAGTCGTTGAATTATTATTTGTTCAAATATAAGATTTCTTAATCCTATTTCTTAAGTACTTATAGCATTAAATTTTGAATATTTATTGTCAGGAGTGCAAAAAAGGACATAGGGTAAGTAATACTTGTCTGTTCACTTACGCTGTTGATTTAATGTTTCATATAAACCGATAAAAATATGTTCTGTTTGATCTAGCGATGCTGATTCATCTACAGTCCCATCAAGTTATTAAATTACAGGAATTTTGAGTAGGCACTATATCGTTCGTCGTCAATATCATCCTCGGTATTATTTGATTGCACACCTTGAGAATGAGATGATCGCCTCCAGGCTGTTTCAAATAAAGAAAGTATGTTTATTATTATTTTACTTGAAAACGTGAAATTAGTTTCTTTCGCCGGTCCTTCTTAGGGCTGAGGTGGTAAATTCCGAACCGGTGATAGATTTTTGATCTTAGATATCAACAAAAAAGTTTAATCACTTCTATATATTATTATAGATGATAAAAAAGCGTGGAGTTAATACCTGTTGACTTACAAGCAGGATATATTAATCTAAATAATTGTACTAAGTTTAGTAAACATGACTTTGTATTTTTTAAATGTTAAAAAAGAGTAACTACTGCGTTCCATGTCGGTTCTTCTCGGTAGAATCTATTTTCCGAACCGGTGGTAGCTTCACTTAATTGTAAAATGACGATTCAAAAGTGCTTGTAAAAGCCTACTTGAATAAAGTTTATTATGATTTTTGATATATTTGTTTTTTTGACCTTGACTTTGGTTTCAACGAGAAAAATTGCGAACTCTCCTTTTATGGTATAATTAAATTGAATTATGTGTCAGAATTTATTAACATTCATCCAGGCTTTCGATCGAATTCAGTGAACGTTATTCACACGTACAAATAATCGTAAAAAAATAACGCCTCAAGAGTTTGTTTATAACGCTTTCAACATGAATAATGTTGAAAGATCAATATCAATTAAGTGGTCTAGCTGTAATAGCGTTACAGATAGACAGACAGGCAGAGATACTTTCGCATTAATAATATTAGTACAGATGTATTATGGAACCGTCTACAAACGTTGTAAATGTGCGTACGTTTGACTTCACCATTATGCTATAACAAGATTGTTTAAACAATCATATCCGTTACGAATGATTCCTTTCAGTGTAATATAATCTGAGCAATATAAACACAATATAGATAAGACGGGCACTTGACCCCAAGTTTTAATTAAATAAACAATGTGTTATTTTAAAACGACGCCATGGATCTTTATTATGTCTTTACTTATTACGTTTTATTATACTTTTTTTAAGCACACTTTGATGAGCAGGCTTTAAAGATGTATCTGAAATAAAAAATTCGGAAAAAATAGACCAATTAATGTAAAGTTTTTATACAATTTAAAGTGAAGATTTCAAAATGATATATTAGGGTTAATATCTAATAAGTAATGGCTCATTCATGCCCCAGAGCGGGGCAAATGCCGAAAAAACATTCGTTTTATAGACTGATTAAATATATTATTCAGAATAATACAAAATTAAAAATATTTATCAAAAATAATATATCGTTTTAAATATTTAATGTTAATTATTACAATAACGTCATATATGGTTTAATGTTTAATCTGTATTCCTATGACAATATTGTATAAGACTTAGATACTTTCGATTGTCATAGTAACTCTTAATGGCATGGAATTTCGTAGTTTATTCTCATTAGGAACATTTAGACTCGAGTCCATAAAGTCTAGGCGGTATTGTTCCGTGAGGTTCGCGCGCTGTGGGCGGAGGGCGGTGTAGCCATCACACAAATTAGTTACACGCCGTTTCTGAACGTAACCCATCATAAGACGAGATGTAAATTACATATTCATTAAGGCATGTTTATAGACTGAAATTCCCTACGACGACAGAGTAATTCACGGTTTTACTTTCTGAGGTAGTAGGAAATGTCCTTTTAATCAGTCATTAGCCTTGGATATTTTACAATTCGAAGTTTGAATGGATTTTTGACAGTTTTACTTTAAATTTATTCGGTTTTTGTCACTTTTATAATTTTCATTATTAAACTATAAAAATACAATACAGACTGCTGCTATTATTTAAAGTACGCAAAAAAGGGAGGAGGTTTGGTTTTTCTTTATCACGGTGCTCCATTATGCGTTGAGGGACACTCATTTTTTTTTATATGCCAGATTTTCATTTGTCATATGCAGGGAGTTTTCTTTTACCAATTAGATCCAATTAAGCATATAAATCAGCAATTTTGGGTTAAAATATACTTCTTCTAACGCAAATAAACACAATATAAACAGTAGTAATGTTGATATAAAGAAACGTTTCAGTTTATTCTTCTTGTAGTTCTAATAAATAATTTCCATCAAATTAAATTTTTCTTGCAATTGATTTACAGAACGCACGATTTACTCACCTTATAAAAAAAGGCTTTGCAAATTTCTTGAAATCGATAAAAGCTTACAAAACTAACGACACTCCTTAAGATGGTTCATTTAACAAAGGAAAAAAACAAACAATGTAATCCTTATATATTCGTAATATATTGATGATTATCTGCTGTAGATAACAGATAAATAAATTGAAAATTTAATTGATAAATAGGATAGCAAAGTGTACATAAAACTATAATCTAAGAATTAGATAACTAAATTGTAACACGGTAATGAATCATTGTATTAGATCACTTTTAAAAATTAATAAAATAGGTGTGGGTTATTGAACTTTAAACAAAACAATACGTGCTTAATTAAGATTATTTAGACACGTTATGATTGCCATAACCATGCCATTAACCGTAAACAAAATTAAGTAAGTATTCGCCTTCGATGTTCGCATTCGAACCAGGTGAATTAGATAATATTAAATTACATTGAATTGTAGATTTCGCTTTTAACTTTATAGGAACTCCTAACAATACTACGTAAATGCACATTTTTATACATCCATTTGCATTCGAATTCACTTCAACGATTATACTTGAGTGTATTTTTTATAGTTTACATGAATGACATTTCAAATAGTATTAATAACAGTAAATCCTTAACCCTTATTGGATTCAAAAAATGTAGGCCCATAAAACTAACAATCTGACATCAAGTTTCTACGTCCAGTTGATATGGGCTCCATGTTTAGTTGATACATGAAATGGAACTAAAATTTATTAAATATTCACATAAAGAATTCACAAAAAATAATTTAAAAAAAATGACAGTTCATTATCCTATAAGCCCGTTAAAAATCGTTCGATACAACAATTTCTGGTATTTTATGTACAAGCGTAACTCGAAACAGATTGTTCGATACACTTAATGAGTAATTAAATTACAGCGATAACGATCCTTCTACTTCCACTAAAACAAGTTTTTGTTAAAATCTGCAAGAAACTGTCTGACGATATAGACGACAGTCACGATATTCAAAGTCAAAGATTTGTTGATTTCTTTATTTATTTGTAATAAATGTATATAACACTAATTTTACACAAGTAACATTACTTTTTCGTCGCGATTTTCGTTCGTTTAAATGAAGTACCGTCTGTTTTTTGTGGAATAGAAATAAATAAGATACTTACCTACATATAATTATATCTTGCTGAGTGCCTCATGTCGTACAAATTTGTCATAAATATTCTAGTATTTGGACAAAGTTAACTTTCAAGCGTGAATTCGCCAGAGCCGACAATTTTACTTTCAGCTCCTTATATCAAAGTTGTCATGAAAAGCTAAAAAACATCCATATATGAGCAAATGTTTTACCTCAAACTATAAACTCCATCGATAGAAAAAGTTACAATTTTAACAATAAATTTTTCTTTTTTTAATGTTATAGGGCAAACGAGCAGGAGGCTCGCCTGATGGAAAGCGATCACCACCGCCCATGAACATCTACAACAACGGGGGGCTTGCGGGTGCGTTGCCGGCCTTTGAGGAAGGAGTACGCGCTTTTTTGAAGGTTCTAAATCGTATCGGTTCGGAAAAACCGTCGGCGAAAGCTGGTTCCACAGAGTGGTTGTACGAGATAGAAAATGTCTTAAAAATCACGCTGTTGTGGATTTTCGGACATCAAGGTGATGGGGGTGGAATTTCGAATTTTAACGAGATGTTCGAAGGTGAAATTCAGCAGCCGGAATTAATCCGATCAATTCCTCGGAACATTCTCCGTGGAAAATTCGGTAGAAGCCGCAGAGTGATCCAACATCTCTACGCAAAGCCAAAGGATCGAGCTGATCGGAAAGGGCTTGATCGTCGATAATTCGAGCCGCACTGTGTTGGATACGGCCAAATAGAAGGAGCTGGTACTGGAGAGCACCCGCCCAGAGGTGAGAGCAGTATTCCATGTGGGGCCAAATTTGTGCCTTGTATAGTTTTAGGCGATGGGCCGACGTGAAGCCTTGCTTTGATGAGCACATCGAACTTTTTTGATGCTAATTTGTCTTTGCCTTCCAATTGACCGCGAAACTGAACGGGGTTCGAAACATCGACGCCGAGTACTCCGATACTAGCTGTGGCGGCTATCGGAATGTTCTCAAATAGAGGAAATACTATCGTATCTCCTCTATGGTGGAATGGTGATTTTTTAGCGGTTAACGCGCAAACTTGTGTCTTATTGGAGTTGAAGTGGACTAAGTTTCGTCGGCTCCATTCCGAGACTTTGTTTGATGAAGTCTCGATGTCAGACACAAGTTTGTTCCAGTTCTCTTCGACGTTTTCCCGAGAAATATTAGCCCGGCCAGTGTATGAGGTGTCTACGGTACTGTCGTCTGCATAGCAGTGAATGTTACTGATTTACAATAAATCATTGATATGCAGAAGAAACAGAGTGGGTGATAGAACGCAGCCTCGTGGAACACCTTCATTGACGAATTTTATGTCAGAGCATGCATCATCAACAACGACCTTGATGCTCCAATCTGCCAAAAATCTGATTATCCAATTGCATAATTTCGCGGGAAGCCCATAGGTGGGGAGCTTCGAAAGACGCTAAGTCCTAACTGGCTGCTAATGCCTCCCCCTTGCTCTCAACTGCTTCCGCCCACCTGTGAGTAAGGTAAACTAGAAGATCACCGGCTGAACTACCCCTACGGAAACCGTACTGGCGGTCACTAATCAGCTGATTCTTCATTCTCTGAGTTAATGTTTTAATTTCGAAAAAAATAAACAACCATTATAGTCAAAATGCAGATTTGTTTTTAAATGTATTTTATAACATAATTGTACGTGTACTCAAGTTGTAGATTCAACAACGACGAATACAATACTCAAATATAATAACGGGCGAGAAATTCTATTCTATTATTTTATGTAAAGATATTTTGCGTTTGATAAATAAAATTTATAATAAAAATAATAATTTAAACGAAACATGAAAACAATTTGAATACTACATTTTCTTTGTTGATTACAAAACATTTTTTAAAGAAACCTATTAAGAGTAGTTTGGTTATTCTTAAATGCATTCTATAAATATAAAACTTAAAGATAGAAAATCAGTTTTCATGTGAATTATTTCGAACGATCGTATTGCTGAAGTTTAGTAATCAATAAAATTGTTAATAATTCGTTTAGTTCGTTTTGCTTTATTGAAGTAAGAATGGCATTGATGATAAAATACGAGCTTTAAGCGACCATGACAAGTAAATGGTTGTATTACATCATGTTAAGGTACAACAGTACTTTCGGCAGTGATGATTTGTATTTAGGCATATCGTTAATTTATTATTTACTGAAAAAAAAAACATTTGATTTCTAGATCAATGAATACATTTTATACCTTGGTAGAGGCTAAAAGAAATATTTTACTTCGGTCATGATATCATCGTCAGTTAAAGAAAAACTTTTAATTGTTTAGAACGGCATCAATAAATGCTTTAGTAAATATCTGCAACTAATGCTTAGAACTTACTATATTTTCACTTCGATGTAGTAATTTTTACGCGACTTCGCTAAAATTTTGCGCAAAACAAAACTTCAGCTAATATTAGTATTGATTTATGTACTTGTAAGTGATTTCGAAACTTTTTACCACTAAAAATATTTTTTTATTCCATTCAAACATCGGTTCATATAGGTTAACGGTAATAAAAAGATCATAATGCGAACAATGCAAATTAATATGTCACGGCAATTATACAGCGAATAACCAATTAGATATGCAATGGATGGAAATGATTAAACTGTCAAATTTGCGCATCATTGAATTGTAAATTCTGACGATACGACCCTTGTCACCTGTATCAAATTGAACCCACTTCATACCGTCAATACGTAGCCCGCCCACGCGCTTTATGGAAATCACTAGGTCACTAGGAGCTACTCCACTGATATTTGTTACGCTAGATATCATAGACGCTTTGATTCATACAGCCTGTGGGCGAATTGACGCGCAAGGTCGATGTACTCTTTGCGGTACCTATATTTGCATATTAACCGAAAAAAATGACACGAATAGACGTATTCATGTAGTGCGAAACTTGATCAAGGCCACAGTCTGCTCTCTCCTTTACTGGGTAAGTGTAACGCCTAAAATCAACTTTGCTTATGATAAATTATATATTGTATGTGAGATAAGTGTCATCTATTTGAGCGGTTTCCTGTGTCGGCGGGGTGAAAGCTACATTTAATTTATTGGCATGTAGGTTTTAGGATAAGGATAATTGTTTTTGAATGTATCTAACAATATGTTATTAATTAAGTTTTATTTTTATTTTATTTATAAGGAAAGTTTGATTAATGTATAAAGAGGTACAAGCGATTTTTACAATCTATTTAGTGTAGATTTATTTATTTTGTATTTTTACGAGTTAAATTTAATGTTTTTTCGTGGTTAGTATATTCATTTTGCTTTCATCCTTAAAATTTCGTTTAATTAACATATTTTTCTAAATTATTATGTACTTATTTTAAAATATTAGCTGTGATAACGCTTATAAGGTTTTGCTTACTTTATTCGGTACAACAATCAAACACAGCCTTCATGCTTTATTGAAATAAATATGAAAAGGCGAAAGAATTGACATGCACTCTTCGTGCACTCTAGAGGGTTCAAAATTCTCCGTAAACTATTAAATCAATTATTGTGGAATATATAGTACCCACTGTTATGTTTATGATGACAAACTACACGGGGGTGTATTTGAAACGAGGGTACAAACAGTAATTATTTTAATCTTTTGCGTTCTAATAAGCGGTTTGATTATAAGTCTGCTTGAGTAAACTGTATGAATTGCGTACGCCTTCAGGCTTTCAATAATTTGGCTGACGTTTAAATATTTCGTATTTTTAACATCAGTGTATTAATAGCGGCAGCAATAAATCAAAAATATTTAATACAATAGTACCGCTTATTCATACATTCCTATTATTGCGTCATTCAGAGTCTTATAACCTAGTTATCACAGAAAACGTAACCTCTTATGTTCAATGATCTCAATGATAGTAGATTTAAATATATGCAAGCAAAGTACATACTTATGACCTAAGAAATAAAGGTGACGTTCGTTAAGTGAATTAATGCATTTACTCGTGGCCTGCAATACCTACCTATCAATCAGACATACTTTCACGAACCTCAGCCCACGCATGTCTAGTCACATTTACTTCTTTTTACATACGGGGGCTGTATACAAACACTGTAGTGAAATATATTCGTTTGTTATGATTTGAAAAATAATTTGTTCTATTTATAATAATTGACAACGTACATTAGGCAAAAATCAAACAATCCCATCCAATCCAAACTCAAACTCAAATAACTTTATTCAATATAGAAGCATTACACTTTCTTATTGATGGTCAATTGAAACACTACCACCGGTTCGGAAAAGAAAATACCCTGACCTTAGATAATTATATAATATAAATCCATAATTTAAAATAGTTAATTATAAATTATAGATCACAATTCAATTACTATTATAATTAGATTACTATAAGTTGTCAGATTTGTCGTCTGAAAAATAAAATATTGGAATATTCAAGCCTTAGACCTATTCTTACATTCTAAGAATGAACCGTTAATTCACAGTAGTGATGCTTTACAAGAGGTGCGTTAACTACGTATTACTATTAAAACAAGATATTCTTCTCTCGATTTTTGAATCCACTAGGAACAATATTTCTACGCAATAATAAATAATATTAAAAATATCCGTCATCTACTTCTCTCAGCTTTGTACGTTAAATCTTTTTAGGATTCATCCTGTAATAATTTCTTAAATAACGGAACGTAAGCAAATGTAATGCTATAATTTATTTATTATGATCATATCGATTTGAAATTAAATAGAATTGTAAAAGGTTATGAACTAAACTACTATTCTCATAATTAATTCTATTGTTTTAATTAAAAATTATTAAAGAGACATAAAACGATTTGAAGATCTACCTGATTAACGTTACAGCAAGCCACAAAAGGAACATTTGCCGTTAGTGCAAACACAAATTATTGCGCTTACTAATGCAACAGTCACATAATTAACATTGGGATAAACAGCCCGCGTTTATTTTGCTTATTAATGAAATGGCGAACCGGAAAATTGTTTTCATAAAATAAGAAATTACGTACAGCAAGTAAATTAAAATTAATTTCGCACCATAAATAGAAATCCGATTTGTTGCATCAATTGAATTAAGTGCCGAAGAATAAAGAATTAATTGAACATTCGTGTTGATAGTCCAATTAAAACGGTCAAATAAAGTCGCTAATAAGTGTTTAACTTTTTATTGAGAAGTTCGGATTAGTACTGTTGGATTCTTATTTTTTTTTTCAGTGAGTCATATCGGACTATATTTGGTGATACGTATATTAATAGTTTGTTGCAAATGATGTGTATTATATATATTTTTTTATTTATGGCGATATGATTCAAATCCTCCTCTAGCCGCTATCACAGGCGATTGACGTAAAAATAACTTTTACTGATTAACATAACGCTAACGGTTGTTAGTCACGGCTGCTAAAATATTACATAAGTATATTAGTTGACTTCACAAGGTCCGAGGTCGAGCGAGTCCGCTAGTCACTAACAATATTTGCTTCATGAATCATATTGCTATGTTTTAAATGACGATTCCTATACGAGATTGGCGTCGGCGCAGATCAAAAATTGTTTGATTCATGTTCATAACGATACTGTTTTAAAAACCACTTTATTGTTTTAGGTTTTGAGTAACATTTTAAAAATTAATTTTAAATTAAAATTGCGCTATTTTCAATTCAACTTTTTTATATATTTATAGCCCTGCCTTACAGATCGGATTGGGACTACTAGTAGGTAGGACTATGGGTAGTTTTCTATAACTGATTTACAAAGATCTTCTTTATATATGATCATATGGAATTATTTTAGTTCTCCTATGATAAAGATAACATATATTAAGAGAAAGATTCCATCATTAGTTTAAGCCGCAACGAATTGATGTTTCCAGTCCCATGCTTACGTAGGCGGCGACATGACTTTGACGGAATAATATTATATTATCAAGCATTCATCTTAGCGAACTTTCTTATAATAATGAGTAATAAAATCATCAGCAAAATATTTCAATCGACCTTGTCGCTCGACGTTAATTCTATGACGTGTTCCCGTGCCCACTGTTCTCTATGAGTAAGTTGAATGTACCAAAAATGGGTATATTGCGACAGGTGAAATAAGTGATGAAGAAAACGTCACAAAATTATTATATAGGTTTCTGCATCATATTTGGTTATTTTTTTTGAAGATTTTTGGGGGAACAAGACTCCACGTGAAGGATAAAAAAAGGGTGTCTCTATACACTTTATGAATTGGGCACTCTTAAATTGATTGACTTGATTTGATATATGCCACCCTTTTGAGACTAGACCTTTTCCTCTCCTCTTATAACCTGGATTCCTTCAAACGAGGCGTGAAAAGGCATTTTGGGGGTCGGCATGGCTTGGGTGATTAGTACAGTTCATTGCACTTGAATCTACTGGTAGTCTTCCCGTTTAGACTCCGCTACCACTTACCATCAGGTGGAGTCGAGAAGTCTTATAGCCCCATCGTTACGTAGACTTTTGAAACTTTTTATGTATATTTTTGACTGTTTCTTTTGTCTCGTGAACAAATTATTTAATAATAATTTGTTCACGAGACAAAAAAATTTCAAACGAATTTCATCCTACGTATAATACCATAACGAGAAGCTGAATAAGATATTTTAAAATTCGAGACTATTTTTTTGCATTTTTTTATGTGATAGGTGGCACAAGAGCAGGAGGCTCACCTGATAGAAAATGACTACCCAAGGACATCTGCATTATCAGGAGGCTAGCAGGTGCGTTGCCGGCCTTTAAAGAAGGAGTACGCACTTTTCTTGAAGGTTCCCATGTCGTTTCGGAAAAATCGTCGGTTAAAGCTGGTTCCACAAAGTGGTTGTGCGAGGCAGAAAATGCTCTAAGGCACTCACGCTTTTGTGGATTTTTGGACATGAAGGTGGTGTGGGTGTAACTTCGATTTTCGATGAGATGTCCGAAGGAAAGGAAATTTTTTTATTTCTATTGTACAATATTCACGTATATTTGTCATTCTGAAGCCGAAATTTAGATAATTATTTAAAAGGATAAAAAAATAATTTATGAAATTTCTGATATCATATTATATTAATGTAAGTTCGATAAGGTAATCAAAAAGTTATTATACCGGTAATAAAGTTATATATACATGTATCATTGAGATACATTTAAAGCTTCGTGATCTTTTTAATTTGCGTTAAGGATGTTCCAAGAATTTTACTAGTTTTTCGTTGAGGAAAGATATGTTTGTAATACATTAAATAATAATTACGTCTCCAATATTTTCCTTATTTTGGGTATAAAATTTCTATTTGTCGTTGTGCTACGTGTAGGTTATTATCGGTTAGTAGAAATGCCAAATTAATTTTATAGATATTGCTGAACTTTAATTAAAATATTAAGTAAAATGATGTAAAACATGGAATAACTTGATATATTCGGATGATACGTACAAAAATATCGCTGTAGTATGTCTCTTCGAATTTAGATATAAATCTTTATAAAGTACTGCACGTACGACCTATTTTACGCTCATATTTTATAACCGGTTATTTTGCGTAAATTGTACTGACGTTTATATGTAATAGAGCTAATTATTTAACGCTAAGTTATACGGGACTGTTTATAGGTTCCGTAAAAAGGATGTCCCAGCAACTAATTATGCATGTTACACGTTTATACTGCACTCTTATTGGAATATAAACTTAAATTGACATGTTATTATGTAGATTACATATTAACATAACCAACTAATACATATTATTGCAGTAAAGTTGTATACAAGATTGTCAGATGTGACTAGGCATATTATTATTTGACTTGTAATGTTTGTGGCTTTCACATTTGTTTATTTAAACAGTTTGAATAAATAAGTATTAGGTAGTATTTTTTAATATAGAATGATTGATGTATAAATAGAATTATAATATACATATGATGTTCAGTATTTACGCATTAGACTAGAAAAGTTCTATAAGCTGTCGTTTGAAATCAAAAAGGAAATATTCTGTATTTAATTACACTTATAAGAGCACATTTGACGTTACATGAATTAAATGTTAAAAAAATTATTGATGATATTTTCTAAAAAAAAGTTTTCATAGTTTTTTTAGTTACCTTCTTTAATTAAATGTTCCTTTTCTTTAATTAAAAGTAGTAGAAAGTTCAGAATATACATATAGTTTTGTTATATTATATACAAGTATTGTAAAATATTTTTCACCGTAAAGATCATCTCTCTTTGCCCTTATTTTACACTTTGTCAGACCTGACCTTACCTTTAATCAGTTTTGATTGTCAGCTCGTGACCACAGCCTGTGCAAGACCATCGACACGTCGACTGAATTAGAATCACGAACGCGACATGACCTGCGACAAGAAACTCTTATTATTAAAGTTAAGAAATTAATCTTTTAGTAATCCAAGATAATTTTGATATCATATCTCGTTAATGTATGTATATAGAATCCTTAACGATTATTTGTACTCGCAAGCCTCTTATTTTACATTGATATCAGCCAGAAAGCTTCAGTTAACGCTCACAATAACTGTATGTAGTATCAAATCAATCGGATGTACGTACGAATTGTACGAATACTGCCTCGATGATCTTTTTTCTTTTAGTGCATTCAATTATTATCCTTGTCATATTATATCTTAATTAAAAAATAATTGAAAGCAGTATTATATAATTTTATAGTTTTAATAAAATTTTGTTGTTTGTTTGTTTTAATTATTTATAAAAATAATTAATTTTATTATTTTATCTTTATAAAGCATGGATTTTGCGCACTAGTTTATAAGCCAACTTTTTACCACATACGTATGTTACATGTAATTCTTCACTTACATTTTTTAATTTTACACGAATTATATTTAAATTTAACGGGTTATTCGCAATTTGTTTTTTAAACAATGTGTTCCAATTTATATGTATTACGTATCTAATACAATTACAAAAAAAAAAAAACCAAAAACATTTTACAATGTGTAAGAAATAATAATATTAACGAGAGAAAAGTAATAATAATATAAACCATTCACATACGGGAAAATAGTGACTTATATAAGTAAATATATAAATAACATTAATATATATTTTGTAATTGATGGAAATACCATACGGAACAAAACATATATAAATAGGGTAGGCAAATATAAGTAAAAATTCAAATGGTATCTACTTGCTGACCTTTTTCTATTAATGCCGTATCGTAATTGAATTAGTTCCCATATGTTCAGTATGTTGTTAATTACAATGTGGCTTGAGGTAAATGTTAATTAATTAAAAAAAAACTGATTTTATAGAATGGAATCGATCAAACCAGAATTACATCGCTCGTACATTAGCGATAGTTACTACGTGTAATGTATGTGGTTTTGAAGAAGACCAATGTAAGATCGGACGTGAAAGGACTTTGACTGAGTTCGATGTGGTAGTACACTTGGACTGAATGGATGGTCCGTTCAGTCCAAGTGGTAGTTCATAGAACGAATATTTTATTATATCGTTCGTATATTTGTACTGTATTACCCAATTGTTTTTTACTGGAAAATGGGTTATTTAAGTGTCATCAGGCATTGGACCAATCATAGATATTGGAACTGTAGGAACTATTAATTGCCGCCAACCTTGGCAACTTAAATGTTATGTATTCGTACCTTTAATTGGCTCACTCACTCTTCAAACCGGAATACAAGAATACAAATAATTGCTGTTTGACGGTTGAATAATTGATGAGTAGGTGGTATATTTCTATCTACTCAGGCGGGCTTGCACAAAATCACAATAAAATGTGTATTTTCATATTGTTTTAAATGTTATACAATATTGTTTTATAAATATGACCTTAATTTTACGAATTATTGTATGAATTATTACGTAAGCTTGCTATGATTCTACATATAAGGCCTCTCAATATTTTTACTTTTTACTTATAATTACTCGTTTATTTTAATTATTATTAGTACTTGTTATTAAAATAAATGAGTAAATCTAGAACGTTAAAATGATCATATGCTCAAAAGATATAAATATTTTAGAATTATGGGTAACATGTAATACACAAATAAACATAAAAGATTATCTAAATCTTCATAGTTAGGATATTATAATTATATGACAGTTGTAATATCAGAAAATATATTTGTTTGCTAAAGAAGACAGAAAAGTCAAATATTGATCCAAAATGTATTTACATTTTAAAATAGTATAAAGGAGAAAATATCCAGGAAGTAAACTAAGGAGAGTTATCGGACAAAAGTCTAGACTAAAGAACAAATAAGTCCTAGTTTAGAGGTTTAGCAAGTGTCGTGGTTAAATATTACTTGAATTTACCAACCATGTCGTAAATTATACTGTCATTCTTAAAATACTTTATTTTAAAATTGTTATTTTTAACATTAAAACTAATATGAGACTGGCATGTGCATAATTATTACTATTTATAAAATATATAACACACAAAGAAACCATTGCTGAAAATTTTATTGATTCGATTATTGTAATATAATTAGTATCTAAGATACTAATTTTAAAGTATTTTCTTTCTGTGTTGCCACATCTTGTCTTGGGCGTTTTTATCATTACACGAATGAGGTGGTCTGAATGTTTTATAGTGACCATTACTCGTTGTGAGCTCGCACTCAAGGAAAGCTTTCAATTTTTGAACCTAACATACATATATAGCTCAATTAATATTACGCCCAAAAATGAGCAGTAGAGAAATTACTACAATAATCGAAGTCGAATGCAGAGGATTAAAAATGGACAAGCAGAAATGAATATAAAAATATAACGAAGAAACCAGATTGCGTCATTAGAAATTCTGGCAAGAATATGCCCACTAACTTACAGTTACAGAGAATTCACAAAGAGATATACTAACATTTGGTCTTTACTGTCAACTTTAGCTTGGTGATAGAAAAAAGGTTTGTTTTTAAAATAATTAATATATACAGGTTTAATAATATATAGAATTGAATTTTGTAAGTAAATGTTAAATAAAAGCGTGGATACAATATGTTAGGGTGCTTGAGAATTCTATTTATTTTCATTGCTGTCCGCATAATATGCTCGATTGTTCGTTTCGCAAAGTGAATATTCCTGCGCATGAATGAAGGGAAGCCGGACCTTTCGATTTGTTCGTATGATGAATGGACTATAACTCTGAGCAGCAATAAGCATATAAGCAGTTATTGCTTTTAATCTTACCAGATATTAAAATCTTTCCTGGGGATTTAACGTAATATTAAATAAAATAACACAACGATAAACTATTTTTGTTCTAATATGGACTGTATATACTTTATCACTCATACTTCAAATTCTTTTGATGGCAGTTGCAGCCTAAGTATAATTTAAAATAGAAAAAATATATACAGGATATGACCAAATACCAGAGTTGTTCGCTATCTCTCTAAGATGAATAAGAACGTGCACTTTTTACATTTACTTCTATTCAATTTAAAATCGTTTTTGTTGTTGTTGTACAGTTTTCCTATTTAATTTTTTTATATAAAAACTGAATATTTTTTATTAAGAACTTTATGGCAAGTATGTTGTGTATTATCACGATAAGCTTATATTTCATATAAAATTGTATAATTTATCTCAATCATTGGATGAAGATTTTCTTGTTTATACACCATTTATATTTTACTAGCGACCCGCCCGGTTTCGCACGGATACTTGATATGATAATCCTTATATTATGACCAAATTACGTCAAATGATTATTAATTGTAGCCTATGTGTTATTCTGATGTACAACATATATTACTGTAAAACTTCATCCAAATCTATTAAGTAGTTTATTCTTGAAAGAGTAAAAAACACACATACATCCATCAAAAGCAAGCAATGTTTAGTATTGTTATGGTGCGGTTCGCAGGGTGAGCAAGCTAGTATAGTATGCGCAAGGAACATAACGTTTTACGTTCCAAAGATTGGTGGCGCACAGATGATCAATGATTAATATTTCTTACAGTGGTAATACCCGTAGTGGCAGTGGTGACCAGTCACTATGAGATATTGACCATTTGTTGAAATTTTGTGTGCTTGTTGTTAATCGTGAAGGACGATAGCTTACCATAAACACAGACGTTCGTGACGATACTCTTAGCCGTAGAGGAGTTCCTTTGTTTGGAGCTAATTCTGAGCATATAATCAAATCATGCTTACTGTAAAAACGCATTGTCATTGTCTATTATTAATCATCATTTAAATCCGTAGGATAAGTTGCAATCGTTTTTATTTACTTTGCAGAATTTGACCTAAATGAACTGACAAGTAAACATTGATATTTAAGTAAAAGCTTTAAAATATAGTTTATTTAAAAAAAGAACACTCTTCAGATTTAACCAATACTTATTACTCAAATAAGAGTTTAAAATTTTGAAATAAGGATGTTCATGGTAGCTAGAATCGAATATTTAATAGTTTTATTTATTATTTATATTAAGTCGCACTTAGTGCTCTAAGCATTTAAAGAAAGGTTTTTCCTATACGGAAATTTGCAACATTTTGAAGCCTATACAAATTACATTTTACATAGTTGTGATATTTATAAGTCTCTGATATTTGCACTTTAAATATGCAAATATATGTAATAGTTTTGCCAATCTTAAAATCACGGTGTCTGCTGGACTCTAAGCGATTGTCTAATAAATAATTTAATACAACTATTTAATATACAATGTTTCAGTAACTGTTGAATTTTGTATTAAGATTATAATTTATTATTGTACTTATTTTTACATACGAATTATTTATATATAAATTTAATACTAAGTTGTCTACAAATCATGATCACATATAAACATAATCTTGTCAAAAATTGTAAACCCTCCTTACTCCATTAGAGCAATAAATTTATTATTCCTTAGTACTATTACTCAGATCAAGGTGATTCAAATGGACAAAGCAAAATGATTTAATTTCGAATAAGATTCGAATATTTAGGTTATTTGTATGCTTCAGCATTATTAAGCGGTTCAGCCTATACATTGTTTTCCCGATATGAGACGGGTCCGATGCATAGACGCATGAAGAACCGCCGTCAAAACATTAGGTAATCTCGTACCACCCAATTACCAGAGAACTTAATTAGAACAGAAATTTTGTTAAGTAGTTATTTTTTTCATCAATCATATAGATGTTGTAACCATATGCAATGTATATTCATATTATAAATGTGAATACTCCCTCTGTCTGTTTTACTAGCTCACTTCCCTTTCTGGACACAACCAGTATGATTTTAGTTGCCTAACCAGACAGGCTTAACGAAAGAATGTCGATCAAAGTCTTAATTTTTGAAGATAGAAAATATTTAGATATTTTTTTTTTGTGGGTTTCTAATTTTCAGCTACAATGCTATTTTTAAGGTATTTGCCATTTATACCTCAAAATCTTTTTACATAGAGGATATAAGTTTTTAAAAATATAATGTTGAATAAATGACAAATAATACACAAAGATAATCAATACTTCAATGGCACGGTTGTAACAATACCAATATAATAATCACAATCTCATCTCAATATCTGTAGTGAACGTTATACTATTACTTATCTTAAAAACCGTCACACAAACATTTTTATCTAAACATGTACATGTTGAAACTACAATTACTTTTAAGTAAAAAATGCATATATATAATGATATATAAGAATAACTATCAAGAATTATCTAAATACGGAAAAGACGGCGTTTTTTTTCTGGATCATTCTGTCTAATTAAGCCGTACTAAGAAATTACATTGAGTAATTGTTATAAGCGGCCAACCACAATTATTTTACTTATTCAATAAATACTAAATTCATAAGTATCCAAGAATTGTTAAAACAGGACTTTATAAAAGGGTATTTGTAACTATAAAATATTTATAACTATACAATAGTTTATATCAGGTACTTGTTGGTTTGATCGAAAGTTTGTTCATGGATGCACTGGATGACTTGGCTTGGTGACACCTATTTTGAGAAGGTACTCACGTCAGTATAATAGGCACAGGAACTTCGTAGTTGCCAAGGTTAGCGGCACATTGGTAATGTAATAAATGGTCAAATACAGTAATAAGTTTTGAGATCATCGCCAGACGAGACTGTCAGTACAAGTCTCAGCAACAAAGCAAATAATAGACATGTTAATATACTTGTCGTCAATAAATCAGTCATTTTATTAATCCATATACAGAAATGCTCATTCAAATCGTGAGCTTTCAATGCAAACTGGTGGCGTGTTTAGTTCATAACGTCGGCTGACTAAAACGGGTGATGTCTAATAGCTTTATATATCTTCATCATTTACGACTATTACTAAAGTACACAGATTAATTTTAAAGGTCATCTTCATAATGATCTGAATATTTGTAATTTTATTTTTATTTAATGTTACATTTCATGTAAATTTAATTTAATCTATAAAAGTATATGAGGAGACCTCACTTTCGTAATAGTAAAATAACTAGTACGAACGACTTACTTAATTGTAGTAGAAACTATTTAGTACTAGTAATAAATTATGCAAGTAGACACAGCTCGTTCAGAGATGAATAATATATTTTTTGTGCTAGTAGGGTTTAAATTTGCGTCAATTTTGTTTCATACTATAATTGCTTTCAATGATATAATAGTTATGATTATGAAGTACGAAGTAAAATCAATATGAAAACGGTTCCTTATGTAATTTGTTAAATATTATTTCGATAAATTCATAGATACAATGTATTTCTGGTTCTATTTTAGGAAGAAATATCGTCTCCCTCGACGGCAACAAATCGTAGCTGCTGTGAGAAAGTTCTGAGCGCGTGATAGAACGCCTACACTTGTAAAGGTGCTTGTATACATTATAAGCAGTGACGGGCATTCCATAGAGATACAAATTAGTTATATATGTGCATATGCAAAATAATTATTAATTGTTTTATGTATAAAATATTCATTACGGAAAATATTGATTTCATAACTTTTATGAAATTGTAGCTTTAACTTTAAAATATATAAATTTCAGTGAAAATTTACGTACATAGTGCCCCTTTATAATTTTTTATAAGGTTCATTTCATTTATATAACGTAATGTAAATTAGGTGTTAGAACTACAGGGCATTAATACCCGTTGTAGTAGACCGTCCCTTTGAAATAAATTAAATTAGGAATAACATACAACCTGCTTTGCCCTAAGTTAAATTAATTGTATGAATTAGCTCATGTTAATCTATTACATATTATATAATATAGTTGTATTTATTATTAGTTGTATAAGAACGAAAGTAATCTATGATCTAATAAAATTTAATTAAGATTATGAATAATGATAAACTGAAAATGATAAAAGAAATAAGAGTTTTATTAAAATAATACGAAAAAAAATAATATTCATCATTTGCAAGAGTCCGTAAATGTAGACAGCTGCACACAACCCACACATATTTGATGCTATCTCGATGCCGCCACAACTTGCATTGCGTAACCTGTAAAATTCACCAAGCTAGTAAAATACTCGAGTTCCTTCTAGCTTATGACACATCACGTCTTCTTATCTTTACAACGGAGTAGTTAGGTAGGCGTTTAAGTTAAGAGAAAATCTGTTTTTAATTTTATCTTAAATGGTCTTTAATACTCAAACTGCCTTTCAAAACTTGAGTTTTTCTTTAATGAATTTTTATATTCAATATATTAGTTAATTTTAGATGTTAATTGTAGATACATTACCTGCCTTGCTATTCCGGAATCTAGTTAATACGGCTTGAGATCAACATTTCACGTTCGAATTCCAGGGCCAATAAAAGTTAGTGAGGTTTCATGTCTCCTAGACACCTGAAGCTAAAAAGTCGGCTGTATGTGCTTGCATAGGCACGGTTTAAACTGCCGTACCTAGGCAAGCACGTACGGCTGTTGGTTCTACATTCATTCAACTAAAAATTAGTATTAAACGATTTCATTTCACTGCAAACTATCAATGTTTCTCAGCATTTATCTAAAGCGCTCATGTCATGATTTTCTCCCCAAAGACCTTTACGCAATAATATAAATTAAAAATGTAAACTTTTTAGTTTTCACGTAAAAAATAAAATGGCTGAAACGCTTAAGTAATATATGATTTTTATTTAAAGGCATTCCTGCGTCTTCAAAAGCAGTATTAATAAATAAAGTTATTTCAATACGCCCTATTCCGATTATAATATGTACATCCATAAAAAATAAGGAACAGCTGGTTCTAACGCCGTACATGGTGTGTAAATAGGCTGAACTGTTGTTTCTCAGTAGCCAGCCCTCATATCTATCATTCAAGCAATTTGGCGCAAACGTACGCGGACACTTCGCTAGCCATTGCTTTATTGCGTCATAGCAAGCACTTTGACGCATGCGTGAGGTGCGAACTCAATCTGCGGCAAACATGCAACCGGTACTTTTTGCGATGTGTTCCAGGAAACTAATAAACGAGCACTGTTTTGATATTTAGGACACAATTTTTATGATTAGTTGAGAAAACATATTCGAATAAATTTTGGAAGCTTTTTTTGTCAATAGATTTAAAGTACAGATTTTTATTTTAGTAACAGACTCATTTTCACAGATATGTATTAATTAATGTTGTGTCATTGTTTTCTTATAAATAAAATAATAAGAACTTTGTTACTTTTGTTGAGATACCTTAGTTGTAAGTGATTTTAAGATAATTATAACGAATGATGTATTTTCCTGTAATTAGTAGTATATACATATTTCGTTTAAATAGTTGTGAGTTATTTTCTAGTTGTAAACATCTATGTATACCTAAAAAAATAAACTGTCCTAATAAATCCGATGTAAGGTTGTATTTTAGTAATCCGACTTTCTATAAAAATATATATATTGTCAACATACCCTATATGGGCTTATACAATTTGGTCTTCATAGTAGAATAAGCAATTCTCAAATGTTAGCATGCGTTCATAATATGTGTAAAATTTGGTCTCGAATAAGCTATTTTTAAATGTTATTTAACGTTAACAAGCCTGCATAATATTGACAACGTCTAAGCTATATCTATTTTAGGTAATGATTGACTCAAATCACTAAAAGACAACACAGATAATCCTTTGGTCTGTAAATAAAGGCTAATCGTAATGACGTAGCTCAAACCAAATAATGTTATCTTTACGGTGACTTACCCGATTGTATATTATTCTTATCGAATAGAAATTGAGGAAACACACACTTATATCCTATTATGTCAGTCCGGTCTTGACGTCAATAGTAAATGTAAACTAACATACAGTAGTTATATTGTGGACTTGCGGTCACTTTTAGAGGTGCGATACAAAAACCCAACTATTTCGTAATCGTTGTTGATCAATCATAATACTAAAATTATTATTAATACGTTCAATTATTTCACAAAAAGAATTTCCGTTTCTAATCCATTACAATATAAAACTATACGATTTAATAATAATTAGATTAGACGTGTATGATTAATCAACAGATGCAAGAAGCCTTATGTAGTAGTTATCCTAGGTCGATCAATATCAAAAGCCTGGATTAAGGATTATCAGTAGCTCCTACAATGTATAAATAGAAAACATTAGAACTATCGAATGGTTAATACTTCTAGTATTATAAACAATGTTAACAAAAACCATTGCATGAATGTAAGTAAAGTTTTAAGTACAAAAAAAAAATACAAGGACAGATTGAAATTAGCTTTATTAAAGTTATTTACTTAAGAATTTTGTATTTAAGTAACACGTAAAATAGTTATGATCGATGTTTTTATCATATTATCATTAACATATTATACCTTTAAAATATTATCAACACTATTCAAACTACACCATTGAGAAATTAAAAAAAAACTTGTCATTATACGCTCAATCGAATTCATATGATTATTGTCTTTTGATTGACCGGTAATTAATGTTTAATAATCCAATTAGGATATGCCAGTTTCAATAAAAACAAGTTGGAAGGAATGCTCGCAAAAAATAAGCAATTCACATGTGTGTAAAAACTGAAGATCATTTGTGCAAATCATTACCGTAAGAAACAAAACATCGGGTAGTTAACGGTTCTTTTTAAATTGATTATGACAGTTCTCTGCGACATAACGCATCAGGGAGACATCAAGCTATAATTTCTATGACGATACAAATAGTAAATATATTTAGTAATCATAGAAGAGAACAAACCTTGCAAATAAAATTATATGAAAATTTTAATTAGAAAATTAGACACAGGCTCGTAGAGATTCTTCGGTCGGTTGGGAATATTTTTCGGACCAATGGTATTTCCTATTATGAATGTTAATAAAGTAAGTATAATTATTAAAATTAAGTTTATAAATTCTACATTGAATAAAGGAATGTGAATTATCGTTTAAAGGATTAAAAGCCTTTGAGCTCATAGTAGTAATATTGAATTTGTTTTTTAAGTAGAACAGGGTAATGTATTCTTTATACCTCGACAAAAAATGTAGAACATGTTTATTTTATTCGTACTTTTGAAAATATTAGTAATGTATTATACATATAAATATTCCTCTTGAATTAATCTATCTATTCAAAAAAACTGTGTCAATATCTGTTGTTAGTTTAAAAGATCTAAGCCTACACAGAGATGGGTAGCGATTTTGTTTTATAGTATGTAGTGATTTATTAAATTTTCGTTATGAATAACATATTTACAGCTTTAGTTACACAATTAGATGTTCTTTCATTTTATGCATAGTTAAAGTTAAACTTCTGGATGTATACGTTTATACCTGCTTTGTATTTTATAAGTTGAATTGCTATAATCTCAAAACATCTGGAACTAATTTGGAACTTTCGATTTGATTACATATATTTTTAAATGTATCGTGCCAATTACACTTTTTTAAATAAATATGGTTTAGTTTGGTTTACCATCTTGTCCCTATATTAAGAGATAAAAGTTTTGATATCCAATTTGTAAAAATAAATAATATTTATAATACCTATACTTGATGATAAACATACCTGTCAAATGTTATCAATTTAATTTCTCTCTTTTTATCAATAAATGTACGTCTATTTTACATTAACACGTATAATGGATTTGCATTGGCAATTTTATTCCATATGAATTCAGGAATGTCTTATATTTTGTATTTACATATTATTTAGTAAAATAGTGTACACGGACGTGTTTTATAACTACAACCTTATGTTGGCTCGGAACAAATATAAAGAACTCTTCCGTGAATATTGTCAATAAATTGTGAACTAAAGTGTCCATCTATCATACAAATTCTTCTAGTTTCATCAAAAGCACTTCTTTTGTAAAACAATAAGAAATAATGTTTAAATAACTGACAACAACTAATACAGTAGTAACATAATATAAGGATCAATTACAAACTAATAAATACTATCTACCTTAAATAAAAGAAATATTTAAATCCTTTTATTTATTAACAATTTTATTTGTGATAAAATTGTGTTATAAATAAATATTAAATAACTAGAAGCAACAAATCAAGGACCTCTGAAGTCGTATATTTGTGTTTGTTGCGTAAATTCACTCAATGTCTTGACATTTAAAAATCTTACTTGGAGGTAGAGCTTTGTGTGAACTTAATTGGTTCCACCCAGTTAACACTAATTCAATCGCTAAATAGCGCTACTTTGTGTCGCTTTGATCCGCTTTGAAAAGCGGATGATCCAATGTAATTGTATATAGCAAGCAAACGATTCAGTTTATAGGGTTTGTGGTACATTAGCGACTTAAGGAATGATTAATATTTCTTATAGCGCCAATGTTGATAAGCACTGCTGTACTCTTATCATCAGTTGTCCATTTTCTAGTCCACCTACTTATTAAAAATGAATTGAAAAGATTTATAACCCAGAATACAAATCAGTTTAATTTTCACATGTTGTTTATTTTGATAAGGTTTTAAGTTGTAGAAGAAACTCGTTCTTAATCACATAATTAAATTACAATAATGGTTTATATCACTACAGTCGTAATTACTTATTTATCTTATCACATATTATATCTGCATTTCACAGATAATATGATGTTGAGAAGTTTCCGGTATGCATTTTTAGAACTACAATTTGATGACAAGTGATACAATGATTTGAAGTAGGTATCTCTTATGATTCAGTTATCATACATGCCATAAAGGGCCATTTTCCGACTTGATTAGAAAATATGAATGAATGAAAAGATGAAGATAATTGTAAAAATCCATCATGTAACTTATTAGAGTCAAACAATCAGAAGCAAAAAAAAACTTAGTAAATGAAGAAGCCACTAAAATTATTTGAGATCTCCTACATACTGCTGTAGTCTCTAAATTGCGATACTATTTCAACACCAATAATGGTGCAGTCGTTTATGTATGCGGGTGAGTATGTTCGTGAATGTATCTTTCGTCTCGTACATCCTGCTTACAAAATAGAACCAATTTACTTTTCATTAAATACGATTAAGAATTTATTCAAATAAAAAAAAAAACTGAACGAAATGCAGATAAATATTTTAAGGGCGATAAAATGTAGGTTTATAGTGTGAGCAAACAAATTTCGCACATGCCTTTTTAAAATATATAAAAGGCAACATCCTGCCTTACACCGTTTAAGATATATGAAATAACGTTTATTTGGCAGAGAACTTCTTTTTGTAATGAGATGTATAAATCAAAAAAATGTGATGGCACATATTTGGCACACTAAAACGCACAAATGTTTTATTTTTCCTATTAGCATGAAACATGAAACTGCAATGGGAAGATAGATACAATATTTTATGTTCTTATTGCGATAATATGCCGTGAGTCTAGTGGTTATCTTATAAAGGTCCTGGGTTTAATCCTGGATTGTGCAAGAAATTTTAGATTTAATATCCAAAGATTCTTAATGGCCGGAGTTTAGAAGTGTCAGTATCTATTTTCTTCGGTCGTGTTAGATTGCCATCTTATTTTAGTATGTATGTGAGTGCGGCTAAAACTGTGTTTACACCCACATTTGTGCACTTCAATATATCCTGCGCAGTTAGTTAGTATCTATTGAGAACGATGACTGATTTTGGTTAGAAGGTCAAAATTATAATTGAATTAGCTTTTTAATATTATTAATGCCAGTGAGAATCACAAAATGATAAAATTGTAGCGGAAATAAACATCAAACAATTATCAACGAGATTGTTATAAATAAATCCTGTAAACAATCACGATGATTGAATAATCAAATATTATTATTACCTATTATCTATTGATATATTGTAATAGTAATGTTATTTCAAGTTGTTTATTGGCGATAAGAGTTATAATCATTTAATTGATTTACAAATCAATACAATATTTAAGGAAATTTTGAGATAAACACAGCAACGTATTTTAACAAAATTAATACTAAAGAAGATTTAGAAAAAAACAAAACCTTAATCAAAGCTGGTTGGATTTCAAAGTACTCTTTTTTGCATTGATAATTTTTTTATATTACATAAAGTACATTTTCTTGGCGGTAGAGTTTTGTGCAAGCTCGTCTGGGTAGGTACCACCCACTCATCAGTTATTCTACCGCCATACAACAGTACTCAGTATTTTTGTGTCCCGGTTTGAAGGGTGAGTGGGCCAGTGTAACTACAGGCACATAATATCTTAGTTCCCAAGGTTAGTGGCACATTGACGAATTAAGGAATAGTTAATATTTCTTACGGCGTCATTGTCTATGGGTAATGGTGACCACTTACCACCAGGTGGCCCATATGCTGGTCCGCCAATCTATACCATAAAAAATGTAAGGTAAATTTATATATTACTACAATAGCTTGCTTTGCAACAGGATTACTAATGGCAACAGCTCATTACTATTAATAGATTCCGTTGAATAGGTGGTAATGATAACGAACAGTACAGTTTGTGTACTTGGTTTCGTAGCTTATCAATATCGCCTTATAGGATATCGGCCTTTTCTGGTGAGAATAGGTTTCGAAGATTAGTTGGATATTATGTCGTTGCTGTTGTTTTGTATTTGACTATAACTTGCAATTTATATTATCAAATATAACGCTGTAAGTATAATTCAACATTGTTACTTATCAGCACTGTAGGTATTGTTATTATTTCAATAGCTTTTTCATTCCTTTATATTTTTCTCTTTCTGATTCTTGAGAATAGTTATGTAGCAAGATCTATTTATTTTATCTGTGAGTGATTGGAACCAGTCAAGCCTAACTCTATAACTAAAAAAATTAATATATTGTAATCTAGTCATTTATTTTTATACATTTTTTTTGTTCTAGCATCGGTACAATGGAATATTCCACTGAAAATACAGGAACGTTAAACTTTTACTTATAATCATAACCCATATACATCATATTTTTAAGTTAGAAAATGGCGAACTTCAAAACCTACTTTCATCTCTCATTTAACTCTTTAATTTCGGTTTAGGTTTTTTTTGCAAAATACTCTAATAATTCTCATCAACTTTTATAAGGAGTTCCTGTAAAAGTCATTCGCAAGTAATTTTTTAAGTAGATTCTACTCAGCGCTTATAACAGAAGCAAAACAAACTAAAATATATACGGATGAAATCATGAGTTAATCACAAAATTGACTTTTTTACTCTGTTTTTATCAATAACATATAATTTTATTTGTTTAAATGTGAAAAATGAAAAAGTGATTTTTCTCATTATTAAATGTAAAGTTTGTGGCCTCATTTCGTAACAAAATGTCTAATCGACTGTACTCAATTTTGTAAAATATTTCTCTGGTAGCTACTTGTAGGTAACCCTATTATATTTGCCTAACTTTAACGCGTAGGTATGTGTTGAAATTGTAGAATATTTATAAAAAATAATAGGTAGTTAAGACTCGTGAAGGCGATGTTTGACTTTTACTCGAAGTGAACGCGACACCGGGTCTTGTTCTAGGAGGGACCTCTCATATTGATCGTATTGTAATAATAAAAATATTTAATTCAGGTAATGATTAGCAAATAATAATACAAATTATGAATCAATTTGATTGAAATGGATTGTTAGATTCATAAAGTGCCTCTTTCATAATACAGTGAAATATGTATCTAAAGCATGTTAATATCACATAAGTTAGGAATAATATTGTCAAACCTGTTGCTGTTTATTTATATACGTAAATTATTTCTTATTTGAGTTTTTTTTAATTTATTTTATCACTAATACTTGCAATTAAATAATTTGTAATTATTTTTTTATAGATTTGTAGCGTATTTTATCTGAGTCGGTCTTAAAAACTACTCATTAATAAAAATAATTGTCTTAGTATTATCAGCTTATTACAAATAGCCTTAATGCTGGCGGAGTGATACAGTCGTTTTATTTTACAGCCAGTTATTGAGAAGGATGACCGGAGTGTATACAGTGTCCAGTAATTTGTAAAATCTGGTAACTCGTACTGTTGCAAGCATTTGAAATGGCTATTCATTATACTTGCAGCTTGAAATTACGTGCTTTTATTTTAGTCGCACTAAGACGCGAACTATTAATTTTGTGACGACTAACTTGTCAGTGGATAATTAAATTAAGTATAGAGTTATTGGTATATGGTAATAAATTTTAAATTTATTGTAATTTGTAAATAACATTGTTAATTTGAATTTAATATTTAATAATACATTATTCAAGTTACACTAACAATCATAATACTGTTAGTTAATTTCCACTCAAGATTCATATAGCGCCGAAAGGGAAGCAAAGCTAATCAAGTACAAACAAGATCGTTCAAGTCCATTTTATTCTAATACTGCTACTGTTATACTGATTAAATTCTATACAGTGACTAAGTTATGATATACATAAAAAGTTCCAACAGGTCAGACAATATTTTGTGTTCTTAATAACTTTGGCCTCTGAATGCATCCGTTATATGTATTACGTTAATAATTGCAAAACGAATTACCTATTGCTTTTCTAGGATGCGGCAATGACTCAAGTTATGTTCAAAAATATTATTTAAATAGAAAACCACAAGATGATGGGTGACGTAACTACAATGATTTGATAATAGTTATAATGCAGTAAGCTCTCTTAATTTAAGTAAAGAAAAAAAATTGAACAACAAAAACTATGACACTTACAAGCATCACAGTAATATTCGTTCGTAATAAAATTAATAGTTACTGTGTAGATATATCCCGGAAGAAGCGAGTATTGAAATGAAATATGGATGGACTAATTGTGACGTCATAAACCATTTGTCATACCAGTAAATCGTTTGTTCACTTTTCATGGTTATGTGGTTTATTATCTATCACATTAATAATTAGCTCTATGAAACATTCTATGACAAATGTTTTTGAATTCCATTTAAAACATGTAGCAAATGCGTATAAAAAAAGTCGTAACTAAAACCAAAGGATGTTAAGTGGTTACCTAATATTATGATTGACCGGAAAGTAGATCTTAAATACCGAATTTCATTTAAGTATAAAATAAATATTGCTTGAGCGAATTTTCATCCTTGTAGTGCGTAAATTAAAGACTCATTATGCTTATTAAAACTTTATCTTTTTTATTATGTAGGTAAGTAGGCGGACGAGCAAATGGACCTGATGGTAGATAGTGATCACTGAACACAGATATTGACGCTATTAAAAGTATCAACCAATCCTAAATTTCACCAACTTTTCCCGCTTTTGAAACTAAGGTGTTAGTTTAGTCCCTTTGTTTTCAAATGCATTAGCTCTCTCATCCTTAAAACTGGAACACAACAATAAAGAACTTCATATGAAAATACCTTAAATGGATTTGCCCGAAGCCTCACCAACAAGTAAATTATAAAATGTATTAAAAATAATAAAAAAAGTTGCAAGTAATAAAAATTGCACCCGCCCTTCGGCAAAGAGAGAAGTTTTTAAAGTCCGTTATAATATATGTCATCAGAAAAATCGAATATTTTAACAGCTGTGTAATATAAATTATAATGGACACGTAAATACTTTAGATCAAAACATTTTACAATGCAATTAAACAGACCCGAGATGATAAACGTGCTACGTTTGTGAGCGTTCGGTGCGGAATGAAAATTTGGCCGTTCCGTTTTAACATGTGTTAATAAGAAAATTCAAAAAATATATACCTATAATGTACAAAGACTTAAACTTTATAATAAGTTTGTTCGGTTTAGGATGTAGGTTTCTAGAAAAAAACATGAAGTTTGTGCAAAATATTCGTTTGTCGTATGTACATAGTGTCAAAACTAGCAACAAGCTCAAACTTGTAACTTCAATTATCCAATTACACAGGGATAATAAAGTGTTTCATTGTAAGTTGCTATCAGTTGTAAAATCTATTAAAATTAGTTAAAGAGCATTTGTTTGCTAATTGAAAACAAAAAAACGAAACTACTCACTACAATACTAATGACTTTTTATTTGATTGCACATTTTGGGAACGGTAAGGCTATTCCAAATAACAAAATATAATGTTTATAATTGTATAATTTAACATTTAAAAGTTTAGTCTTTTTCCAGTTCTTTTCAGGTCAAGTCTTTATTTCCGAAGCGGTGGCAAATTTTAGGTAAATAATCAATAAACAAATGTAACGCTTCGTTATTGAAAAAAGATTTTTCATTTTTGTTTGTATTTTCTGTAAATGTATACTTTAAGTTAGTACAGTGTCCCATATAGAAATGTCTTGTAGACTAATAGAGGTAAAGAATTATGCTTTTCCTTGTATTAATAGAGAATACTTTACTAATGCATTTTACATCAATTTACATATATTGAGAAGCAATAGTCGATAATTTTATTTATATTATCAAATTGAATTGCTTAATTTTGATACCGTCGTATTGATATATAATAATAAACTATCTTAACATATTGTATTGCAGTACGAACGCCTAAAACAAAAGTTAAAAATAAAAATAATTTTCCTTATATAACTGAACATTAAATAACATTTAGATTTTTTTATAACTCATATTTTATATAAAATTATAACAAGATATGAACATCAAAATAGAAAAGATATTAAAATAATATTTTCAGATATATTTATTTTAGTGATAACGATAAAAATCAAAACATAAACATCAAATCACACTAAAAAGATACCGGATATCCGTATACAGTAAAAACATTACGAATCAATTAAACGTCCAATAAATAAACAATTAGATTAACCCGCCTCAATTGCAATAATTGAGGGGAAATCCATGAATGACTTCAGTCTATTTTCGCTACGGTTTTTTTTTGTCGGTACGGCAATCGACGTTCACACCTTATCTAATCAGGGATATGCAAACTATTTATAGCTGTTTACTTTTAGCAACGGTACTGTCCCCTTCGCGGCAATCTAGAATACTATTAGATTAGTTTGAATCTTAATACGTTGTCTTATCGAGACTTTATCGAGGTTGTGAATTTGAAATCAATATTTAACAAATTCAAGGTCGCTCAGCGTGCAATGTAGCAGACTGTATTTGTAGTATCTTTGAAAGATAAAACTAGAAATGAGGTTACTCGGAAAAGAACCGGAGATATCGACTTAGCTGGCAGACTAAAGTAGCATTGGGTCGAACTCGTACATATTATGTTGAAGGACAGATAGCCGTAGTAGTAGATAGTAGACGAGTTTCTGAGTGGAGACTATGGATCTTTGAAAACAGCATAAGTGGTCCTATAACTAGTCGGGACCTATTGGATGCTGAAGGCGAAAATCCTGCAACATTCTAGACAGGCCTAAATTTATATTTATACCTTTTATCAAATAAATATACAACTTTAATTAAAAATAAGTAGTTGATTTTTTTTGTAAATAAAATAGAATGTTCTGAAAACCGAATGCAACGGTCATCTTCAACGTTGACTAGGAAATTGCGTAAGTCAGACATATACAGAATGGTGAATATTTGTGAGCAAACACATATTATAGTGCATTCTCTATTCTGACACACATATCCCGACAGAACGGCAAGCCTACATGACCCGAGAAACGCAGCTCACACGGCTTTTCTAGCTCTCCGAGTCACGGGAGTATATCACTACTTACTTTCCGACGCGGCAATCAACTTCCGAGAACTTACTGACATTAGTGCCACCAAGGAACTATTAATTATTTATAAATAACAATCAGTTTTGAAGAGATTTTTTTCCAAGTATACGAAACGGAACTTCTTTTGGTAACAATAGAAGAATGCGCCCTTTTTTCTCTGAAATTTGTAATTAGTTACTTTATCTGGTTATTATATAACCTTTTATTTCAGTGGGTATATTGAATATACATATATAGTCATTTCATTTTTTACTTAAACATAATCAAATATTGTGAATTCGGCAGAAATATACTACGTATATAAGTAAAGTGTATCTTAATTTTGTAAATTATTTACAAAATTTGAAGTTAAGTCGCAGCGAGTACGTAAAGTAAAGGGAGATGATAGTAATTTAATTAGTTTGCTATTTTTTAAATACATTATGGTAGCGTGACCGCAAAATTGTAAATTATCGTTATTAATAGAGCGACGTGTGAATATTTTTATTGATATTGACTCGTTAACTTTTGCAAGGCTTTCGGTATTAGCTTGTGGGTTGACGACCTGACACGTTTGCTCTACCGGATCTATTAGTCAGAAGCCGAATCGACTGTCTTATGTATTTATATTCCATTTACGCGCTTAATTAATCAGCAATTGGGTAGCTACTGGGTGTATATCCTTCTTCTATTGTTGTTCATTTGATATTTGAAGAGTTGTAGTTAACGCTAGTTTCCGTCGATAATTTTGATTTAACGAATTATTAGTAGTGTAATATTTTTTTGATATTTAATATATATTTGTCATGACCTAGATTTCAACAAATTTAGACTTAAACTAGGTGTAAATGATACTTCCACCATATAGTGAATCAAAACCTTAGTATTTCGATTTATTTTTAAATATTTCATTAAATAAATTACTTACTTGAATAATAATTAATTAAATTATTTAATTTAAAATATTATCAGTATATAAATAAATAAAAAGTTATAAAACTACCTATGACAGTAAAACAAAAATACATATATTAATAGCATAGGTTGTTGTCTATTTTTATGTGTAAGTGACACATATATGCAGGTGATACATATATGGCACATATAAGGCACATAACATTTAAATTACTAAGGTTGGAGGCACTCAAAAGACTATATTTTTCATCCCAACCGAATATCGCATCGGTGCCAAACTTATTGAAAACCTGTAAATCTGATATCATGACACAAAAAGCTATAAATAAAATTATAATTCGATCGCTTTTCCATACACTGATGTGTACCGACGGCAAAAATGGACAAATGATTAAATCTCGTTATTGAGTAGTGACAGCCAGGTGCGTCGAGAGTAAGTATTGAGCTGTCGATAATAAGGCACAGTCTATCGTAACTGCTAATAAATGGTAATTCAACACGACAAGTCAATTATGAATCGACATCGACATAAACACCGCGTTGCCGGAATATAACATAATACCTGTTATTAGAAAATTATTTATTTATTTATTTTTTGCTTTTGTTTCTAGATACATGTGAAATTTATATTATTTGTTATGTTATTTATTCGATAAATATACAAAGTATTTATATGGGAAAAGGGTTATGTAATTAAATTCTTAAATTTTCATGGAAGTGTAAAATATATAATTGTATCTACGCACGTATGTATTGTAACTTGTATAAGAGATTTTGTCAGTCTTTCAGAATAGAACCGTTTTGTTTTATGTTTGATTAATTATTTGAAACATCGATTTTAAATAGACTACTCGAATAAAGTTTGTTGACAGATTGTGTCCATGATGCTCGAACGCCTGGTCTGATTTTTAAAAACGGTACCGAAGTCGAGTATTTTTGGGACATGAGGCATGTTATTGTTATGAAATTGTAATTCACCCAGCAAAGCTCAACAAAGGTTAAAGGTTTTGTAATACCACATAGGTATTACATTTTCTCTTTTATTTATTGTTTTAAGCTTTGCCATAATTTTGTTATAAATTTCAAATAATCTTCTTTCGAAGTTAAACAACATGATATTGACGAATAATTAAGGATACAGTTTGCATTTTAATACAATTTTTTGTACATTATTTCTCTCAGTACCACTTACATTAACGTAACTAATTACGCACGCAACCCGTTCCGCGGCATATATCATTATCAAGAGTACATACTTTATAAAAATATACATTTGAGTATACGGAACGCCAGCAAACAAGTAGAGCTGCACCTCATTAGCTCAATATCAACACGTTGTGCCGTTAATAGATATGTGATTATGGATATTATTTAAATTGCCTGACAAATTATACGTCGGTACGCGGTTCTACTCGCTCATGTCAGTTACGTTTCGACTCGCATTTCTTGTATACTCGCGGATATTGTGATTTTGTGTACGAAGTATCTGTTTCGAGATGTTACAACATTTTTAGAAATGAAGAATAGTATTTACTTATTTCTATAGAATGGATAATTCGAGTACACTTATTTTTATTTTATTTTTATTAAGATCCTCCAGGAGTAAATACATTAACACAATATTAGTAACAATAACAACATAAAGCTTAAAACTAAATGCATTACCTATAAAGGAGAATACCTCATGCAATGTGGATATAAAAGGAGCTTACACGATAAAAATATGTACATTTACAAGTATAAAAATATTATGCTAATTGAAAAGTTACAAAAAAAAAATATACTTAACAAAAATATTTGCAAAAAAAAAGAGATTTTTAAAAAAAAAATGATAACGAAACAATAACAATCAAATGGCTAATAATTCTAACATTTTCTTACGGAACTTAGATAAAGAGTCACCAAATGGATCAAGGGAGGCACTGTGCTCGTTTAAGATTTTACAAAAACGTGCCACAGGTGAGTTACTTCCTAAGACGGTTTTACGAAAAGGTCTTACTAATGGCGCTATCGGTTTTCGTGGGTATCTAGCAGGAACATTTAAATTTATTCTAGAAACTAGAAAAGAATTATCATATAAACTATTTAGAGATTTGTATAAAAACGTTAAATCTAGCATGTCACGCCTTTGATTTAAGGAAATAATTTTGAAGTACTTTAGTCTGTCATTGTAGGTAGGAAGTAATTTGGCTTTACCTAAAGAAAATGTAAGATGGTAAAGAAAACGTTTTTGAATTCTCTCTAGTCTTAAACTGTGAGTTGCGTAATGTGGCCTCCACACAACACTTGCATATTCCAAAATGCTCCTGACAAAACTGTTGAACAATATGATCTTAGTTTTTGGATTTCGAAACAGTTTACCGTTTCTGATAACGAAACCCAACATTTTAGATGCCCTGCTAATTATGTTGTCCATATGTGATATAAAAGTTAATTTTTTATCAAAGACCACCCCAAGATCCCTAATCGTGTCTACGGATTTGATATGATTGCCAGCTATATTATAATGCGTACTAATCTCATTATAATTTCTAGTGAAAGATATCCATGAACATTTATCTGGGTTGAGTTTCATACCATTATTTTGACACCAGTTGTACAATTGTGTTAAATCATCTTGTAAAAGGATTGTATCATTTGAATTCCTAATGATTTTAAGAAGTTTTACATCATCAGCGTACAAATATGGGGTAGAATATTTAAGAGAACTAGTTAGGTCGTTTATGAATATATTGAATAATAACGGGCCTAAGTGTGAGCCCTGTGGAACTCCAGATATTACTTTGCGTTTACTAGATTGAAAACCGCTGGCAACAACATAAAAATGTCTGCTAGTAAGATAAGACTCAAGTAATCCTAACAGTGACCCTGTGAGACCACAAACGGACAGTTTTAAAATAAGAGCAGAAAATGGCACAAGGTCAAAAGCCTTACTTAGGTCAGTATAAATAACATCTACTCTTTTATTTCTATCGACAGATTCAAATAAAATTTCTGAGAAATTCACTAAGTTCGTACATGTAGACCGTCCAGCAACAAAGCCATACTGATGATTACTGAACAAGCATCTAACATGGTTGTAAATATATGGGTAAATTAATGACTCAAACACTTTTCCAAATATCGAGAGAATTGAAATGGGCCTGTAGTTTTTCACATTATTTTTCTCACCACTTTTGAAAATGGGAACTACTTTTGCAGTCTTCCATTTCGAAGGAAATATCCCCAATCGTAGCGAAGTGTTGAATATAATTGTGAGGGGCAGAGCAAGATTTGATGAGCATTTTACTATGTAAATTGGGGGAATGTTGTCAGGTCCAGAACCTTTATTGCTATCCAAACACTTTAATTTTTCTAGAACGTCGGATTCTTTCAATTGAATTAGCGCTAAACTGCTATTGATTCTACTGTCCAAGGTTTTAAGAATATAATCAATATTATGGGAAGGTACTTTATTTTCTTCATAAACTGATGAGAATTGTGATGCAAATAAATCACAAATACTTGGGCCATCACTCGCTATAACTTCATTTCGCCTCATAGTTGCTGGATAAGTGCTAGCTTTGTTGTTTTTCTTTCTTTTTGTATACGACCAAAAATATTTAGTATTAGATTTAATTTTCTCTTCCGCGAATTTATGATACGAATTATAGCACTCCAGTGATAGCTTGTCGCATCTTTTCTCTAAAATGGACAGTGACACCCCATCCATTGGGTTTTTATATTTCTTAAATCTTATTCTTATCTTTTCTTTTTCTTTTATTCTTTTAATGAGAGTTTTATTGAACCATGGGGGGTACTTAAAAGTGTTTTTAACAATTATGTTAGGCGTATGAAGTTCTATGGAATTTTGTATAATAGCGTAGAAGCAGTTCACCATTTCATCTACATCATTAATCCCTGCAAACGTTTCGACCCAATTTACGTTGCTGAGGAATTCATTTATTGCATTGAAATTTGATTTAAAATAATTATATTTCTTTGTGTTAAGATTTTTATTCAGGTTTTTCTGCGAATTATCTTCTAGATCAATATTGATGTTAAGAGGTGGATGTAGAGGATCCACACGACTTAATTCGTTTGTTGAAGGGTCAACTGTGAGAGTTATTAATTCATCATTAAAGAGAACTAAGTCCAAGATTTTATTCATATGGTTTTTTACACGATTAAATTGACGGAAACAGTTTGTGTGCAAGAAATCTATTAAAGATTGAGCTAAGATGGTAGTGTGGTATCCATCGAGGTGACTTTCAGCCAAGTTCCAATCGATACAACTTAAGTTAAAATCTCCTATAATAATTGTTCTATAGTTAATTAATTCAGAGATACAATTATAATTATCCATAAAATTATCTAAGACCAATTTATTGACAGGTGGAGGAATGTAGGCTGCACAAATAGCTAATTTAATAGATTTACTTATATCAAGAACAATCCATAAGTCTTCACATGTACTTTCCCAAAGGCCCATTCTGCGAGAGTTTAGTCTATTTGATACAGCAACCAATACCCCTCCTCCGTCTTTTTTCTTAGAGTTAAACTTATCTCTATCCCTTCTGTAAACATTATAATCAGCGCTAAACATTTCAGAGTCCAAAATACTATTACTTAACCACGTTTCAGTCAATACAATGATGTCATATTTATTGCAACAAACATTTCTATACAGATCATGAGTTTTTGTCCCCAAGCCTTTAACATTTTGGTAATATATATTTAGTTGGTTGAATTTTAAAATAATTTGAACCAATATGCGTGCTATTAAAATAGGTAAGAATAATTAATTTAACTTATCAAGGCAGTCCATATTGCTTATAAGTTTGTAGTCTGAATTGTCCGTTTTTCGCATATATATGCGCCCACTCCGTACCCAAACATGCCTGTAATTCAGTTCCTTAGACTTGCGCCTTGCAGCAGCATGAAGTAATTTATTGGCTGGGGATAAATGTTCACATACATATACAGGTACTATATTTCCTCCAATACCAAGGTGAGAACTGTTTAATTTTCCTGAGGGATTCTTTTTATTGAATTTAATAACGGCTGCTAAAAGCTGATCTCGAACTAACGGTGTGCTCAGCTGTAGAATAATAGATCTTGGTCGCTTTGAACTAGAATCAATTTTTGCGATGCGGGTACAATTCTGAATTTTGCTGTCGTCAAGGTCAAAACCAACGGCGTTTGACAGCTGTTTTGCGATTTTGATTAAGTTTTCGTTTTTCGACTCCGGTACACACTGGATTTCGATGTTGGTGGCTCGTGATCTTTGTTCAATCTGATTTATTCTGTTTGTAAGATTTAAAACAGTAGATTGAAGAGATTGGTTTTCCTGTTGTAATTTTATAGTCAACTCAGAGTATGTACTGACTTGTTTTTTTATGTCATCATACTGATTACTTATAAATGACACGGATTCCTGTAGATCTGCAATTTTGGTTTCTATGTTTTTTAAGTGAGTACTAACAGTGGATAAAATTGTTTTGTTGATGTTTTCTATTAGAGTAGTCATCTCCTTTTCAATAACTTCACTCACGATAACACGTACTTGTTCCTGGGTTACGGCTGCAGTTACATTCATAGACGTTGGAGAACTAAGCGCCTGTCTTTTGTGCGGTCTTTTGGTGACATTACAATCACTTGCCTTAGTAAGGTTATTACTTAGTCGCACAGGCGTTTCATCATGTCTGACTCCTTTTGGTGTTGATCCATTGCATTTTGGACAAATCCAATTATTACAATTGCCAGTACTTAATTAAACACCCAAGCAACCACAGTGATATGCTACATTGCATGTTGAGCATAGGATGTGTTCATCTTCGTCTGAACTTAAACTACAACATCCACAATTTATACGTTTGTCAGCCATGTTTCAATAATTGCTACAAAGACCCACTATTTAAATTCGATAAGGCGAATACTTTAAAACAAAGAAAAAGTTGAGATTACGCCAGGGTTTGAACACTGATTCTTCGAGTTGTCACCTAACTATCGCACCGTAGGACCGATCGTTTGATAATTGAAACGGTGAATTTGTCCTACTATAGAGTCATTAGCGATTTTAACAAACAAATAAATAAATAAAAGGAGGGTATAGCAGCGTACTTTGTTAGATTTTACACTACATACATTATAATAATCCCTTTGTAGTGAGCTTATATTTAGCAATTTTCATCACTTTTTGTTTGTATCACACTGAGTTTTGCCACTTATCACTTAACTTGCTGATTGGTACAGTCAATCAAATAGATTTTACAATTATACTATAACTTTTACTATTATTATTCGAATAAGATGTACAGAGCTCAAAAGAAACACGTCTATCTCCTTATCAATGTATAAGTACTCATTTAGTTTTTTTTTTATTTGTAACGTAAAAATGTAATTGCAAAGTAAATTGAACAGGATTATACTTAACATATTTTATTACTATTTTTACCCGAGTTCCTGTTCTGTAAGAATGATAGTAACACAACTTGTAACATTATTTATGAAGAACATGACAGCTCTATACATATCACCATTCGGCCCTTACTTCTCGGACACGAGTCGTCAATTAGTAGTTGGTACCGAAGGAAAATGTGGCCTTCGGGTAAAATTGTGAGGCTGGTACTTGTGTACATACTGTACACATATGAACCACGACACATAAAAACACCACCAGCCTAAAATCAATTTTATTGCTGATACATAAATGTCATATTGGAGTGATATAATTGTTATTCAAAGGGCCGCTGTGATAAATCGTACTAGCGTTTCTAAATGCCTCTTCGATCTCACTGCATACTTAACGAAACGTGCCGCTTGTAAATGAATGTCCTTAATTTATTTAAAAGTGAACATTTCTCGATGGAGATATTACGTTGCATCTCATTTTTAAAATTATCTCTTACAAGGGATAATTGAAGTGATGTTTCAAATAAGAAGTATGTTTTTGGGTTACTTAAATTGATTCAAATTTGTAGTCTCCGTTGTTACGAAAATCATATATTATGAAATAATTAATAAATCTTGATCGGTCGATAAAAGTAATAGGACTTCACGACACTAACAAATAATAAGTTAATGTTAACTAATATAACTATACTTGGTGGTAGGGCTTTGTGCAAGCTCGTCTGCGTAGGTACCACCCACTCATCAGTTATTCCACCGCCAAATAACAGTATTCAATATTGTTGTGTTCCGATTTGAAGGGTGAGTGAGCCAGTGTAACTACAGACACAAAGGACATAACATCTTAGTTCCCAAGGATGGGGGCACATTGACGATGTAAGGAATAGTTAATATTTCTTACAGCGTCATTATCTATGAGTGATGGTGACCATCAGGTGGCCTATATGATCGTCCGCCAACTTATACCATAAAAAAAACACCAACTAAAACACGTAGGAAATAGTGGTTTCTATATTCAATTTTCATTTTAATAATCAAATTCAATCCTGGGTTCAAAATATTATGAAAACCCCAATATTGAAATGAAAATGAAAGTTTGAGGGTTTATAAAATTATTAGATAACAGTTCCAATTCAGATTAAGCCGTTTATAATGTACTTGGTCTCTCTTCGGTTATATCAGATTAACATTCTATCGGATTTTAATGTGTAGTCTGTGAGCTGGTCCAACCCCATTTCTAGTGCCCATTTTGCTAAGGGATACCCCTAGGGCTTCCTAGCCATCATTTGAAATAGGGTTAATCTCAAGTCCAGCTGAATCGAAATAGCAATAAGAAGACTTTATTTTCCCACTGCTGTGATAAAGGCCTCCTCTCCCTTTGAGGAGAAGGTTAGGAACATATTCCACCACGCTGTTCCAATGCGGGTTGGTGGAATACACATGTGGCAGAATTTCTATGAAATTTGTCACATGCAGGTTTCCTCACAATGTTTTCCTTCACTGCTGAGCACGAGATGAATTATAAAGACAAATTAAGCACATGAATCAGCGGTGCTTGCCTGGGTTTGAACCCGCAATCATTGGTTAAGATGCACGCGTTCTAACCACTGGGCCATCTCGACTCAAAAAGACAAATACTATTTAGAAATTAAGAGAAGAAATATAATTGTGAATATCTTTCATATGCCCTTAGAAGATTCTGACTATATCCACAGGATAACGAATATTTAGAGGTTAATTAATTATCTAAAATGCTAAAAAAGGGTAATACTCAATATATTATACGGCTATAATATATGTTACAGGTACAATGGAGCTTAAACTTCCGCTTTGTATAGTCTATTGAGTGTGTCTAATGCCTGAAACATCTATAGATAACAAAAAATAAATGTTACTATATTTTTTGTCGTCTGTTTTAATTACCGTATCTGATCAAATAATCCAAATTGGTTTTCCCCAATCTATTAAACCTACGTCAATAATGAATGGAATTTATATAATACTATATATATTTTTAAATGTGTTTGTGCAATTCTAGTTACAACTAATAAAACATTTCTATACTCCAAGGGTTCCATATTCGAAATATGTTATTATTTAACAATTTGTAGAATACCGTTATCTATATTCACTATAACGAGGTTGTATGCTTAAAGCGGAAAAGTTTTACAGGCGAGTATACTTACTACGTTTCTAGACTCAAATTTATTTTAAAAAGAAGCCTTATTTTTAGCTCGAAGCTGGCAATCTGTACTCTCTGCGATGGAAACTACGCAGGCGCAAAACCATCTGCCGGTCCATTCTGATTTGTAGTCCCGTCGGAGGAGTGAGGGAGGGAACCTGTATACAATATTATGCCTAAAATATGTTCACCATGGCCGAAATCAACCAGGCAGTCATAATTATAAATTTAAGTTTTGGAATGATTTCTAAAACTACCCTCCGATTAGGAGACGATTAATTTTAATTTAAAAGTAACTTTGTCTTAAACAGAAACACGTTATACGACTTTTTTTGCAAGTATGTAGGTACATAATGTAATTAATTAGTCACACGTATGATTGTAATAGTTTTAATTATATTAATTTTGGATATTAGTTTTCGCCTTTTACCAGCTGTAAATCACAATTTGCTGAATTGTAAAGAGCTTAAACGAAAAATAATATGAAATTAAAAAAAAAGAAAATTTAAAAAATAATTTTCTACTTTTGTTTATGAATTGATTTAAGACTGTAACGTTCGATGAGATATTTTATGTTTATATTATTATATACCTAAAAGTTTAGGTTTGAGTATTAATATTGAAATGTGGTATGAACGGCACCTGTTAGTCTGGTGATGTGTTGACGTCATAACAAAATCGTGTAATTCAATCATTAGCGCTAATAAGAGTCCATGTTATCGGTTTTTGTTGAATTCAATTTGGTTTGATTAACATTCTATTACATGAGGTTCCTATTCATAGGCTCTTATTATTCGTTAAAGGGGTCACGTGTTACCTAGCAACGGTTCATAATTTGTAACATATTACGTTTATTACACGAATATCTTTAATAATTTGAAATATAATTTCTATAGTTATGCCACACTTTTGAACTGCCAGATAATTAAAAAAAAATATAATATAATTTATGGAAATATAGATATTGGTCCGGCATTTGCAATGATATAGGAGTTGCACTGCGAGCCGATACGAACCGGTCTTGGTCCTAGGGACTTTATTATGACAAATGTGTGATTTATATTTACTTCTCAAATAAAATTTACTGGGATGTAATGTATCTGCTTTTGAAACGCAGTTATCGGCATACTGTCTGCGTTATTTGAAAGGAAATATTAACGTATATGCCTAATAATATGCAGAAAATTGCAGAACCGTTAATATTTATTTCTATTGGATAATGTTCTAATGCATATTAAGGCTTTTATGAATTTTGACCCATTAATAGTTTCAGAATGATGAGCACGTATCATCGTATTTTTTTTATAAAATACGGTGTTAAAAGTTTTGTTCTAAATTATCTTAATTAGTTGTTTTAATGTTTATAATATTATTAATTTAATGAAGTCAATTTTTTTATACATTTTTCCTTTTTAAGTTCCATGCTTTCTAAAAGAGAATACTGCTAGGTATCGATTGTCTTTTAATCGATAGTGGAAACGCCTATAATAGGTACAATATATTGTTTTTTTTTTAGTTTACATTGTGCTCGTATTAAGTGTTACGTCAATATGACCGCTTTGCGGTGTAAGCACGGCGCGGGGGACGTAACAATTTAATCAAATAAATAGACCGGATTACAATTTACTTATCAAATAAATTAGGAAATCGTTAACTTGTAACTTGCTATTGAATTCCTGGTTCACACGCTTTAATTAAAATAAAGGTTAAAAATACATGTATACTAGTACGATATAAAGTATCTTGATTATTTATTCCAAGTATAGGTCTAGTTACTTCATTAGACAGTCTGCTCTGTGGAGGCCGAGTGATATACACGAAGGAGAAGTAGAAATCCAATATTATCTACAGTATAGTAATGAAATGTCAGTATAAAGTTTAAAGCAATAGGTCAGTGTGAATAAACAACTCGCTTATCGCCCGATTGAACGGTTAGCACACTAACATATATTAATAGTATGGAATAATTTGAAGCTTGTGATGTAAGGAGCCTTATTCATTAAAATTTGTATGTGCTCACGAATAGTAAATGATACGACTATGATTATAATTTCTCATAATTATACGTACAAAACATTTATAAGCTAATGATATATAATTACACATTTTATTTATCAATAAATGTATACTATATAATATTTTTATTGCACAGGATAATTAAGTAAGGTTTACGGTTAATCAAATAAAACCCTGTAAATATTCATTTTTATTGGGCACATGCATGTTCTATCGCTATGTTTGGTGAAGGATCACCAGATGCAACCGAACACATAATTATATGTAAACTCATTGGTTCTTCCCTGAATTTGAATCCGCAATCTTCAGTTAACATTTATATGTTCCATCAACTGAAAAATCTTGGTTCTATTGGTATTGGTATGGTTATGTCTAAAATGTAGTTAAGATTTAATTAAAGTCCGATTACTTCTAAGTATTCATTATATCAGGATCAACATACAAATGTAGGAACAAATCCCATGTATACTGTCTGTTGCAAATAAAGTGTCTTTCCTTATAACTCATTACTAGGTTTTTATTCTTCCATCGTATCCTGCACGTCAAAGATTTACTGATAAGATGTCTGATCATCACCAATTCTGACGTAAGTTTCGCCTAAAGCTCTACATAATACAACAATTGAATTAGTCAACTTGTTATTTAAAACAAAATATCTTTAAATTTGGGTCCTTTATGTCGTATCGTTAATTTATTTATATAATTAATAACTGAATATAGAAATAGTATGTAAATGTTTTTATCGGCTCGTCTTCTTTGTCTACATATAAATTGTGCGTGAAAATAAGAAGAAGCAAGGTGAAGCTACTATATACTTTTTGGTCATTAACAATAGCTGTTGTATTGTGTATTTACGAAATATAGTTTATATTTACAATTACTTGCAGATATTTTTTTTTTCAATTATTAATATACTATACAACTAGTAGCAAATTAATGCGGACTAATACAGATTTTATTTTTAAAAATGTGTTGGACCAACAGCCGTGGCACTACTCGTGCTTAGTATAATTTCTAAGCTTGATCCGTCTGACGTGACACGATTGATGTGAATTAGATTGCATCATTGCTGACGTCACTGGCCAAGCACGCCTGTCGATATTTGAATCTACTATACGATTGCGAATAGAAATTCAAATGTGCCCTTCAACTGTGAGGTAACTTAGCATAATAAATGAGGACAATCTGATGATAATTCTGTATACTGCGACAAGCTTTTGTTCTTACCTATTGAAGATTTAATGCTTCTTATCAATTATTTGTCATTATTTGCTATAAAAGATTTTACATTATTAAATAAATATTGTGTAGTATTACTAATAATACATTTACTAATAACAATAATGTTTATTTAAAGATGACAATTAAGATGAGACTACAAAGTATTCGTATGAATCCTTTTTCTATTTGCACCCATACATAGTTATATCATCTAGAATAAAGTATATAGGAAATATTCACTGATTTTTTTGTTTAAATATATTTTAATACTCAATTTTATGATCGTATATTAATACTACATAACTTTATACTTTGTTAAAAGTATTATTTATTTTAATACATACTCGCATATTAATTTGAAAAATATGTTTTATAGTGATTAATACAATATTTAAATGAATATTAGTAGCACATTTATATACATGTCATAAAATTTAATAACCGTGGCATTTGGTATTGCGATATACGTAAAATATTAAAGAATGTTAAATGTATCGGAATTGCGATTCGGCGGCAATATACTGCTGGAATTCTTGCCACCGTTCCAAGCGGACATGATTTGTACAGTAATAATGACTTGTTACTTTGATTTGTGCTTAGTTAGTTAAGTCTATTGTATACATATTTGGTTCCATATAACTCTTAAATATACATATTTTAGATATATGTGTTTTATAATAATTTTCAAGTAGGATATTTTACGATGTCAGGTACAGCCTACTAACATAAGTAAAACACTAAAGGAGTTTTCCAGTTATAAATTTTAATTCAAATACGAGTCAACCTAGATATAAAATATAAATACGCGAATATTTAATCAGTACGCATGTTTATTTTTTAATGACGGGATGTGTGTATGAGTAATAGATGGATTGCTGAACTAAATAAATCTCTAACTTCGTAACAGAAAGCTAGTGTTCTAAAAGTCATAAATTAAGTGTCTGTTCCACTCTAGCTTATTCTAAATTTGGGTAGTTGGAAGAAGATAAAATGCAAGCAATGGCTCGAAATTACACAGATAATAGATTCCTTGCTTCTATTTAACTATATAAATCATGAGCACAATTAACGCTGACTAGAAGATTAATAGCAACAGAAAGGTTTCAACTTGATGTTAGTTTATTAAATTATTGTAGTTATATTGTTCATAATAAATTTGATGATGTCACGTTATGCCATACGGCGTTTATTACTTTGCGTGGTTTAAATTTATCATCGCAATAATTATTGTTGAAATGATTATAATTTAAGAGACTATTAAAAGTATTGAAGGTTCCATTCATTTCAAATACACTTAGACTGTAATTGTAGGTGTAATTATTGTTTTTAATATTAAATTGATTACATATCTTCCTTATTTTTGAAAAAAAAAATTAACATTTCATTTAATGTATTTTTATCAAGCGGAAGTTAATTTGAGTCAGAACAGTTTTAAACCGCTATAAAGATTGAGTTATGTTTAGTTTTATGGGTTGTAAGATTAATTAAGAATCTGAACACAATTTACTATAATGTAATATGATATTTTGAAAACTAGAACGTATACATTGAACAAAAGTTATTAGCCCAATTTTCGCGTCTTGTCTATTATAGACAAGACGCGAAAATTGGGAAGTTGCCTTTGTAATTTTAGTAAATATTTGGTTATTATTGACGTAATTGGTGTTGCAATACGTATGTCGCAAATAGGCTTTATTCAGACTAGTTAGGCTTATCTCACTCATTGCAAGTTCGTAATTAAGAGCGGGCGTGTTCGCGACAATGTACCATTAATTGTGTCGAAATGATTTATCGTCAACAAGTAGTGTTGTTGCCTCGGATTAATGCAAACACAGGGATATATCTGTTAATGCATCCTTTATACGCACTTTATTCGCTATTGTATTTCATGATTTCAAATCATATCAATTCATATGAACTTTATTCAAGAAAACAATAAAGAGCTTTTGAATCATCATTATTTTAACGCTACCAGTGTCCTATACGATGAATTCCAACCATAATTTAATTAATTTAATACATTATTATTTATTATATGTTTAAGCACCCAACATACCATTGACAAGTCATAGAAATATGTGAGATTAAATTTACATTACTAGAAAAGAACTGCTAATGACGAGATTTGATTTTGGACACCATAGTTAACGTTTCACAAAATTTATTGTCTTTTTCTTGTAAGTATTTTATAAATGTAAATGTTTTTTTAGTTATTATATTATGTTATTTTAATGAAATACTTTAAAATATAACTTTATGGTCCCTTTAGTAGTTTCTAGTAATAGAAAGTTGTACTTTTAAATACTGCTATAATTGCAAAACTGAAGTTTAATTTGGCAGCTTTACACATTTTCTAATTGTGAATCTATTAACCCACATAAATCTTATAAGAAGTCCGCCTCAGTCCGCCTTAGGTAGTTATTAGTTGAAATATTTTAAGGAAGTATGTAACGTACATTTGCATTACTAATTGCGTTTTGACACACTGTAACAATGCTCAAACTTTAACCCTTTATAATGTCTCGTAATACTAACATTCATCCAATTGAATTAATAATATATCAAGGATAATTATAGATGCTTAAGAGAAGTTCGAACTAGTTATGTTTTAAGATTTTTTATTGATTACGCATATTTTAATTAACTTCTTCATTAACATATTACAATTTAATATTAAATATTCTGTTACGTTATATATAATCTGATCGTTATTACTTAGACACATTATATTCGTTATGTATTTCTTAAATTGAACGATTTGGATTTGTAAATCCTTTTAGTTCAGTCGAATTAATATAAAAACTTGATATGATCAAGATTAAAAAACTATATGTACAAGTTAATTAACAAATTTCTTGACATTTTAATAAAATCAATCAATTTATTAATTTAACAATTTCCGCTTTCAATAATTACACACGTTAACTTACCACGTCGCGGTAAAGACAATTTTAATTACTGCAACTTGTAATATAGTTGATGAATATTCATAATAATTTTATTAATTATAGTAAAGTTTATGTATATGTCCCCAAAACTATACCCGGATTCTCATGTACAATTCAAATTAGTTCAGTTTAAAAAAATATAGTAATTTTGGACAAATGCTTCAATTTATTTTTAAATATCTTATGACTAGGCAAGCATTATGAATCATACATAAAACAGAAAACTTTGAAAAAATGGTTATGCTCTTGAAAAAGCACTGTTGTTTGCCAGGATTAGAGCTCGAAATCATTGATACGTAGAAAACGTATTTGAACTACAGAGTTATCACGGTACATTACTATTACATATGTACAAGTTTAAATATCGGAGATTGAATTTACCCCCATCCTTGTAAACCGACGAATAAGTTCCACGTGCTTCCCTGGTACCCCAATTGTCTCTATGGATCATACAATATACATATATCTTGGCTTATAGAGGTAAACACACATATCCAGAGTTCTATGCGTTTTTTTGCACATTTTGCACCATTCTCAAGATGCATTGTGCCACGGCCGGGGCATAAAATTAAAACTGGTTCTCCGTGATATCACTTTCCTCTCTTATGTATCTATCGATCACTTTTTCTTATTATTGAATGTGAACTAAGCTTTATTCCTTGCTCGCTATAGTGTTATGCAAGGACTTGGTGTTAATAAATGAGTACCAGCAAGTTCCTGCTATTTTTGAATGCTTTAATGATATTGAAAAAATATGATGTCTGTTTATAATATGTAAAGGACAAAAATAATAAGGCAAACGATTTTATTTACTAAATCAGTTGTTTCAAAAAATACCTTTATAATTAAACTGCCTCTACAACTTGTTAAAGCACAACTTTTGTTTTTAAAATGTAAACAAAGTTCATCCGTGAAGGCTTCTAATTCGTGTAGGCTTATCGTAACGGGACGGATGAAGTGGTATACGCAATTGTTTGTACAAAATCTCAATAACTATGCTTTCTATGTACTTGTGCTTAACTTAAGATTGTTAATTAAATTAGAAGAAAAAAACGTAGTCAATAACCCTAACGAAGTTTTTATTATTTAGACAACGTTCTGGTAATGAAAATCGTAAAATAGAAATACTCAAACTAGTATAAATAAAATAAAATGGAATGTATTCTTTAGAATAATAAATCAAAAATTAAATATATATTCAAACACCTAAAATTGAAAACATATTCAATAAGATAATGTCTTTTTACTAATTGCAAATTTGAATTTAATATAAAATTCCTAATATATCAATATACAATTTATTATTCCCTTTGAATCATAAATTATATCACGAATAATATTAAGTACTTAATATTAAAAGATTAGCTACGTAATTTTAAGTACACGTCAATAAATAAGACAAGTTGGGGTATAAATTACGTATGGACAATTGTTTCACGTTTTAGCGAGGAACATTGATTACATTACGTAATAATAATGACAAATGCTATTTACATAACGATGAATGATATAACTATATAATATTAACTATATCTACAATTTTGCCCTGAGTTTCCGGTAGAGTAGAAATTAGCCCAGACAATTATTTTACCGCAAAAAAATACTTTCTGTATTCATGTGTTTTGAGGGTGGATAAGCAAATATAGGTACGTATTTGATGATAGCTTTGTACAAGCCCGTCAAGGCAGATTCCTCCTACTGATCATATATTCCACCGCTATATAGTAAAACGTAATATTTTTGTATTCCGGTTTGAATCAGTGTAACTACCGGCACAAGAGGCATACTATCTTAGTCCCCTTCGTGACCCGTAGGTGATATGAAGAACGACATTTTTACAGATTCATTATCTGAGCAGTGGTTCACTTACCATCAGGTGACGAGGCGTCGGTAACGACTAACCATCAAGAGGGCCATCTGTCCATTGTCCTCTTTTGGATATTTAAATAAAAAATAATATTATGTTATATTTAGGGTTAGATATACTTAATTATTTCACTATTTTTAAAATAATAATCATTGTTTCCTATAAAAGTATAAAATATTACTTAATAATAAATTGCATTATTTTTGAAATTCTGTTCATTCAATGTTTATATGCATATAAATATATTGTATTCATATTTTACCAATAGAGAATTCAAACAAAACCATTGTTATATCATTTATAACACGATACTTGATTAAACTCAATAAACACACTATAAAGACCACCCATTCATTTCAACTTTATCTGGACGAACTACTGCATTCACAAATAGACGTCGTTTATTTGAAGAAATAAACTAACAATTTCATTACAAAACAAAGGTATGGATTTTCTATGAACGAAAGCGCGTGGGTCGCTATCCTACATCGAACTAAACATTCGTAACTTTTTAATAATATACTATATTTCTTTGCTGTTAAAACTCATTTTCTTCTGAGATAAATGCGTATTTGATATACAGGCAAAAACATTCTGTATGACCTGCCAATTAAATACGTTATTGCATTGGAGGCATTGTGTTAAAGGAAATTATTAATAATATCATGGTGAGAACAGGTGGCAACGCTTTAGTAGGTTTTGCTCGATGTAATTGCTCACTACTGGGACACTGTCACGATAGCAGGAGCGACGTCCATGAGTTATAGAGCCTCGAAGAAAACCCGTAGATACTATTATGTAGCATTTAAAACGTTCTGTAGTTTAATTCAAGTTTTAAGATGTAGGTAATAAGATGGAGTTTAGAATGATAGATAAATGGTGAAAATGTTAGTTATTTTAAATGTTTCTATTGCTAGGTAATGTCCGTCTAGTATGTGGGATGTGCTATTGTGGTAAGTTTACTCAATATAATTTATAATACGCGTTAAACTCCATATGAACTAAGAACGGTTTGCGGTTTATGAGAGCTCAACGCGCGCAATAACCTACGTATTTCTTAACTTTAGATTTATAACGTGTCATTTTTAATTAAGCAATATATACTTGTATTAACGTACAACTATTGATTTTTGCAACTAATTTTCAACTACATAAAAATATTTTAAATCTAAATATGTAGTAAATGTTATTCTTACTATTTGGTATACGTACTTGTAACTCGTTTCTAAAGATAAATAATATTTTAGGTATAATTTAAATTCAGACATGATATTTAAGTCTCATAAATTCGAAAAAGGGTGTTTAATGCATCAATACAATGGAATATATTCGTTAATTTCAAGCCATTGTAAATTTATTGCAAAATGTATTTGAGAGGAGTAGGCAGCGGATACTACCCACGTGTTCCGCAATAGCCCTTCCGCTCTACTTAAAGAAGTCCTTTACGTTAAATAAAGAAACTTTAAATATCATATTACTAGACAAAAGCCTTTTCTCCTCTTGATAATAAGGTTCACTGATTATTCCACAAAAAAACGCGAATATGGGTACAAAAATTTGTCTTTAGGATTTTAAGAAATAATAAACAGATAAAATATCATTTAGAAACAACTAGAGAAAAATGTTTCTTAATAAAAATGAACATCGTCAATCTACATCATTTATATTAGTTAGGCTAGTAATATTATGTATTCATGTTTTTAATTATTAAAACAAATTAGCAGTTTAAGATCCTTAAAAGCTATCTTTCTCTTTTTCCATAAACGTAGAACAGATATTCAGCTTTCTAATAATAAATAACGAAACTAATGAGTTTATTCGTTTGTAAATGATTTACCATAAAACAATTATGAGCATATTTAAACAGTGTTTGATTATTATACGATAGTATTTCGTGCTGGAATGTACTAAATCAACTTATTCATATGACACCGACACTCGGAAAGGATCAATTTAGGCTTTAAAAACTCATTACTACGAATGTAGTGAGCCTTTGAGACATGTTAGAGAACCGATTTCATTGATATTTCTGTTATTATTATTGATTTTAGAAGTTTTTATAAGATATTTTGAAAAATAATAATCCTTTTCTATTTTGCACGTTTCAAATTTTAAAATATTTTCTTAGCAGGTAATAAAGGTCTCGTAATTGCATTTAATTTCGAATTCGAAATTCGATTTTTAGTGAATTATGGTTTCAAACATAACTCAAAAGGGATATATTGTTAATATGAAGTTTTCTCATAGTGGTTGGAGACAAAGGGCCTAAATCTATGCATACATCTTGAGACTCGTCTCGCTATCTCCGCACGTGTATCGCAGAACGTTGCACTGCGATGAATCTCAGTCGCCCGTCTGCACCGCGCATTACCTTACAACTTCAAATATTCACATATCATGCGATATGATCAAAATAACTATTCATTAAGGACAAGACGTTTTTATTACAGGAAGAACACGACTAAGTAATTTATCTGGCTAACAGAAAAAACTGACAACGTTATTGTGCGCGAGTCGTAAACAAAGTTCGATTCACAACACAACAATTTAATGCGTTTTATTACGCGATGTTTGCATTAAAATGGTCGCGGGCAAGGACCACCTCTAGCATTTGCAACAAAGAACACAAAGGCTCGCATCGCTTATAAAATAATAAAACATCATAAAGAAATAAAATTTAACTGCTCGTAACAAAATCTGTCGCGATATAGGCGATGTATGCGCTAATGTAACATTATCTGAGATGAAATTTATGTGCACTAGTTGTGGCGTAGTTAAAATAAGGTATTGTAAGACATATTTATGCTCGCTCCAGTGACATTAATTTGAAGGAAACTTATCATATAGCTCCTTTTACGGAAGCATTAAATTATGCATACGTATTTGTCACCTCATATAAAAATATGTTCATAATTGCACAGTTAGAAAGTAAAGGTAAATCTTAATGTTTATTATTTACGTAAAATAAAGATTATTGATAAAACATTTGTTCTCTTCTTTTGCACTTTTTTGTTTTGTGACGTCATGATAACACGCAGAAATATACCACAATGACGATATGTAATGAAATATGAAATAAAGTAATTTAATAAACAGCAACATGCCCCTCATTACACTAGTCATTAAGTTAAACTAAATTCGTTTGTGATTGATTAGGTTATTTATACGAAATTAACGCACTATAGTATTAATACTTATTATGGAATAAATAACTGGAAATATTACCAATATAAGTAGTCTTTTTTGGATTTATTCCAATTCCTAGTTGCTAATATTGCTCGAATAATCGCCTGCATAAACGTGCCTTTAGACATATTATGTAAATATACGTCAGCCCACAATGAATGATTACGATTCGAATCCTTCTCATTAACTAGAGTGAAGGCTTTTATCTAATGGTGGGAGACTCAAAACGCTCTAACTTTTTATTTTTGTCATACCGTCTAAGCGACCATCTATATATGTGTGTATCTTTTAAAAAGGTTTTAGCTGTGACAATTGTGTTCTAAATATTATTTTTCATTGCTATGCTATGTTATAAAATCATATAACTGTTTTTTTTTTTTGATTAATAAGCTTAAAAATATATACATTTAAGCAATTACTATTATTATTTTTCAACAACAACATCAATATGTTGTGTGGCCGAATGTCTATGAAATTAGATATATGCAGGATTTTTCACTATATTTTCTTTGACCGCCGAGCACGAGATGAATTATATACAAAAAATAAGACGTGAATATTCAGTGGTGCTTGCCTGGGTTTGAACCCGCAATCATGGGTTAAGATGCACACGGTCTATCCCCTGGGCCATCTCGGCTCTATATATTATTGTTGAACATAAATAAATTACTTATTATTACATAATTACTTTTTTCGACATTACGGGTAACCAGTTACCTTGGTCAATTATACATATGCGACTAGTTACATTTTAAAACGGAGAATAATATATAAAAATTATTTATGTAATCTTAAAAAAGTTTTATTGTTATTAAATTTACAAACGGTTTTAATTCAAAATTTTGTTCTTATAAACTAGTTGTAGAGCATTAAACAAATATATTGTATACACAGGATTATTTGTTGTTATGCGCACTAACTTAAACCGGTGGTGGCTTCACTTAAAATAATTGTTAAATGACGATTCAAAAATGCTTGTAAAAGCCTACTTGAATAAAGTAGGTATATTTTGATTTGATTTGATACAAACAAATGTACAAACTCAATAATTTAGTTTACTTTCTAGACTTTTGCCTTCCTCATTTATTTATTAAGTACTTATCAAAGCGATGGAAATAGAAAGTTTGAATAAAATTAACTAGTTGTGATACATTAAGGGTAGCTCTTATACTCTTAGCCTTCTAATAGCGTCTCCTAAGACAACGCTTTGGTTCCATAACCGTTCGTAGCATCCAGATGATTAGGTACTTGAAATACCTCTGCCTCACTCTGGACATTCGCTGGGGTTTCGAAAAGCACTTCGAGAGCCAAGCCCCCGCCAAGACAATGCCAATTGAGAAGATAGCGAGTGCCATGCATAGATTGCTACAAATGTCGCTTTTTGCCTTTGGATATGGACGTGAGATTCTATCAGCAGAACCACGGGCTTCGTCAGAACGATGAAAGCACGACCCCTCCAGCGATCAAAGCGTTGAAACGGCTGGAAAGCTGGGGGCTCCAACGAAGTGGCGTGACCATCTACGCGAGGAAAACGGTATGCGCACAAGCGCGTTGTCAGAGCCATACTGTCAGTTTTCGCAGCCGATCGAAGGAATGAGTCACTTTCTGACTTACGCAGGTACTGATCGGTCACGGTTGTTTTGAGAAAGACCTGGACACCGCCCAGCATACTTGAACCAGGGGGCTCAATTTCCTTATTTCAGAGGGCCTGAGGGAATGACCTCGAGGAGTGTGGGGAGTGGTATAATCGTCGCCCTCTGAGGAGAGCTTCGCCGAGCCATGAGCGCAGCCACACCACCCACAGCCTCTAGGCTTTAATCTTTAATCTAGGCTGAGGGCAGCCATCGTAGTAGTTTTAGTGGATAGAATTTCTATATAGCACAGTTAACCTCTTCAGAGGTCCTATATATAACATAAGGATTCCACTGCATGAGAAAAAGGTAGCGCTTACATAAGATGAACACACTGAGTTTTAGCGATTGTTATATTCCTTGTTTTATTTCACTTGAGATAAAAAGAGCAGAGAGATAAACATCCTAAGAAATAAATTTTTATATATCTAGTTGTTTGTAATAATAATTATAGCTTATTTATAGCTATACACCCTTCAAACCAAAGTAGCAAATATTGATAGTAGGCCTGACTACATTCCGATGAAGAAGTTCTACTTACCCCATAGGACCTGCACATTATCGTAGGATGCATAGTTACGGTACTGGATGCCTTGGAGCAAAAGTATCGCTACTTCTTTTTTTATGGTATAGGTGGGCGGATGTGCATATGGACTACCTGATGGTAAGTGGTCACCATCACACATAAACAATGACGCTGTAAGAAATATAGATTATTCCTTACATAGTCAATGTGCCACCAACCTTGGGAACTAAGATGTTATGACCCTTGTGCTTTTAGTTACACTGGCTCACTCACCCTTCAAACTGGAATACAACAATACTGAGTACGTTTGCGGTAAAATAATTAATGAGTGGGTGGTACCTACCCAGACGGGCTTGCACAAAGCCCTACTACCAAGTAATCCAGGTATTCTTGCACCAATTCTTGCTCCAAGGTATCCAGTATCTAAACTTTATTTGCCTTAATAAAATTTTTAATAACACATATTTGGGAATGGACAAATGGAACGAAACATATATTAATATTTCATATTTGCTATTAAATATTTAGGAGGAATGACACTATAAGTTTGCGCTTCCTCTAAAATAATCTTAAGAGTGTGTAGGCCATAAGTCAGTAAGTGTCAACGAGATTTACCGCCATAACTTAATGCGATTGCGAAATCAACGGTGTGCCTACTCGGGTGCATGGTGCTTGGTTTGTGAAATAATGTGTCGTTAGCAATACATTTGTGTGTTAATATGTTTGCACAGTGACATGCTATCTTGTTTCTCTATTAAAGATTTATTAGGCAAATTGGTATTGATGGAATCATAAACCTTTGTGGGATGTTAAAGTTGGTGGAGTCTCACGACACATGATGGCAAAGACTGTTAATGTAATAAATACTTATTCGTGTTTATATAATTCTTTGATTAATTACTTTAGGTATTTATTTAAGAAAGTGTGTGCTTGGGCTTAAATATGTATTTTAAATTTTCATGACAGTTATGATAGTATACCTATGAAGATATTAAGCTAACACATCTTTTATTGTAATTTGTGAATCATAAATATCTATAAGATCTATAATATTTGGGTTTGTAAACGAGTAAGTTTTCAAACTAAACTAACAAAGATGATTATTTTAGATATAAAAGTGTACGATGCAATCTCGCCGAGAGGACAGTCGCCACTAAAATTGAAAATATGTTTATTGAGTCGTACAAAACTTTATGCGCCGGTTGCTCAGCGAAATGGACTTTTCTCGGCTATATCGGACAGTTATACTTATTTATAACTCCTCGCGATTGTACTCTGGACACTCGGGTCGTAATAGACGATGTGCGGGTTAACGCCATTGTGTGTAAGCATAAAGCAGCTAGAAATATCTCGTAGTTCCGCCGCCCATAAAATCTTCCGAGCACTTTGTATTTTAACCTTATCGTTATATGCACGAATAGTTTGGTGAAAATTACCTAATTTACCTACAATAACAAATTCACTATGAATTAAGTACCTAAGTACATGTTTTTATACATATTAATTTACTTTTCAACGCATGACTGTGTTTAGAAGCACTTTTATAAAAACGTATATTGTTGTCGCATACCTAACTACGAATAAAAATGTTCCAAATATTTTTCGAGACATCTTTAAAACAAAAGTGGATGAAAATAACTGTTTTATTTTTAAATAAAGAAGATCGAACAGTCGTGAGAATCGATTCGCTTTAAATTATAAACATAACACAGCAAATCTCAACACTACAAAATGTTTAAATGTTAATCATTATCAGCTTAATCTAAATGGACCTAATGTTTGCCAAACCGAGCTAACAAGATACACTGCCTTTATGCCACTAAATTAAAAACCGAACTTTAAAAAAGGATCACTATCGTCGGGATCGCCATTATGACGTCATAATTGAGGGGCCCGTCACGCGGATCGGTGTGGATAAGATGAGTCAGTGTCCGCCGTGAGAAAATTTTATACAATAAAAAGTAAAAGTGCTTTCTTTTTACGGGAGCGCGAAATTGAAGTTCGATATCAGTGCCTTATTTCCACGGACATGATTCATTTCGTGAGGCTTGAAATTTTAGATAACATGTTGTGAATTTTCGATTAGCGGTGATGTAACCGTTGACGTTGTAACGGTTACTGATGTATCGCGATAATCATTTCATAAGGATATATTCAGTTTTACGAGTTTAAATTGAGTGAAATTATTATTATTCTATTATTAAATTAGCCCTAAAATGGTGCGATTATTATAATCATATACATAAAAGGTACGTATCGTAATAAAATTAGAGATATTAATTTCAGTCATAAATTAAGTTATTTATACCGTCGTAAATATACACTTAAAGGCTACACTAGTTTTAGTTTAAGATCTCAATATAAACCGTTAAAGTTTTAAACAGTTAAATATATTTCTTTTAACATATTCGGCGGTTTTATTTAAAACATGTTAAAACACGCCTTAATGAGTCCAGTCTCAAATTATGCAAATTATTGCCGATATTGTCAGCTCGATAATAACACGATAAATCGAGACGTTCGACCATATACTCGACTACGATGTACCGATGCATCGTATGACGGGTCTGATGCGTCATTTTTTAACTGTCATGCAACCGTTATTGCATTCAAATATCGGCAATTAACGGTAAAAGGTAACGGGTCGGAGGGCAAAAGGCATGGGCGTGATAAAGGATGCGAATGAAGCGAGATTAGGTGGCCTGCTCTCGATATAGCGTGATTAATGAAGTGGATTTCGATATCGCAAAACGATATCCGATTCTTCGGAAAAAATGCGAAAAGTTGTTTTATTAGTAAGTCGTTTCTAGATCGTTATAGTGAATATTTCATTTTCGTATATGTGCATTTAGAAGCATTAATGATTAGTAAAATAAAATAAGGTAGGGCTTTTTTTATAAGACAATTTGTTCTTAATTATGTTAAGGAACATATCATATCTTTCTCTATCTACATAAAAACACCAAATTACCACGTCTTATTATTTTTGAAATTAATTTACAATTTGTTTATTGAAAACAAATGTGTACGTTAAACATAAATTATTATTAGTCTATTTTTAATGTAACACTTTTCAAAACATCATCCGCGTATAATAGTTACATGAACTCAATACGAACATTCATAACGGAATCAATTACGGAACCCGGGATACGGCAGCCAATAAACAGTGAACGACACGTGTGGGCGGAGCCTAACGTACCAATTGTGGTAAATAGCTTCACTTACACTCGTAGTAAATACTATACTTTAAAATATCTTACATAATTATATTCGTTTTATATTTTCTGTCGTCATGACAAGGATTTTTGAAGGATTAGAATATGGCTGCACGGTGAGGAGTTGGGGTTTAATTTCTAAGCGATTAACTGTGACCTTTCAATGTAATTTAATTTATAGACCTTGATGTTTATTATAGACTTGTGTTAGTTTTATAGATCTAGATTTAAGTACAAAATCGTGACATTTTATTATACCTGGATTTACGTGCAACATAATAGACATATTAACGGCAATATTACTAAATATGGTTTGAATCATAAACATGTTATATTTTATTCATAAATTTAATTTATTTTTATTATTACTTTTCTTTATATACTCAAGCTTACAAAAATAATATTAAATTTCTTTTATAACTAGATTATTTCTTTTATAACTACTAAATAGTTAAAATAATAATTACATTATTAAATTGACAAACCGTCTCTTTTTAATATTATTAAGATATTTACAGTAATAACCTTTCATTATAATAAGTTTCAATTTTATTTTCTACGAACTTGCTATAATTATTTAAAAAAATAACTTATTACTTAATTATCTGTATAAATATGGTACGGATCATTTTTATAATACTATGGCACGTTAATGGCTATATGCCGTGTATTATTATCCCGACACGGCTTAAGGTCTCAACAAACTTATCAATTATATAAAAATACCTTTGTGTATTCTTTTTATTTAAGGATTATTTTTAAATAAGCATATAATTCCTTCTTGCAATGAAATACAATATATATATCTAAAAGTTACTTCCGTTAGCTATAAATATTAAAGGAGCCTGTATATGTGCCAGACCAATCAATTAAACAGTTTTAATTGATAGTGAGGTCGGTTCCGCTTACTGTTTTTGGAAATTCCAATATATAATAGATTCATATTTAATTTAGAAACTGTGGAATTCTATTCACTTTTAAAATTATTTTCACAGAATATGTTTAGAATATTTTTACACCGTAAAATTTTGTTATGTATAAATTGCAAAGAACGTGTGTTAGGAAGACAGGTTTTGATTAGTAATGTATACCTATGATTTGGTTTTTCAGACAGATTTCAAAGCATCTGTTTGTAGTTTTGCAGCAAGACATATCGAGCCTTTACCGCCATTTTAGCGTAACCGACAAAAACCAAATTTTACAGGAGACGATTTTTTTTAAATATTTTTATATAGAAGCGTGCTAGGAAATAAAAATTTCGCATACTTTAATATGTTTTAAACATTTAAATATATAATTGAAAATAAAACAAAAATTATTAGTATTTATGCCATTTATGGCGTTTACATTATTTTTGCTGTCACAATCGATAGTGATTTTGGCGTTTACGATAAAAATGTCTATTAAAATGTCTATTTCCAAGTAACTATAACTGAAAATAAATAAGCATTTTAAAAAGTTTTTAAATGAAATAGTCACATATATAATTGAAAAAATATTTATTCATATCAAACTTTTAAAATAATGAGATCAATCAACGTATATAAAATAAAATAAAGTATTTCTTGTGGTACGAATCTACTTCGTCCGCTTTAACACCACGTACTGTTCCATCATTGTTGTTAAACAAAATAAATTTTGTATCATTAAAAATATATTTATGTTAATCATTTGGAATAATGAGATCAAGCAGATTATACGTATAACCACGTACTTATATAAAATTAAGTAAAGTATTATAATTCTCATTATTTGCATCATACTTCGTCCGTTTCAGCTAAAGCATCACGTATGGTTTCATTATGCCGCATACTTAAATATTCTTGATGGAATCATCATTCTAGATTCTTTTCTTTCAAGTGACAACATACAGTGTGTATAGAAACGTTATGTTTTAAAATTCTTGAGGTAATTATACTTTTGTGCTCTTATTGCGACAACAGTGGGATGGAACAGAAGGCAACATCTCAATGAACGATTTTAACTGTGCGACTTCTACTTCAACAGATTTATTATGAGTATCAAGAGCTTTTCTGCTTTCCCAAGCGGTATTCAGAAAATTATTGGCATTTTCGATAGCGTATCTTAAAGACATTTGAGATAAGTTTAGGGTCTTAAGCAAAAGTTGTTGGCATATTTTAATAGGCTGTCCATTATAGTTTATAAAATAATCGTATGATATTTTACGAACATTACTACTAGCTCTTTTTCTGCCAATCGGCCTCTCTTTAGCACATGACAGTAGGAAACCTTTGTGTCTTTTGTCACAACCTAATCCCCAATAGTTTTCAAGGATATTAGCCTGATCATCTTCAGTAAATTTATTTGAACATGAGTTACCACATCTTTTATTCATACAAGGATGAGGTTGCACAGATTTCCCTACAGCAGCATTGCGATTTTTTTTTTTGATAAAAGACGTTCTGGTAAAGGTTTTATTTTCCTGTATCCTCTTTGACCAACACTCGTCTCTTGAGGTGACTCATGTCCATCCGAATCACTGGATGATGAGGCGGGCTTCCATGAGTATTCACTATCAATGCAGGCATTATTGTCGTAGATATCCAAAGACTTCCCGTTTAGTTCTTCTTGGTCAAAAATGAACTGGTGCTAGGCTGTATTAATAAGAGACTCTCTTCGGGACGTTTTTAACAAAGTAGGAATACTCACTGTTGCGTCACAGTATATTTACAACAATATTATGTATATTCACAATAACATTGATCACTTTCAGTGATAATCATTGTATGTGCTCTAGGAGTAAGGATAAGCTTGTAACGCCAAGCTTCCGACTCCGCAAAGTCAATAAATCCTTCTCGGGGCAAGGTATCCGTTACTATAATAAAATTCCGCAGACATTTTTAACTTTGCCGTTTCGTAAATTCAAATCGTTTGTGAGAAATACATTGCTAGAAAAAGCGTATTATTCGATACAAGATTTTACAAGAATCTACTTTCCGATGGTAGCTTCACTTAATAGTAAAATGACGATTCAAAAGTGATTTCAAAAGATTTGATTTGATTTGATCAATGCAATCAGGATCCCCCAAAATTAGTTTGATCATAATTTGTTATATCTACTTGTGCAATTTCATTTTGATTATCTAAATCCATAAGAGTATAAGAATTTTCAGTGTCAGAATCACTATAATCAACAAGTTTATTTAGAGTTATTGTTATACGTGGATTGGTATTTTGCTCAGAATTTAAAACGGTATCAGGCCGTGATGTCGTCACAGTTAGTGTAGGGTCTATATTAATATCGTTGTTGCTGCCTGTTAGCAAGAATGGATCAAGAACTAAAGCCTCTCCATCTTGCTGTATGTTCTCGGAAAAAGCAGTTTCATGATAGCTTTTTTACTGCGGGGAGTGGTGATATTAGCTATAACAAATAAGATATATCTTAAAAATAATCGCATGATGTAAAAAATATAAACGGACGGACAAAGTTGTAGTAAAAAAAGTGTGCTCACTAACCTATTAAAAACCCGTCTTTGAGAGATCGTTAAGGAATTTTCTGTCATCCACTCTTTGTTTCTTTAATTATACTTAGGTAAAATAGAGACCATTCTCGTATCAACGAGAATGGCCTAACTTAACTATTTTTTTAACCAATACTAATCTAACACACCAACAATTAAAATGGGAGAACAATTTTACAGGCAATAAATTGTACGCATATTACATTTTTCATGCATTCATTTAAAAAAATTAAAATACAATAAATACCTTAGCTGCTGAAGTCGAGTCATTGCTTTTTTATTTGATAAATGTTTGAGCTTCTTATTTGCAGTACACTTATAACTCAATTAATTCAAATACTACACAATAAAAAACACTATTTAAAACGTTAATTTTACGAAAAGTGCTTGTAAAAGCCCACTTGAACAATGTTTATTTTAATTATGTTTTTGATTATTTGTTATTATGAGTGAAACTATTTTTTTAACCACAAAAGATTTTTAGGGGTATTATGATGCAACTAACAGCGTTTCAAAGGGAACGATGTTAGTTGCATCCTAATAATCCTAAAAAATAGCATCGTTCCCTTTGGAACGCTGTTAGTTGCATCCTAATAACTTTCGCGGAAATAAATATGTCACGACAGGTTTCTTTATAGTAAGCGCCTTACGATCAAGGACTAATGTCGGTTGCGATAATAAGTAGGGTCGCTTGCGCTAAAAAAAAACGGTCATTAGTCAAATAAGATAAAAATGCCTATTGTCGCTTACGTTAAGACTTTAAAAACGTATGTATTCACGATAATTTTAGCATTTGCTATAACTTTGTAACGGTTTTTTTTCTGAGGAAATTATCAACAGGTATCGGTCCGTTACGGTTTAAAATATTAGTATCAATAAAAAACGATTTTTCGACAAAAGTGTCGCTTACGATAATTTGGCGGTAATGGCTCGATATGAAATCCGCTACCGAGCTTTTTTATCCAATTCCGCGTTGGTTACGTGCAAATAAATATCAGACAGGCGAAGCAGAGAGCACAGCTAGTTTGCTGTTTGATATCATGATGAAGCATAATAGACCTTAACAGTACCACTTAGGTCAGATTTATAAATGCCAATGACATGACATCATATACACGCACGATATACATACATATCGACGCCTCTGAACAATAAACCTGTAATCATAAAAATCAAATATTACAAGAAATGTAATTTATTGTCTGTTTTATCTATGCTATAAATCGAACAATTAAGGTCATTGATATATGTACTAAGCGCAAGGTATTTTTATAGCCAATTTTTTTCATAATAAGATACATAATTGTATTACTAAAAAATCGTAATTCTTTCTCTTAGTCTGTCTTTAGTTTCTTCATATTGCTTACACTAAGTACCTCGTTGGTATACTGAAGGATTCATAAGACTGTATCTAAATCGGGTATGAAGGTCAGGAAGTTATCGAGTTTTTCTGTTTAGAAATTCTCAGTAGCTGCCCGGAGTTAGGAAGTTCGCATTGTTCCGCCCCCGTACCACGGAAAGCTCGTAAAGCCCATGGTCTTGCGCCTGATTTATTTCCGACGGTGTCAGATTGCCGCCCATCGAACAGTACCAGAGAATAAAGGATTAATCTATGTTCATCAGTTTTACACACACTTAATATTCTAAATAATTCATTGGGATAGTATCGCGATTTGATCAGGAATACTTAAATATTGTTCAAGTCTTATAAATTACCTATATATTTTCAAAAATAACGTACCAAATCAAAAATATCTAAATTAAATGATATTTACGAATTTGTCCATGAACTTATTTTAAGTGATGTATTAAGTGGTTTTGAGTTTAAATAGCTACAAAGCAAAAAATAAAAGGTGTATGTTGATATGAATGGGTAACAAAACTCTTATAAACTCTAAACGGTTCGACGATCGGCCAATTTCAATAAATGTCTTAATAATACCACTGGATAACAAAGACTTGTTTTTATTTCATTTGAAGTCATCTATTGACGATAAGAGACCTAAGGATACTCAGCGCTGACAACTCCAGATTAGAGCCAATCTGTCAATTTATGACTATGGCGTGTGGCAAATACATACATATATTAAAGCATAAAGTAGAATATCGATGTTTTAAAGACCATTGAACACTTAATTTTTAATGAAAAGTTTAAATACTTGCTTGCGTTCATATTTTCAAACATTTTTTTTTTCAAATTATATGAATCTGCTACTTTTCTTGTTATTATTAAAACTATACAATTTATAAAGAAATCCAAATTGTAGGATGATTTATCGAATGTTCGTTTGACTCCTTTAGATTATATAAGATTTTAAATTAACATGGTTATTTTTATCATTAAAGTTATTAATGTCTTGTTCACATTCGTAGACAATGTCGAAATATCGAGCTCCACCGAACAAAAATAAAAAAACGTGGTAAATATCCCGAAATTAATAACTTTATCCTTCAGATTACTTAACAATCAAACAAGCAAGCGTAGTTATATATATTTATATCTATAGTATTATTTTATAAATGAAATAATTCTATTGTACAATTTATTTAAGCTAGATAACCAGTAATATTTACGAAATGATATTATATTAGAAAAGAGAGTCAAAACGCCGCCTATAAAGTATAACTGCTGAACATGCAAAATCTAAAACTAAATATACTTTATTAAAGTAAACTTTTAGAAGCACTTTTGAATCGTCATTTTACAAAAGTATATTACGTCAAGCTACCGCTAGTAATTTAATTAATATACCTGAATTATAAGCTGAAGAGGTTTCGATCTTATTTATTTCCAATGTTTTTATACATACATAGGTACATATGTGACATATATTTTGACACATGGATATATCATAATATAATACCTCAACCATCAACGTACCTGGCTTTTGATTGAGTTACAATAGGCCTGTTTTTTGTATATTTACTTTCATTCATTAATAGGATTAACTAAAGATTAGTTCTGTCAATTCTTGGCGTCACCCGCTACTAATGAACTTTCTCTGTCCGCTCACGATGATGTCATGTAACCAATTTGGTCACCTCTTAAAGAATCATTAAACCTTTACGACTAATGAATAATTGATTAAAACTGTTATAGTCTTCGCTAAATCTTGAATTAAGACTTGTTTGTCCATTTCGGAAGTAAGTTAGAGGAAATTAATTTAATCTTAATTTAAACTCATCCATTAAAACAACTCCATATTTAGTTTATCAGCTCACTAATAGTAAAGACCGCTTTACCAAATATTAAAAAATTTTAGTAGTTTGAGTGTTTGTAGATATGCAAAAATGAATATTTGTACATTTCTTGGCGATAAAAAACGAAATTTTTAAAAGTAATTTGGGACAATTAAAAAACAATAAATAGAAATTATCATAATATTATTATGTAATTTATCAAGTGTTTTTTACTTTTCCCTTTCATTTTCACCTCCAAAAAGCCTTAGTTTATGTCAAACAATTTATGATATAAGTACAATGTGAGAATATTGTATTTAATTATTTTTTTTGTTGCCTACATATAAACAAAATATTCGTAATGTTAAACCTAGACTATAAGATAATATCAATAATGATTTAGTTCTCGACTGAATAACTTATATACCTCGAGAAAAATAAAAAAAGGAAAAATTATTGGAAAGTCAAAATTAGTATCGAGAAAATGTTTCTTTATAATTGATGATCCAGATCAACTCTTTAAATTATAGTAGTATTGTACGTGTTCACAATATACTTAACTTTGAACTACATACATATGATATACATACCTGCAAAATATCTTATATTGGGGGATATTAGAAAGTTCACAGTTTCACATATATACCTACTTATATTTGTACAAAAAAATTACGCCAATAACAAAGCTGTTTGCATACGACGTTTTGTATTAACACCGCTTATCTCCAATCTAATGCTTTATCCTCAAACATATCTCATTATCCATATATGAAACCATCGGGCTCATCACAAAGACCGTATTTCAAACGGAAAACATCCGAAGTTAAATCAGATCTTAACAATATAAATTTCGCATTGACACACATCGGCCCAGCCATAAATTTAACACTCGTTTTGTTCTCTACCAACATTTTTATGTGGACAACTTCAAAAAATACTTCCCAAATAACTCTGGACATAAATAAATAAAGCGGTGTGGTAGTAAATGTCAATAATATGCAAAATAATGGATGTTAATCTCCGCTGGATTTGTGATTTGCGAGCGCGCTTACATCAAAGATTAAGTGGCGTTATTATTTGAGGGATATTTTTTGTATCGGTTGGAGGCTGTCGGTGTTGTATTCAAGGCTAAGTAGCATACGTAAGTTCATCAGAGGTCAGGTAGGTGTTATGTCATCAATCGATTTGTATCACTAATGGGTGATCTAATTTTTATCGATTTTAAGTGGCATGAGATTACATGAACGCCATTGTCCTGCTATGATATGTCGGGATGTTTACTTTTTACTAATCATATAAGAGGTTTTGAGAACGATCGTATTTTAATAAACTTATTTCGAAATATTAATTATTGTTATAGTAATAATTAATTACTATCAAATAGTTAACTGAGTATAATTTTATTAAAACGAATGAAATAAAAAAAAAAAAACATATTAATAATATAAATTAACAGGTCAAAGAGATAAAAGAAAAAGGAACATCATAGGCTGCCCACACACGACCTAATGACATTGTTTATTATTTTTGTTATTGCTCGTTGCGAAGTATGTAAATAGTAATTAATTCCTACACACTTTCACATTTGCACTCGCCGTGTATTAGCCGTTGCAAATTCGGTCACTGACCCGTCTGCCTACTTTTTTTAATAAGGAACACCGTATGTATATCATGTTAACTGATATAGTAATTAGATAATTAAAGCATGAGCTTCATTATACGTATACGTTTTCTTTAGTAATAGTTAACTTGAATTTGTGTCTAAAATATGTATAATTTAAGGTGTTGAAATCTGACGCAGTAGGTAAAGTTACGTTAATAATTTATTATTGTTTCTTTGCTAGGAATTGTATATTTCTTGTATAATAATAAGTTTTTTTTAAATGTAAAATGATTGACTTTTCATTGCCCTCTCCATAGCGTAAAGATCGATGCGTTCGACTAGTGCATACCGAGGGAGGCAGTGTACTACGCCTACGTTCTTGCAGACAGGATGTGCAGATAACGCCTGTAATCGCCCTAATTGTTGCATTCTCTCTAATTTTACCCACACCTTACAGTGAGCGTGGGCGACACTTGCTATTTCCATCTCATTGGCACTTCTTTTGTCATTGCATTAATAAATCGTGTGAAGCAATAGCGCATTGGTGTACTACATTACATCAATAAACATACTTAACTTACCAATTTTATTTTGTTTGGGTTTTTTATTTTAAGCTGTTATATATAAGATCGGTAAAGTTAGACACTTCACATACAGATTTTTCAGTTAGAGAGAGGACATTTCATGGTTTATATGAAGAGTCACTACTCCTTCACAATTTAGATTCTACCAAGAACTATCTATGTTATAACTAGCAAGAAGCTCGGTAGTTACTCCTTTCCACATATGAAATTCGTCAACATAAATACTAAGTTCACGCTTATTTATTATCTACATAATCTTATATTTATGAGCAGTGTTGATTAATGAATGTTAACAATTTACTTTGAGAGTAAATAATTTATAAGATTATATAAATACTTATTTATTTATAGTTTTGTTATTAACGCAATGAAATATATTTTCCTACAATTATTGCAATAAGACACACTCTTAACACTACTGTGGTTAATAGACTTCGCTGCCATAATTAAGAAAGATAGAATTCCTTCTTCCACCTCTTATTAAACAGATCATGTATATAATTTGCATGTTTTTTATTTTATTTTTTACAATTATGTTATTATATAATTAGAATTATCTGAGAAAAAAATATATACTCGCTTAATACAAATGTTCGTTTCAAATATTTTAAGGAAACGGAAAAGACTTGTAATTATATGTAATTATGTTTTTTGGACGCAAAACAGGCGAAGAAACTAAAAGCAAATAATAATATATACCGAGAGTTAAATTAAATTTAAAACGATATTGGAATAGGTACATATTTCAAAAATATATAATTTTATAATGTTTGACGATTATTGTAATACTAAATTAATTAAACTCATAAAAGCATTTCAATGGAATGTATGGTCATTACAGTCCATTAATTCGGATAAAATTTCACAGATATGAAGTAATTTTATTAGAATTTTATTCTGTTGGTATTTATTAATTGTTAGTCGAAACAAAAGCTTAGTGCTGACACAATCTCAGCGACAATCAACCAAACAAATTGCAGAACCTATTCATAAATCCCATATAAATATTTGTTACATCGCCCAAGCGAATTCTTTGAATGACCCGAAATAACTGTCCAATCTTTGAAATACGCGCAAGAGTTTAGTTTTTGTTGTTCATTATTATGGCATGCATAATATTAAACGTGTTACATACAGTAAAGATTCGAAGAGCATTGTTGTTTCATGTTAACCTTTATTGTCATAGCAGTAAGGTGTATAAATGTGTGATTGAATCGGTCTTTGTATTGCAACATACTCTTAATACTGCATAAAAAGCGATCATGTTCAACAAAATTGCCAGCATTGAGGACTCGACGACACATTCAGAGACGTAAATGGAGAAATAATTGATTCTAATGATAAACAAGATGCGCAAAGTCATTTTAAACTGCATTCAATATTCGCATGCGTGCTGATGTGTGTAATGATGTCACAAAAAATGAGAACGGCGTGTTTTCCTATATTATTTTATATGAGATTTAAGTGAGAATTGAAGACTGATAATAAAAAAGTAATGTATGTTGAATACTTTAACGTTTGCGAATTTATTGATGTCAAGTTTAGGATTGGATTTATTGCGCTTTGAAATAATTAAAAGTAATATTTTATCTATATCTACGTATTCAACAACAAAAAATATAAATTATTTCAATCGTGACAAATAGAGATATTTTTTGATTATTTTTAATGTAATAAGTTCAAATAAGAAACAATATCTATTAAATTATTTATATTTCTTATTTTGTAATAGGTGTTGTTTATGTGCAAATCGTCGGTGTGTCTTTAGTAAAATTACCCATCAAACGATGTATTATGTGCGACATCACGAATAGTGACAGGGAATCAACTAACAAGTAAATACATTTAGGTACGTGGAGATTCGAACTTAGGCGGCCGCGCTTCACAGCCTTACTGCGCCTACTGAGCCCTTTTCGTGCACATTACGTCGATGACTAATAAATGTCATAAGGGCAAGTGAATGATAAACAATTCAATTATTAGTGAATAGTTTAGAGGGGCGTTACGAATAAATACGAACGGTATCTTAGGATGCATAAAAAAGTACAAGAACTCATCTTCACAAAATCTGATCTCCTTTTTTCTACCTTTGAGTGATGACGTATCTAGAATCTTAAAGGTTCATTCATACATCGACGACAGATCGTTATCACAACCCTTAAGCATTCCATATGACCGCGTCCTCGTCATATTTTTTTTAAACCAGTGTTTTCAAAACATTGATACTTTTTTTTGTATGTATTCAGGTACATAATTAATTACGCAAAACGAATTTAACGAAGTCGCTTGAAACGTATAACTGTTTTATATGGTTGATAATATTATTTTCGTAGAATATTTAGAGGGCCCATTAAAGAAATATCTATAAGTTTGAGAATCTTTGGTCTTGACGAAAATATTTTCGCTTTGAAGTGGGTGCGGTGCTACGTGTAAACACGCTACTTTCGGTCACGTTTACATTTATTGATCTGATTAAATACTCCATACTTTAGATTAGGTCCGAATTAAATTAAAATACCTTCGATAGTTATATTTTGAATATCGGTCATTGTTACAAATCACGTTTGCGTATTCATTCATTTGTTAACTAGTATATTATCATATTGATTATATTTTAGAATTTCTGTAAATTTTTTGATATTTACCATTTCTTGACGGACACATGTTATTAAATATTCATTTGGGCAAACCTCAGCGCTCCTAATATTGTTTGGAGCTAATTCCATCACAAGATATTTGATTTAAACGAGGTTGAAGTTTTCTCGCAACATTCTGATCCCAGCGAGCATTACGGCACGGTGGTTAGTCTACGCAGATTTGCTAACGCAGAAAATATTATGGTGGACAAGGATGTATACATACTCAGAAGAATTGCATTCCCTTTCTCATATTACGATGGGAAATATGAACTTTCCGCAGTAAATACTTCTGAAAGCCTAACTCGGGATAGACTAATAGATCGGCTGGACCCAAGACCTAAACTTAGGACCTTGAGTTTTGCAGCTTTATAGACTGGCTACGAGATCAGAGTAGTTTGATATCACAATAATCCACCAAAAACGTATCCCGAAAAACACAATACATATATATTTTTTAGGTAAATAATCGACAAAGTTGAACTAAGACAAATAGTAGTAAGTAGACAGAAATAGAAGCTACAGTATGTTATCAATGAAATTATCAAGATTCGAGTAAAATAATTATTGATGTGATATGTAAACGATCAATGCCAGATCTTAGATGTGTGTATGTAATAGGGGACCGTGTCGAAGTCAACGCGTATAAATTAGGTGCGCGCGAGCACCCACGATCAACAAAACTACACGCCGCCCGACGAATATCTGTAAAAACATCTAAAAATTTATACAACACGACCGCAGGCACGATTTTCCACCCCGTGTTATTGTTATATATTCTTATATAATTACTAATGATTTCGTAAACTCCATACCGTTATGTGAAATATATAACTAAAAATAAAATGTTATTATTCCTTAGAGCATGTCTTAACTTTTATTTTTATTAAAATGACACTAACGAAAAATATTATACATTCATAATATTCCACATATTATGAAAAAAATAATAAAGTCCTATTTAATAATTTTCCGCATTTCAATTATATGATTGGTCTGTTAAAAAAGAGTTATTCATGATAAATCGTATAGTGTAAAAAGCCTCGCATTCACAGACGCCGCCACAGCACCCGCTAGGCGCCGCTCGGTTACCAAAATGTAATCTTTTTGGAGCTCTCTCTTCTTTTTTCAGTCTTTTGGGGGTCTACATGCGTCCTTTTTTAATGAATCGGTGTTAACCTTCACATGGAACGAGTAACAGGGTGCCGATTGAAGATAAACACGCCATTTGATTTCTTTTTTAAAGAGTTTAAATGGTAGAAATGACAGGATATCACTGCGGTCCTTGCTTGTGGCTCGATAGCGATCTTCAGACGTGATTCTCTTGTTAGGTGTATAAATTGAGTTTTCGGAGCGTTAACACGGTGTTATAGGTTGAGGCTTGTGAACAAAACTAAAGGCTAATAGCGGGTTGAAATGTACACTTTAAACATTTGATAGATTACTGAAATATTTCATGTTCGTGATTGATAAAAAAGTTAGTTAGTTAATAGCTCTTAATTTTTCACAATAGCTAAAATTATTCACCTTTAGAATAATATTTTTCTGTCTAATTTCATATTTGCTTCTTCGACGGAGCTAAAATATTTTAATATTCTCTTTTAAATTGTCAATAAAATATTTAGATACTATAATATCTAATTATATTTTGGTCATAAGATAGTAAAAATTATTAATTTATTCTTCGTTTTTCATATTTATATATTTTATCGCATGTTGTAGTTTGTAGCGCCATCTCTGTAAAAAAGTTGAAAACTATATCTTTAGAGTACATAAATTTATTTTATACGATATTGCTCATACATCAATTAAAAAATGAGCAGACAAAAAATGAGCAATATTATTTTTAGTCTACCTACTCAAAAATATAATTTCATAATTGTTTATTTTATAAGTTTTGCTATTCGACGCTAGATGGCAGGGGCATCCATTTTAGATTAATAAACACTTAGTATAGTCCAAACCTATACTTAATAATATAATAAGTGGGTGCTTATGTGTAACTTATCTTAAAAATCATTTTTAATTCAACTCGAAATTTTGTCTTTTTGATCTTTGAGCTCGACAGGACGGCTATCCTAAATTATACAACTTAAATTTATTCTGTAGATTAGATGCAAAAAAATATACCTAAAACGTTTTTGTGTTCTCAAATTAATTGATTTATTTTGTTGCAAAAACTACCGCATTTCATACATTTGATATTTGTCGTAATTAGAAAACTTTGAGAATATATTAAATTACAACACACTTAACAAGAGGTTAAACATTCAGAATTTATGGCTTATCTCATCGACAGCGGTTAGACTGACCGCGGTATCTTTCATCTCGAATGAGATTATAAAACATTCGTTAGCAGGAGTATTATTAAGCTGAAGTATATATTAAATTCCTAGGCGCCACCGGATGTAGGCGGATTTCAAACAAATTGGCGCCTTGGAACGGTTCGTTTATATTGTAGAACTTTTTTCGCGTTTTTCTCTTTCAGCGGTGGTCGAGTTCCGCGAAGACGTTCATTGATAAACTTTTATGAATTACACCGTTGAATGAACTTTGTGACTACTGTTTTCGATTATTTTACGTCTCATTTTCCTTGAAGAAACACACGGATAGATTTGTTTTTAACTTATTGTTTTTAAGCTTTATTATAAAAAGTTGATTATTATGCAATTAGAAATATCGCATGATATTTATATTTATATATAGTAGATTTGAATACAAATTAATAAAAATATGTTTGAAAAATAGTGTGGTGTTGGTAAATTGTTGGAGAATTTTGATGCTGAAACGAATCGAATTAATACAAAAAATAAATTGTGTTATTATTTTTTGCACACGAATCGCCAGTCCGCTGCTGTTAAAAGATACGCGATCTACATAATATGCATCTTTGTGTTATAATTCTTGTTTTATTTTATATTTATTAGTTTCAATATTTGTTGAACGAACTGAATAATAATTCAATAAATGTGCAAACCGTTTTGATTTATTGAGGATTATATTTAATTCGAAGTATTATCTTATTAAGGAATCTCTTCAATCGTTGGATATTCAAGTTTACGATTACAACATCAATAGACAGTAACAACTAGGGTTAACTTATGCGTAAATATGTTGTAGTTATGATTATTATATGCACTTATAATATTTATTTGAAAATAATATGGGTGTAAAAAGTCATTCGTAATAAAGCTACTATGAAGATGATAATAACTTGAGCCATTGCAACCATTTTCAAGTGTTATCAGCCAACTGTGCATGACATATAACAGTGCACGAGTGTGCGTTAATATAATTTTTTTTGTGATGTTGTCTCATATTATTATTTATTAAGAGTTCAGACGCAGGAGCAACGGCTTTACATGCATACACACTTCCAACTTCCAGATTTCGGATTGCTACTGGGAATTTATCGTTATCTAATTTTTTTTTTTGGCAACACCTAAAGTTTGAACTACTGCGTCCTTATTTACCAATAGACTAACAAGATAATCAATGTTACTAGAGTGATAATACAAATAAAGTACTTTTAATTTAATAAAATACATTTCAAACGTGTTAATCAACGGGAAAGGATGCCATGGCTATTTTAAGGTAGCATATACTATTTTATCATTATTATTAATGGTTTATACCTAATGTGAAAAAATATTATAAGTTTATAAATATATTTATATTTATAACGATATACATAAGAAAAACCTATATATTAGATTATGATAACTGTAATCTTTAAATTTTCACAATACAAGTACCAAATCTCACACACCAATGTTAACAAGACTCGTGCGGTTCATCAAAGCCATAATCCACAAGATCACACAAGATAAGGTGTAGCAAAAACTGTCAGTTTGCAAAACTAACCACTTTGTTTTACAGATTAGCATCTCTGCTAAACTCTCAATGGAGGTAACTGTACCTGATATTCTATAAACTGTTTCCGAATGTATCTACCACAAAGCGTTAATCCGTTAAAGTAGCCGACTGCAGCGAATAATCATTTTTACAATTGTTGAAGCAAACAAAGTAGTGGCCTGCTATTATGTTATGCACAAAGGTTTCGAGTCGTGTGCAAGTAAATGACATTACAGGACTTGTAACGCCTTGACGCTTCTGTGTTCGGTACATAATGTGCGCAGTGATGCAAATGAAGAATTAGATGATTCATTGACGTCTTACTTAAATTTTTTGGGTTACCATATCCGGTCTAATGCTTTTGCGCTTATTTAAATTGGGTTAGGCGTTATCTTCTGTAGAAAGAAAATTCATTATAAAAACCAGCAAGAATATAGTGGCCTTATTTAATTATTTTGTTTTCAATAAAGTCCATTTTTGACTTAATTAAAAGTTGTAGAATAACAAATAAGGTTTTAATCAAGGGTTTTATTAATTTTAAGGCATTTATTTTTTGTAAACTTTCTTTAATCATATCAATATATTTATATAATAATTAATAATAGTTTGTGGTGTTTCTGCACTTATAACTCCTTAAAAAAACGATATTATATATAAATCATGAGCTTGTCTGCCGAAATTTCACATGACAACAGGGACCGAGTCACTCACACAGTGCGGTTCGGTATATACCAATAACAATATACGTCCAACATTCCGCACGCGAAGTAACACCATATCCTTGGGAATGTAGCGCTCTCCCATCGAAATATTTCAAAACTCGATCACTATCTACACGACTACGCAGCGAGTTATTGAATAAGACGTGAAAAATGATGAGCGCGGCCCAAAGGCTCCGCCGACGAATGCTCCTCTCTTTTTTTGAGTGCATTTTCAGCCGGCGAAAAGGGATAGCAAATTTGGATGAACAAAGGCGGTCTGATGTGACAGAAGTGTTCGATATACCTTCGCCCGCTCGGTGAGGTCTGAGCCAGCGGGGGGCTATTTGGGCTCCGGGTTCTGGTCTCGCCCACGGCGCGATCTCTCACGGTTTTGTTGTCAAGTAATTACCTAATTTATTGCACACTGCAACTGTAGGCGAGTGATAACTTTCCTAGCACCTGGGTGCACTCAGTGGGATTCCTTCAGAGGGCGGTATGTTTGCTGTCCGATGGAGGTCCTTTCCCGAAATTAAGACATTAGCGGCAATTATAAAGGCTGTCTTTGTAAATGTGTCTCGAATATACCAGAGCGGAACTCTTTATTAGTCACTGCTAGAAAATTTATGTCGTCAACAAAATAATTTTGAGATCACGTTGTCGCTTTTTTAATTTATATGCAAAAGTAACTGAACGCATGATAATATAATGTATAATTTATTATGACACAAATGTATAAAGACTGAGCAATTTTACTAGGTACTTAGGACCAAAAGGAGGTCGAGCTGTAAACGGACAACAAAAGTCTTTATGTTAATGAGTCGCTCATTTGTGAAATTCGTCTTGCTAAAATGTAATGTTAATTAGCTCACAGTAAAGTTTTTTTAATGTAAAATAAAATGTTAAGCAAATTTATTTTGAATTTGTTTTTTATCAACTTTAATTATAAAGTATTTTTGTTCTTTTAAAAAGTATTTCATGAATTTTTGCAAAAACAAAAGGTGGAATTGTTTAAAAAACTAATGCGATTTTATATTTAGTATATATATAGCAAATATAAATTACATGTTTACTGTTATATAACTAGTTATGCTAATTACAAAAAAACATTAGAAATCCATAAGTACCTTATATAGAATGTTTAATAGTATTTAGGTACTTCATTTATTACTTGAGTCTGAATAAGTTTGGTCACAAAAAGAAAATAAATATCGTATCTTCAAACTATCATATATATTTATTTTATTTATTTACTTTACAATAGGTACAACATTTAGCGTTAAAATGTATTCGAACAGTTTCAATCAAACTCCAATTTACATTTGAAACTAAAGGTAAGCTAATATTATATATCACAGTTTTAACTAAACAACATCCTAAAATATCTATAAATGTCTAATGCTAAGAATTATAGCGCATTTATCATGACTTTTGGTAACAAAACCGCGAAAGCTATAAACCGTCCTTACCACTCGGTGGTTGTAATATATATTTTCATAAAAATAACGCATCAAGGCATCTCGACACAAAACACCCGCTAAAACTAAATCTGGAGTTATGTCCCTCAGTGATATGAGAATCTCGGATGTGAAAGGTATACTAATGCGCAATTTCATATTTTAGTAGCAATAAAACGTAATAGTGTGCGTGTCGTAAATAAGGTTGTTTATATGGGGATAATAGATCGAATAATTGGGCGTAAAGCTAAACTGAGTTAGGAGCGAGGGGACGTGAAAGGAACCGCTGCTTCTGACGCGATTGGTTCACCGTACATTGTGGCTGATTTGTTTGCCCTTGTTTGTTTCACACGGAGGGGTTTGCGGAGTTGTTTCCCGTCTTCGAACATCAGACAAATTTCACCCTTCCAACTTTCAAATGATAATAAAATATGAATGCGATGTGTTAGTTTTACATAAAGTTTTTGTAGGGAATAATAGGACAAGAAATTTGTTCCTAATATATAATTATATAATTTATCTATTTTATATATATATATTGCATTCGTTTAATGATTTATATATTTTATTTATTATATTACGACGCATATTTTCTTTTTTGATACAAATAATTATTATGTATTAATAATTTTATAATTATAAAAATGAACAATTTCTTTAATCAATACAAGAATTTCGAGATCAAAATCGTTAAGTCGAGTTCATTAAAATCGTTCTAAATTTGACATAACTGGTTGAATAAACCTCAAAAGAATTTCGCCCCGTGTGCGAGCCGCAGCGCTCCCGATGATTATCGCGCGTGATAAATGGACCGTGTCAGAATTTATTGTGCTCCTAACTCCACTATTGTCTCAATGAATACTTTTTTATTGTCATAATATTATAAAGACTCCACTTTGACAAGTGGCGTTAGGATTATGATGCGTTCGAAATGCAGTCTCTGTTATGACTAGAGTTATTCGATGTAATCGTAAATTGATTTTGATGCCCTTTTTATGTTCGATCGAAATCGATTTTAGATTTTTATTGACAATTCGTTTTCATATGTTAATGTGTATTATTTAAAGTATTTTTTTTCTATATTTATAATATTATTTACTTACTGAAATAAATAATAGAAATTTGCAAAAAGCATGTCGTTATGTTTAAAGTCGTAACGTTAATTTTTTTTGTCAAGCCATTAAAAATGATGAAGCTTTTAAGATTTATTTATAATTTATTGAAAGCACAGATTATACCGTGTTTCTACGTGAGGGTCGCCGTAAGCGGACGCATGCTTTAATTTCTCACAAAAGAAGTTAAAATGACGAACATAATCTTTTTATAACCTTTATACTGAGTGAATACAAATTGAGTGTTCTGATTGTGCTATATATTAAGTTTAAATCGGTTTTATTATACTAAATATTTAGACAGGGTTTTTATTGGTAGGGTAATATGATATTTTTAAGGTGTCGCTCTCTTTTAGAATTTAACGATTGCTTGTCTATGCGGAAAGACTGCTAAAAAGTATTCTATATAGAATATATTAAATACACGGTACATACAATTCACTTACGGAAATATTAATTATTTTTAAACATGTATTACAAAATTGGTTAATAAGAATACCGATATGAAAATTACTTTAATTTTTAATGAAACACCCGTTAATAAAACCTTTAGCGCCACTTATTTCCATATTTTGTTAAGTCTATAGCTAGCACATTAATTATAATATCAAAAATAAATTCCTTCAGATATTTCAAGTTCCTCAAGTCACTTTCCAAAACTAAATCAATAATCAATTTAGTCAAATCGATATGATATTCAGCACATGTCGACAGGACATTGATTTAATCTCGTTACAACCCGTCGCCTGTAACAATTGCAAATGGCGAAGCAGCTGGATGCGCACGCGCAGACAGGTGTGCACACAATGGCCGACTGTTAAAGGTTGTAACGCATTTAACACTTCATAAGTTTAGTAAATATGAGTCTAATAGCTAATACTTATGAACTTGTTTCTATTTCTGTAAATTGTCAATGATTAATGAAATTAATATTTCAGTCTTCGAATCAAATAAGAAAATGAAATGCTTATAGCATTACATGGGCGGATCCTAAAAATTGTTGTCAAACTGGGCGTGTAATATAGACAATGAAAACATTTTTTTAAATGTAATTAAAATAAGAACTAAAACGAAAAGGTAATTCATATAATCAAGTGCTCTGCAATGTACAGGTGACAGCAAATCTTAATATGGACGACAACCTTTAGCCAGCAGAAGAAACGAATCAATGAAACATCTTCCGAATTCTGTTGCGGTTATCCACTTACTTTCTTACTTAACGTTAATTAAACGTATAATTTTGGTAATTGTTATCATTATTTTTATCATTATAAATGGTTTAAACTGACACAAGTTACACGTGATCAAGAAATAATGAGGTGTTTCGGCAGCGTCATTTCCTTTCATCTTTACTTTTTAAGACTAGTTTCTCGTAACAAGTATTATTATTTATTTATATTTTGTCACAATAACAGTACATATATTAAATAACGAGATTACATTATTAAATTGAAAACATTAAAACTGCTGACTTTTATGAGCTTTTAGCGTATGTATGTAAATAAAACATTGGCACTTTAAACTAAGAAGAAGTAATAAACAGATAGACCTTTGTTAAAAATATCTTTACGTATTTCACGGTTGTTATTATTACGTATACATCTATAAAAATGCTCATTGGTAAAATTAAAGTGTCATCTTTATTTTTTTAATATACAATAATTTATGTACAAAAGTGCAACCCATTAATTATTATTATTTATAGTTAATTTGTATCTTGAAACGAAAAATGTAGATTTATTTAACTAAATATTATAAACGCGCGTACATATAACCATTCTATTTTATTAAGATTTAATTTTACAGATTTTTTTTGTTGCTATTGATTTATAACTCGGTAAAATTATTTTTTATAAATTGTTTTTGCTAAGCGATGTTAATTTATCATGAAGTTTAATTTTGCTTAAATTGTATATTATACTAATTACAAAGTCACTCCACGTAGGTATATAGTCGTTGATGTCTTTTACTTCAGTAGCGAACGTAACGGTTTATAGACGAACGCGCTACGAACTGTAGTGAGCTTGGAAATGCTACAACTCATAAACTGGTATTTGCATCTAATATTTCTAAACCTATAACATTAAGGTGGTTAATATGATCTTTTTTGAAACCACCTTATGTAAGTATAAATATACCAAATCAATATTTAGGTGTGTAACCATTAAATCTTAGTGTAATCCGTAAGAATATATATTTTTTTATATTTAAAACGAATATTTCTACAAACGATTTCAATATCTGTATTTTGTAATTAAAAATTAATTATCTTATAATATAAATAATCATATAATATTTACAACATTACATAATGTTTATTAGAAATTAAAATGTGTTTGTAACAATAAAATACAACCTTAAATTACATTTATGTTAAATTCTTACATTTTTATATGAAAGCACCGACAGACATTACTTATTGAGAACGGTCTTTATTTAACTTCTCCTATTATATTATATATTTCTGACAATGAATCGTGTATACAAATGCTTATTGTATAACTTAATAAAAAGTATTATCATCTTCATTTTCTTCTTATTTTTCCTTTTTGTTTGGTTCGTTGTACACAAAAAATTACAAATTATAAGAAACGTTTGAAGTAAGCTTCATAAAATGCGTTGGAAAATAAAGTTCCCAGCTAGCATTCAACATTAAGTAATATAGACAGTAATGTCAAGAATATGACCATGTAACTTGATGATTATATAAAAACATGCAACTTCACGCATCGCTCGAACTGGCTACATGTCGCTTGCAAAAAATCCCATGTAGCACAAGAACGGAAATGCCACCAACGAGTCTCGGTGGCCGGCTTCAAAGCCGCCGCGGATTCCTTCACACAACACGCTAAAGGCTGTCAAAGTCATAAATAACCCTGAAATGATCTTCGCCCACTGCACCCACAAAAACTTTACTATTTGACATCTAAATTATTGCACGAAGGCGATTCGCAACCCCCAGCACCAACAAATCGCCCCCAGATATAGGCAGATGAACAAGCGTAACAAAGGAAACAGCAAATAATGCATCAGATAAAAGAATTTTCAAAACAAACTCAAAATACTAAAGCGTTTGACACGAGCATCCGCTCGATCGCAAAAAAGACGAGTGAGCGTGACCGTGTCGAATGCTAAATTAGACCTTATGACAATATTTTGAGGTGCGATTTCGTCATGGGGCCGCGCGCGCTTTGATCCCGCGATAGATCTCAATAGCGGTGATTAAAGGCGCCTGTGATTTTGGTTGAATGCGTTTTTTTCCCCTGTGGTGCCTTCATCGGCTATACAAAATAAACGGCACACTACTGTAAAAGAATCTACAATTATTGGGCTTTGAATGGTTACAGCGGGGGTGAAGTGCTCATAAATTGTTATTTTTTTTCATACGTTCGGATGTTTGAAATCTTTTAAAAATCATAAACGACTTTTTGACAGTGGATTTATTGAAAAGGTGTCAAGGGAGGCGTTGGGTCGAGATCGGTAACGAAACTGGCTATTTGCTAATTATACGCTTCGACTCTGTATTTATATTATTATATTTACACTAAAGAAATTTTTGTAATCATTCACCGTAATTACGCTTGAAATAAAGAGAAATATTGCTTTGGAAACCTTACTATAGAATTAATTTGGTCACGTGCTTAAAGTCACATGTGAATACTGGCTTGGACACAAATAATTATTATTTATTTTGATTATACGACGATTATTCTACATGTACATAGAATTTATAAAATAAAATAGCATCTCGCCTCGGGTAAATTTAAATTATAGTCAATTAAAAAATAGAATTATACGTCAAGCAGTGGATACATCAAAAAGTCCTCGAGTCCTGGCGTTATAGCAAAAATCCCTTTCAGGGCATTAGCATTCCAACTAATTCATTGTCTTTTGCATATTTTTTTAAGAGTTCACTGAACATCTTCATTGAGTTCAAGGTGTTAATAGTAGTGCTGACGCTCATTATGTTAGTGGAAGGTGCTCGTAAATTCAGCCTCCAAGGCCAAGCTTCCAACAAAAGAAACAAGCAACGCTCAATCCCAAAGTCGATTTTACAAGAGGCTGTCTCAAACCGCGTGTGGGCTCATGCGATATCATAACATGGATTAGCATAAATTAAAATGATTTAACATCGTGACAAATAAATTATATTGCTAATTTTGTAGCTATTTTATGTCTCTGCGGTCATAAAATTAATTGTGACATCTAATTTTATGATCCTTAAAATATAATTTACTAATTTTATTAGATCTTTAACTTTGTAAGGCAAAATAATATATTTTTTTAAATACAAAAAGTTTTTATTTTTGATAATTATCATATTATAAATGTTTTTCTTTAATATTTACTGTAATATACATATTATATTAAATACATATAAAATATATATGAATTATTTATCAAAATTATTTGTTAACTATTTAAGTAGAGGGATATCCTCAATAGTATTTTATTAATGATCATTCTCAATAGGTCACCACTGTCCTTATGAATGGGTGGTATCGTCGGGTGCTCTTTACAACTCGCGTTTTGTCCGGAATGTTGTAACAAAAAAGCCTTAGATACACACTACGATAAAGAACATTATGCAGTCATAAGACGGAAATTGTACGAATTTCGACTTTAAAGTTAATGTGTTAAGAATGTATTATAATATTTAATGTATTTTTTATGTTTGCAAAGTTGGGGTATAACAAATAAAATGATTCAACACACAAGATCGGTCGGGAGTTGGGTGGAGTTTGTTTTAGACGCTTTATTAATTATGTCCAATTAATTCTGAAACGGTTCGTCTGACGTGTTGTGTTGCAATTTTCAATTTGATGGCCTATTTGTAAAGAATTAATTAAGTGGTAACATATATTAATTACAAGTAACCGAAAACGTACCAGGACAATGATATAAAACGGAGTAAAAACTTTTTTATTTTATTTTAGTCAAATAAACATTTGGTCATCTTGTGGTGGTCTATCAGCCAATAGTCACTGAAATTACACTGCTTCACTTATCCTTCCACTGGACTATTATATATTGACGTTTGGCGACAGAATAACTGTTGAGGTTTTGGTACTCATACAAAATATTATCATCAGAAAATCTTTGAACACCGATTATAGCCTAGATTCAATTCCTGTGCAGACCTTTGAAAAAATATATATTTTACGCAGAATATATTTCAATCTTTTAATGATTTCAAGATACCGCTTTTTTGTCCATTTCTTACTGTAGGAATATTTCTCAAAATATCATAAATATGATTTATTTATTTATTCCTAGTGGTGTCAACCCCGATTTCACACGTTGTAGGTGTTTAAATCTTTCAACAGGGTTCCGTACCAATATTATAAACCCGTTCCAGATAATAAGAGTAAAATAATTAGATACATTTCTCGAATTTGTGTGCTTACAAAAATATAATATATTAATTGGAAACCTAATGTAAATTGTTTACTGTTTTTTTTTATAAATCCATTACCTCAACGCGTTTTCTGATAAATAAAATCCTTTTTTCAGTTCATATAACCGGAAAAATATACTAGTTATATAAATTAATTTAATTATTTAATTGCAAAAGAATACCCATTATAACTGGTATGATGACAAGTAGAAATGAAGACTAAATATAATATTATCATGTGACATACTTAAGTTAAGTAAATATTTTCAAACGTGGCGTAAATAAGTCAATATACGGGTCCTTTCAAATAATAGTAGGGTATTCCCTTGACCGATTTAAATGATTTCTCGTGGTATTGTGCTAAGCAGTCGCCCGGCCGGCGCCGGCGCGGGCGCTTCCGATTATGTTATTGTTAAAGGACCAAATTTCTTTTATTTGACCTACACGACATGTTCTTGAAGAATTTCTTGTTTTGCGATGCTAAGGATGCTTTGTTATCGTTCATATATGAATATTTCATCCAATGTGAGTTAGTCAATTCGTTCTTAAATATTTCAGAACTTATATGTTCAAGTGTAAAAACATTTAAAAAAGGATGTTATTATTTTTCAAATAAAGGAGATCATTAGTGAAATCATATATAAAATTGTACCAATATGTATATATATATATACTGAACTTCATCAAGTACTATTACTTTTTTTTCAAACAAACACAAAACTCATAGTAATACGATACTAATCTTTAACATCATTAAATTGTCGACAGGAATTAGCTCTCACAATGAGAACACATAGTTATAGTATCACCTTACCTTCCGGCGGCACTTACTTTCGGAACTATTTGCTTCATTATAACTATCGTAAATAAGTCAAGCATAATCTAAATTTACACAAGATATTACAAACTAAATATTTAAAGAACCGTATAATATTGATAAATATCATTCATGATAATTAAATAAAAAAAAAAACCTTTACGTCAGCTCATCATTTTATACTTATCCTTAAGTTCTTTATAACCACCTAAAATATCACGATAATTGGACCACCGTGTCGAGCGGCAGTAAACACAACACGTGAAAAGCAGAAAAGGACACGGCAGCCTAAAAAAACATTAAATCTGTAATTTGTCCCGCAAACTATAAGTAAACACGGAAAGAGAAAACAAGACGGTGTCATGGTGTCGTAAAACACATTCACACGATAACAGATTACGGAACAATTAACGCGGTCAAAACAAACTCGGACTATGGGAACATATCTTTCGTCCTTTGGAATTTATTTATCTAAGTCCCTCACTTGACAATCCGTGACGCTTTAGAAATTTTATCTACAGCTGAAGCTTAAAAGAACAATATATTTGTTTAAAGAAATAGCCACTAATCTCCTACTTAAAAAAGTAATTCTTGCTCCCGTCGAAAAAAGACCTCACACCTGTTTAGACGTTTATCTTAAACAAGTGATTTCGAACTAAGCGGATCTTTTACAAGCTCGAGTTGAGTTGTTGACTGATAAAAAGGAGGTATCATGTCAAACGGTGTCCCAATTAGCGTTGCTAATTTATTGTCGATGAAACATTTTTTAGAGTCGAACCTTTCAAATAGGACGTAAAATAGATTTGTCGCTTGTAATTGATGACGGTTTAATCGCAGTCTTGTTGACATTTATAACTTAAATAAAATATTTTTGATTAGATGTTAAAGAAACTGTTTTATCGTATTAATATTTGAAATTGAGTTCTCGATCTAATTTTAATAAAAATAAAAGATATTTCCAGAATGATATCACATATTTCACAAAACAAAAAAACTAAGGTTAGAAACCTTAATAAGCTCAAGGAAGTTTCTAATAATTGTATTATATCACTAACCTATACCAATAACGATAAACAAAACACAGATTCAGATTACATTCGATTTGCTCACAGTTGTCGAGCAAGACAGCTCATGATTAATATATCTTTAGATGTAATACAACACCATACCACTTCACTTATGTTCACTAATTTTAAATATAATATTCCGATAAAAACTACACCGCTATCAAAAACCCGTTATTTCGCGAATATAGAGTTAATATAAAAGATAAATTATTCAAAAACTTGACAATTTGACGCGATATGCGTCAACTTAACGATGTATATTTAACTTTATTCCTATTTTGGTAAAATTAGACTATATATATAATCTAGTATAGGATAAATTACATATTAGAACATATTTTCACTGAATATTAACTGTGATGTTGACTCTTTTTCTTACACTAATAGTCCCATGGAATTGCAATCCAACAGGACCGGAGAGTTATTGAGAGGCTCGTGCCTTGAACACCACGTAAAGCCGTGGCCTGAATGTATCGCTACCAAGTTTCTGACACAAGACTTACTAGTATTTTTGAAATAAAAAAAAGGCCCAATCTAAGATTTTACCTCCAACTATGCGATCAAAATCTAAGTAGAAAATCTAGGAAGCACTTAGTGTTAGTAGTGTTATGTAAATTAGAAACAAATACTTACCAATTGTAATTTGTATTATGCGACATTAGAGTTTATATTTTAGGAAACGCTTAAAAATGTCATACAATTACATATATACAAATATTCCAAAATTGCATCCCTACTTAAAACTTTTTATTAAAGAACAAGCATTCACGATTTTAAAAATCAAACATCAAGAAATATACAGGTAATACAGGTATACTATTATTAAAATAAGATCTATATAAATTACTACTATTTTTATTTTAGAATTAACTCTCCAGCAAATAGGCGATTGCGATTTTATGGAGAAAATAATACAGAATATTTACACGATGAATCAGGTGCGTATTACCCCATGAATCATGGTCCATAATGATCATTACATCTCATTCTGTTTTGCTCTCATTAGCTTAGCGGTTGCCATTCAAGTTATTTTGATAAAAAATGCAATTCCATAACATGCCTTTTTATATTTTACACTTTAAAATCTTGAATTATATAAAAGCAGTTTTTCTTGTCTTCAAATTACAATTATTGATTACAAACATTATATACAAATAGGTTTGGACATATTTTAGTTTAAATCTATTAATAGTATTAGATGAGAGGTTCATTGGACTACTGCGTAACGTAGTTACGAAAAACCGGAATGCAAAATTACATATTCCTCGCCAATGTATATTAGACTTTTTGACTACAAGGATTGAGCTAATAATCGCATAATTTACTTTCGGCGTAAGCACGCGATGTGTCTATTTACACTGTAACAATAAAATTACTCATCCTAGTTTTTATGTTTACTCGGATGTAATATGTATGAATCACTTTCGTTGCGTTCGAGATCAGATGACCTTGAAAAATAGAATCTTATGTAAGTTACACATTTCGTAAATCAAGTGGGTTTTAAATAGCGTGTTGGAAATCCGGTCGTCGTCGATGTCTTTACCAATGGACAAGTTATTGACATCGTCTTGTCTTACAGTAAAATATTGCTACGTATTAATTTTTAGCCTTATATAGAGTTTCAGTAAAGTTTATTTTTCAGCAATAATGCACCTTAATGTTTATTGGTTAAATGTAATTGTTTCAATTAAATGATAATACTGTGTAATTGAAATAGTAATTATAACATTCAATGAATAACTACGGGTTTTCAGTATTAATTCCAATGAAAAGAGCACCATGCATCTGCAATTTTTTATTAAATATCTGCTTAAAGTGCTTTTCAATTAAATATCCTTATTTAATTACCTATTGCCATTATACTATTAAAGGAAACGATATATATAAAAAAAAAAAAAACAATTATATTTCATTTATTATGTAGTATATTAATGTTATGTTCAAAAACTCTACATAATTTTTTTTGCTTTTATTTGTCGGTTTTTACACTGATCATGTTTAAGTCTGGAAACGGTACTTTAAAAATAATCTCAAACACACATTTGTGAATGAAAGTACATTAATAGAAAAAGTGTGAAATGGAGTTTAAAGGAAGTCCTGTTAGTGAAAAAGAAACAAAATCCCTTATTCGGTGTGAATGACGGTTCGGAGAATGAAACTTTTTGCTGAAAGTATCAATCGAAATCCGGGACACGAAAGTGGGCTTTTGATCATGGCTCATTAGTGTGAGTCAAATTTCATGACGAAGAATTTAATTGAATTTTGCCCTCGGTTGTTACTGTTATAATTTATCCTTTAGTTCTATTTAATAATTATAACATATTTATAAAATGAATTAGTCATTTATGTTTAAAATACTGTATAAATTGTAAAATCAGGACGTTAGTTTAAAATTATTTACAAACTTACACACAATACAAATTAGTATACTGTAAACTTTAGTTACATACAGATATAAGAAATAATATTGGCATTGCATTTTATTTATTTTTTTTAAGTTATAGATTGACACAATATAATTAAACATTGAAACATATTTTAGAAAAGTATAAGTCTAAATTTTCATAATCCAATTAAAGTTCCATATAAGCATTTATGCATGCGATTACTAATGCTTTTAAAGATATATTTTATTGATACCAACAATGGCTGTTTGTGTTTAACATTTATCAATATAAATGCAATATATTTATAACACATCAATGGAAGAAAGTTCTCAATCGGAAGACACGGCAAGCGCCACAACGTGACTCGATTCTGAATGAATCGTTGACGTGAGAGATTCCGAATGATGTAACTAACTATACCTTATATATTTCAATGTTTAATTACCTCTTTATCTGTGAGTGGCACTTCCGATTATTGTTATTTACGACGCAGTTTTTTTTATTTATTGCTTAAAATTTTATTGATATATGAATATATTAATTAATCCTAAGTAAAATAAGTCGTATCTTTTAACACGTTGTTTCCAGGTTATACACATATATTTATAAAATATATAATGTTTATCGTATTTAGGAATTAATTTTAGAAAAAAGTGCTTAACATAATTACGCATTGTATACATTTGTATTAAAGTTACATACGAAAATGAACTGTAAAGTATATCTAGTATACTTTACAGTTCATTCCACGTTCCATATTTGAAATGATATGTAAAGAAAATTGCATCTAATAATTTGTATAAAAGTAACTAACAAGTCATAGGAAACATAATTGCTAAAATGGAACAATTAAAACGACAACTTCAAAAACTTTTATTTTTCTTTTCATCTATTTTTTCGATAAAGAAAAATAACTGTTTCAGGATTGCACGTTCATATATATTTGTAATTACGTGCTTAATTTTTTTATTTAAACACGATTTTATTCCTTACATTTTTATAAATGAACTTACAAATTAACACAATCGAAACAACTCGTATTATTTTGATTGATAATACCGTTATGTTTTAATTTACATCTTCTCCCTTTGTCCGTCTCACACGATACCTTAATCTTTTTAAAATCATAAGTTAATGTACGGTGACTCAGTATTGAAGTCTGCGCCCTATGAGCGTAACGAATTAGCAAGTGCAGAGTAATCAAGCCATTGCAGATATCCGGCATACGCACAACTATAACAATATACTCACACATATCATAATCATTTGTCTATGAATATAAGATCAATTATACCTAATGAAAATGTTTAAAGAAAAATATTATATGATATAAAACTGTTGTACACAAACTTTTGGTCAATATAACTATCGTACATTATTATTACTAATAATTGATACACTCACAGCAGCTTTTACTTTTGCGACTGCAATAAAGTATTTTTTATAAAAATTTCAACTGTATTTTTTGTAAATTATAATTACATATTATAACAATGCACAGTTAATATTGTAAATAAATATTAAAAGTTTGTGTTTGTAAAATAAACAATGCCTTATGTTAAATTATAAATATTGAATGATACGAAAAAATATATTCAATAATTTTACGCTCACCTATTAGGAGAAGTTTGGACTTAATTTACATTGGGTTCATTCGATCATATCTTGTTGTAAGTGATGAATGCTTTTTATTAAGACTAAAATGACTTTTTCGCTGCATTGTGAATCATAGGACATCACAGGTCGCGTGGTGCCGTGAGAAAGGCTTCATCGGTCTCTTAAGAATGCATATGTATCCGGTGCTTGACCTAAATAATATATTATGCACGTTTAAGAACCTTTGTTTATTTAATTGATGATTACTGATATTTTATAATAAAATGTCAAAATACCATATGGTGTATCCGATTACAAGACCGAAAAGATGTATGCATGTGATAATGTCGAATCGCAAGGTTTCGGATGAAAGTGTTTGAAAGTGATGATTTTAATCGATATACATATAAACTTAGCTAAGCTATAAGCTAAGCTTTTAATCAGCTATTTTGCTTAATATTAAGACATTTTCTGACTGTTATGAATTTGATTTTGAATCATTTGATCAATTTTGAGACATAATTAAAAAAAAGAGAAATAAAGTTAATACCGCATTATTAAATAAGAATAATTTGTTTATTCTATATGCTATATATAATATAACTAAGAAAGAAAGGCGATTAATAATACAGGAACATCAGTAAGTATACTTACTCAACAACAGAAAAATTAAAGCTTGACGTAAATTATCCCGTGTATATATAATTATTTGCCGACTTTTGTTCATAAGGAAAAATCCCATGTATACACTAACTTAAGTACACTCTCCTATGCAGTTTCAATGATACACATGTATGTTCACACGATCTTTCAACAGTATTAATATGAATTTAAATATATATAGAAAAAGCACGATAACTTAGTGGTGCTAAGCTAGCTAGCTAGCAAGCTAAGCAAGCATTTCAATCGGTTATGTTTTAGTTAAAATGCACTGAGCCATATCGGCTTTTCAATATCTCCTTATCTATAAAAATGGTTGCATGTTATCGTTTACTAAAGCAAAATAATTGTAGGTAATTAATTTTTTGTTGTAATGCAATTCTGTTCACATTTTTTTTAATTTCATTTGTATAAGATTATTTATTTTGTACTAGCATTACTTTTAAATTTACAAATGATTCTTATGTGACGTAGATATGTTCGAACGTCACAATAGTTGTGTTAAAAAAATAAAGCAATTATTATTAAAATACAATTTAACAGGTGTTTATTGTTCGCAGTACTTTACTGGATTTGATTACGGTAATTGCTGATAACAATCAGCCGGAACGACTGCGTCATAGTCAGGAGTTACCAACGGGGAAAAACTGAAGCTATTGTTTATTTCCACGCTGTTATTAATATTGTCTTATTTTGTTACAATTTGTAATAGATATGAATAAATTTCCATTCAGTTTGCGTGTAACAAATGACGTTTGGGTTAATTAACATATTATATAAGTCAATTAAAATTTATTTTTGAATAGATTAGATCCATGATCTCTTAAAATATGTATATTTAACATGTAGGTAATAATAACTATTATTTGGTATATTGGACCGATTGTATCCAGTATAATTTGTTAAATAATAATAAAAGTTAGTAAAATCAGTGTGTAAATAATAACTGGTTCTAATTTTTCTAACATATAACATGAAATGTATGTAATAATACGTTTTCAATTATATTTCTATTTATCTTCAACCCAACTGCAACTGCAACTGCAACACGTCTTTTTAAAATACAATATACATTATAGGTACTTCAACAATATATTACGAATATTTCGTAAACAGATTAAAAATGTTAATGTTGATGATGTTTCTAAAACATATGTGTCATATTTACACACTATTTTACATATTATGTAATATAGTGTCCGAGGACAAAAAATTACATTTAATAATGTAACGATTTTCCAAACTTTTAGACTACTAACATTAATTAATAAATATAACGTTGTGTTAGTAGAATAGTAAAACGGCTGAACGGTATCGAAAACTATTCGATCGATTATAATAAAGTTTCTCTGTTTGTTTCGGTAGATTTGGTTCCCTGTTTTTTACATATTATACATCGTTTTAGTAATTACCTGTGTGGATAACACACACTTATCTACCGTTAAACAGCGCCATTTGAATGGCGAGTAAGCTGATGTAATTACATGGATAATAGACACCAATAAATGACAATATTTAATAGTGTTCTGAATTTATAAAATGAAAATATCAACCTTACTATATTTTATCGGTGTATATGGCTAATCGCTTTTAAAGTCATTGATCTACCTTATAATAATATAATGATGTATAATGTATGTATCATTCAAGTTAAAAAAAACGACTATAGTTTTTTTTAATAGTAAATAATTCTAAACAATTAGATTAATTTAGATTTGTGAGTCGAAAATGCGTACTGAAAAAATATCTTTTATGTTTCAAATTTACGTAGCTTATAAATATTAAATATAATAACATGTCTGCAGAAAATTTAATAAAAATATATTATATTATATTATATTGCATTAAATCCGTTACAAATGGATGATATTCATTGTTTAATTATAAAGCTACTGCAATGATGTAGATATAAAACCTTCTATATTATATTTGCACTTTTAATAATTGACACAGTATATTGTATATAAATAATTCCAACGCTTGGCAATCTCTGAAGAAAGGCACGCGCCGAACTTCCTGTCATAGATTTGAGAGCGTGGCGTTTAATGGAATAATGTCTTATGTCACTTAGAAACCAGGGCTTCTCATGCCTTTTAGATGTGCACTACACCAAGGACGTAGCATTTACAAATCTTATGTGACCTTTTGGGCAAAAATAATAATTGGAACAACTACTTATCTTCTTGTCTAGGTTTTATTATCTTTGAACTGAGTTAAAATATATCAAGGCCCATTAATGAGTGAACAGTATGAAAGAAGTGTCATATGCAAATTTAATTTCTGGGAGAGATTAATTTAAAAAAATGAAAAAAAAAAAAACGTAACAATCTGTATTTTCACAGTTTGTTATTCAATATATGCTAATTCTGGTATTCATTAAGTAGCCCCTTAAGACGAAGATATATTTTTTTTAAATATTACTGGTATTTTTTAGTTGTTCAAATCCAAAAATAGGATAACGAACTTTTGAATCAAGTTATTATTTAAATTTTTTGGTAATTTTTTTTGCCGTGAATTTTGTTTCTAATATAACTGAACATTTTATTATAAGATTACTTGTATAGTAAAAATTCCTTAATGCTAACATAAATTTGAAAATTACTATTATGTTAAACTAGTTCTACTAAATTTATATTAAAATACATATATGTTTTAATATATATAAATTAAACTTTAAATACATTGAAAAACTGAAGAATTTCATATCCTGTCGTGTTTTTTCTATTATTCAGCTTTATAATTTTATCATACAAATTGATCGTATAGTCTAATCTCTATATGTAGTTGTAACATTTCTAAAAATAATAAATTGTTTTTAAGAGTGAGGAATGTTATCGAGCCAGCAAAAACAGAAAGGCGCTGACACCAGCGGTATTTGTTTAATTGTATGACAAGGAACGTCGGTGTTTGCTTGATGCAATTACTACAAAGTAAAACTATAGTTAAGCTAAATGAAGAGAGAGCCAGACATAGACCTAGGTATGATAAATGGTGGTAATGTGGCGACAACTGTGAGTGATGTTACCGCTGTCCGACATGGCTTTACATACCTCGTGTAATCTATACTAAAAAGAAATTAATCCAGTTATAAACAAGCAAAGAATAACATTTATGACGATTATCGCCCCTGTTATGAACAAATCTTTATCCGAGGCTCATGTATGTTTTGATGACTAACAAATTAAAATACAGTATTATGTTAACGGTTCGCAATGTTTTAAACAAATACCATTTATCGACTAATACAAAAGTAAACACGAAAACAAATATTGTCCGGAAATGCTATATTCGTATGTAACATATAGTATGTAATATGCGTTACTTAATTGTGAATATTTTGAGTTTTATCTGAATAATGCTTGAGAGACTGTTACTTTTATGTAAGCGGCTTTATATAAGGTGTATGATTGTATACGGATTTTTTTTACATATATTCGGAATCTGCTTCAATTACTTACAAAATTCAATGCATACATTTTTTATCTTAAAATACTACCATATATAACTTTGACTTTGCTATTGTACGTCGGTGCTTATATTTGCTTAGTGGGTAAAGTAAACAGATAATGTCAAACAACGAGTGTTGTTCATGTCTTTTTGTATGTGTGTTTGTCTACTCGGTCACGGCAGACGTGTGGTTTTGCACAGGTCAAGTATGATTTCAATCACGACCGTATTTACCTTTTTAAGCAGTGCGTAAGTGTCGTGGGATTTTTGCCTTTTTTTTTAATCAATCTCATTTTTTTCATTTGTTTGATGTATTCAAGTAATGTATTTGAAATACGTAATTCCCTTTTGTAAGTTGTGACGTTATTGATTCGACTTCCCCATACGTTAAAGAGATTTCTAACCGTTCACTTTCAATATGATAGGAATGACTTGCATATCCCGGGTTCCAATTTGGTTTTCCCGAGTAAGATACTGAAAAAATCAGCTAGTAGAGCAATGACTTACACGTAGAAGAGCCGGAGGTGTAAGGAACGTTTTTTAATTTGATGTGAAATGTTAAACGGTTTCATTTCTTATTACGGACTTCGACGTCTCAAAAACAATTTATTTATTTATCAATAAACATTTTTAGATGTAGGTGGTATTTTATTTGTGTTGAATATAAAATTGCACTGCTCTGCCAAAATATAGGAAATTGGTTAAATGCGAGCAATCGAATAAGAGATTAAAAAAAGAGATTGTCACGTGCGACGGGTCGCGCATTACCATATCCTCGTTTTTTCGTCCCAGATTCGTGACACATCGTGTGTGTGCCCTGCGGTAAATAATAAATCTTTCTAATAAATAAAACAAGGGAACGTGAGCAAGATAAAGAGCGCATGCGCGTTCGGTGCGCCCTAAACGTTATTGTGACCCGCCGACGGATCGTTAAACGAATGTGAAAATATTTTGTGCCTTTAAGGTCCAGAGGGGGGTAATAAAATTTAATTTCTTGTAATAACTAAAACGAACTCGAGATGCATCTCATAGCGTTTAATTCCAAACAATGTGCCTGTAACAGCACATGTTATACCAAACAACTTTTCACTAACAATAATATTACTTACTTACTTACCTAAAGGTTACTAAGGTTACTAAGTGAGATTTATTTTTTATTGATCAACAAAATTTCAATTAACTTTTTTTCATCTACGTGAATAAGTTATATTAAAAATTTAAATATTTTTGTCGTTTATGATTTTATTAGGAGTTTTAAATATTTAATACAAATACATCAGCGATTGCAATCATAATTATGCGTAGCGTCAGAAGAAAAGGTATTTTTACTTAGGAATAAAATATAATTACTATCAATAAATGACACCTGCAGTCAGATTAAAGTTGCCAAATTAAAATCATTTGATTTACATACTTTTTATCGGTTTTTGTGTTAAGATAAAAATATATGTACCTAATCAGATATTCGAATAATGTATGTGGAGCATATTATAGAAAGGCAGATCGTTTGTTTTAGGTTGATTGTAGCACAAAATAAATTTATATTACTAATGGAAGTAAGACTTCCCCGATTTTCTTTTGATTAGATAAGGCACATCAAACCCTTAGCTTAGAAGTGTTAAAAAGTTATTGGCTGTTTCCGTCGAAAAATTACGCATTATCAAATAAATATTAATATATTTTTTAATGGTTTTTAAAACGAATTTATTCATATTTTAAGGTAAATATTATTCCCTAATTTATTATTTTGAATAGATATATATTACAAAAAAAACGCGCGGTAGGAGGTCAAGCTCAAAGATTTTTATAGATATATCTAATCCTTAAATAAACTTGACACCTACAGGACTCCTGGAGACAGCTTGCTGCTACTAACTTATTAAATAAATAAGTCGGCCTACTTTTGATCGGAACGATTTCAGAAGCCTTATTCTCAAACATGCGATTTTAGACCTTAAATCCTTCAAATCAAAGTCGTTAACTTATGAAGACGAATTCTTTGCTGCTTTTTATTATTTTCAGTTTGAGTTCTAATTCGTCAGGCGACAAGTCACCAATGCAAATATGTGTCGTCTTGTGAATGGTTTGTGTAAAGATGTGAAATTGTTTCCAGTCTCGACGCATGGGAACTTAATATGAGGAACGAGGACCTTTGAATAAACTGAACTAGTTAACATTTTTATTATTTTTAAAATATGTATCCACAGCGATATCATTCGCGTGAATATTTGATGAGAGATTATGATTTTAAAAGTATAACAAAGAGTTTGTATATGAAATAAGATGTTCGAGAATGCATAAAATCGATTTGAAATAAATTCGATTTTGATATACCGTTTTCAAATTCTTCAATATTTTATTTATATATTTACATTTATTTAAATAGATAACTATTATAGTATCACGATTAAGTGGAATCGAATGATATTTATATTAATTAAGAACAATTGTAAATATATTTAAAAAAAAATAGTTTGAATATAAACGCCATTCTCTTTTTGTTTGTGTTTAATTTCATAGGCAAAATGGAAAACTGTCCGATGGTTAATGGTTATTAACATCGAAAATCGACATTAACACAGAAATAGTGACCATCTGTCACGTCGTCAATGTGACCACCAGCCACCAGTACCGCCAATGTGTTTTTTGTGTCCGTAGGTAATGTTATAAGACAACAATAGTATGTTTTGCTTGCTGTTCAGTGGTAAGTGATTAGTAAGCCTGTACAACAGTATATTTATTTCTAATAGAACCTTCTTGTTGAGAACTGTATGTCGATAATATATGAATTAGAACCTGCTTCTAATTAATATAGCTTAAAGTGCGTTTGTGTTAATTAAGAAACATGCACACACATACGTTTTATTTATTAAATAAATAGATTTGTTAGACTTCAAATTGTGATTTGCTTGGAATTTGTTATTAATACTAATTATATTATAAAAATGTGCAATTTTTGTTTTTTTTTTCTTTATGTTGGATCTTGTCATTGACACATCTAGGCTGTTTCTAAAAAATCTTTCTAGAATTATATGAATTACTATTTTTTTTTTTAATGAAACGCTTGAAAAAATGTTTGGTTCAATATACTAATTTTTATAAATCATTTGGAAAGGAAAAAGTAATTAAGGGTTTAAGGAACAGGATATATATGTTTCATTTTCGATTTAATAGTAGTCGATAGACTTGTGTATAATTTGTAGGCAAATAAAACAGTCAAATCTTAAATGTAATAATAATTTAATATCACAAACATAGCAATAATGTTTGCATAGATATAAATACTATTTGAACTATACAAATAATGATTAAGTCATAAATACAGTGGATCTGTACTTTACAATAATATAATTAACCGCTCTATTAAAGCTAGTCATATTTCATTGGATCTCTGTAACAGGAATATAAATAGTTAACAAAGTATCGAATTAAAGTAATGAAACTAGATAATAAAATGTAATAATTACAATCAATTATCGCAGTCACGACCGCAATCACAAGTCAAAGAGATATTGTCGTTATGAACCAGCCACTGACACATTAACTAAATAATTTGCTAATACATCGACATCAACAGAGTTTGATGGAATGGTTTAATACTAATTGTCTCATAATACCGTAGAAAATTGTTACTAATTACAAAGAACAATCGAGAAATAAATAAGTTAACACCTTGACTAGGATATCGGAAAATTTCGAATGTTAAGCTGCCTGATACAAAAAATAAATATTAAATTCGTAGCTATTTACAAAAATATTTATATATATTATAAAAAGGAACTAATTCACTCTAGACCGAAATGGCAATGTAATGGCAAAGACATTTTCTACTATCAACAGCCAAAAGTGCAAACAATTGAACTACGAGATTCATTGTACTGGATCAACGAATAAGGGCGAGTACGCGCATAAGATAAGACCGTCTTGAGACAAAAATAACTTACACGAAAACACATTAATAAATATACTTTACTCACAACATTAAATACTGATTTAGCACATAAATCATCACAATACAATTCGTCAGAAAGCTACATACATAATATGTATCTAGACGGTCTTATGTAATACGGCAGTACTGACAAACGAACAGCATTATCTACGTAAAATAAATTACGTCTAAGTCATAAATAAAAGCACCAATAATTAAATTAAGTAGATAGCCCAAAAATTCGGGTGAAATGGGGCAGTTTTTCGCTAGTTACAGCGAAGTCAAGTTTAGTTAACACAACCGATGTTTCTGGCCTCAATCAGCTTTGTCCGGGTCCATGTCGTACATCGTCTGGAAAACTTGGGCGAGGTACTCCAAATAGTTAAGAGTGTCTCGGTAAACGAGTAAAGCGTAGGAGAGTTTATCCACATTCTTCATGTCCGGGATCTCTGAATCCGGCAAGGGCATAATCTCCAAGTTACGCGATCTCATTATTTCCTGCAAAGAATATAAAGTGACAGCTTAATAATAAGTCATAGAACAATGTTTTTGTTTAATTTCAAATTAATATTGATATGTTTTTTCATATGTTAGTTTCTTGAATTTCTAAATATGGTTATTATTTCATAATTATAGGTATAATGAATGTGTTTTAAGGAATTTGGGTTGTTTTTCAAATAACTTACATCGAACAAACAAAGAACAGCTCGCACGTTGTGCATGCTCTCCGTTATGTTATGTTTCATGCTCGCATCAGAGAAGATATCGTCATTAAGGCCCTCCTTGGATATAGAGTACAACCCAGCAACTACCATTTTCAATCCTTTGAACATCGACGGTAACACTTGGTCGATTTTTTTCTGTGGACAATAAAAAAAAATATATTAAATTGTCTGATCGTATCAGTAGAAAATGTCCTACTCCTAATAGGTTCGGCTTTATTGAATCTCAGGGTCTCTGCAAATTGTTATACAGATACTTAAATTACAATTACAAAGAAGTGTGGCTGTTAAATAAGAGAATATTGTGAATATGCTGTTTTTAAATAAAGTCACAATACACATATAATATATTTATAGGATAATTTATACATAATGTACTTTTCACACAGTTTGCCGTTCTATGCACAAGACATATTAATCGATTGTTATTAAGCATTTAAATTGGTTCATGGGTTTTATTAGTCTCATTACTCAAATCTCGATATCAATCCAAATTCATCGATTACATGAGATTAAACCGTCCACATTGCAAAACCATTGTGTTCTCACGTAAACGACAGTCGGCTGACAACAATGAGTGCCACCGACGATGTCGATTCTTTGAAATCGATTGAAAAACTTATACGGATGCACGTTTTTGGCATCAGCGAATTCGCCGCCCTTCGATTATAAAACAATCAGATCGACTTTGTTAAGTAACCGTCATTATCTTAACGAGACAAGCGTTTCAGATAACAACATTACTTTCCTTATAAACTCTTTGAAATGTTAGTTAAAATGTTTTCTTTAAAGACTCAAAGAGGAGTGACACATTAAATATTTGAAGTAGCTCACCATCAATTTATCCATATACTCGGCAGGCATAGCCTGATAAAGTACTTTCTCTTTGGGCAGGCCTTCTTCAGGGAACCAGGTGAAATTCCGAAGCCAGTCATCACTGCTCCAAACTGTCAATAGCTCGTCGAAACTTGGGTAACTGTGAAGCTTTAATGCCTGAAACAATAGATAAATTATTGAGTAAGATTGTCAGTCAATTAAAGTATAGTAATATTTATTTTTGACATTTAGATCATACATTTTATTTCTAGTTAATAATCGAAAATTATTACAAAACAAAAATAATATCATCAGTTATTTCTTCGCACAGATTTGTTCCAGAAATTATTCATCAAGCCGACAAAACGATTTAAAGAAAAAAAAATACAAAGTTTTATTGACTTTATGTATAAGAAAGCTAATTGAGATTTCTTTAAATCAATTTATCCATAGATGCTCAAAAACATAGTCTCTGCAGCAAGTATGAATCAGCTTTGTCACGCTACGGGTCCCGTTGATTTCTTTGAACGATAAAAATAGATGTACTAGTTAGTACGTAGCGTTGATTGACTTTCATGGAAAAAGAAGATTGAACGGAAGATGAGATGTGTCGCTGTTTCCTCTATTGCAGTCGGTATAAATAAGTTCGGAATGAAGATACTTGCAGTGGTCATCTTGATGGCAAACGACATTACTGCTTCTTATTCATCACAATTTTAAAGGTACGTTTTTTTTTTAAATATATTCTATACTGTATTATATAAGTAAACGTAAATCTGGAATAGGAAGCAATGTGTTTATCTGTACCAGTAGTAGTTATGTGATCAGCTATCAATTTTATGGGTCTGTCAAGGTCGTATGAAAGATGAGATTGAAATGCGATGTCTGACCGCCGCTTCTACCAACATGTCACGTAACAAAACCGTTTCGAAATAAAAATTTGACACTATGTCTAGAACATACGTGACTAACGATTAATTATTGAATTTTAAACCTTAAAATTTTCGCAATAAAGTTGCAAAAGCGACATCGAACCGAACAATTGACGGCAGATGCAACCGATTTGATAGAAATTGGTAGTTCTTCCCAATAGGCGCTGATTTGGTTGAAATATTGTTGCTCAACAATACAGCTAATTAAACATTTCCAAATCATGACAAACTTCCGAAAACCGTATTGTACAACAATCTTATCTCTGTTTTGATGCAATAAAATTTCAATTGAAAATTTCTAAACATCGATGTGGAATTTAACGAGCTTTTTCCAAAATCCAAAAGTGTAGTTAGGGGAGATAAAATGGGCAGCCGCATAGATTTTTATCGATATTATGTACATTAGAATTACTATACTTGTATTACATTGTATGTATATTTACTTTAAATATATACCATACATGATACAGAATCGAAGTAACTAGTAGTAGTACTGCAATCAATGTGTTGTAAAGCCGACTTAAAATAATCGTTATATTCACTTCTGGGCAGAAGTGCATGTAACGTGTTACGTCGATATAAGCTATAACTTTTTATTTATAAATAGTTTCTATATTTTTTTTTTAATATAAATGTCATTTTCAAAATTAATGTAGACTAGAAATGGAGTTTGTCGTTGCACTAAAGTAAGATCATAATAACAGAATGCAGGTGTTCGTCCGGTCTAGCGCTCCATATCCGAAACCTCGTCGTTATTCGCTTACACATAGTTTTTCAGTTAATTGCAAATATTTGACGTTGCATAGGTACATTTTGTTTTAATTAGAATGTAAAATATTTAAATAAAACAAATTCTTAAAGTGATAAAAATAGAAGATAGCTAAGACCATAAATTAATGTCGTATGAAGTTATCTTGTATGACCAAATGTCATTTTTTTTTGTTTGTATTAAATAACGAGAATGCGATAATTAATTTATATTTTTAAAGAAACATATAGCCCGGAAAATAACCTGATATGATTGAGATTCGGCAAAGATAAATAAAGAATGTCATTAAGTTATATTCCCATAGTCGAGCCATAGTTATATGGCTATGAATCTGCTATGTCTGCATACGAACGTACCGTGGGTGGGCATCAGCTAGAAATTTGACGACATAGCATCCGGATATCTAGCTCGAAACATCGGAAGCTTATCAAATAAACATGCACCCACACATACGCGGCACATATATTTACAGCACACGTTCTCACACGCATCCACCGCCGCAGACAGCCTGTCGCCCGTGTGAACAACGCTATCGCACTAAGTATGTACATATTGTATGTAATGTGATGTATAATTCAATGTTTATATAATATCGAACGACATTACGACACGATAAGCCTCACACATGGACATGATTAAGTCTGTATGAGGATCGGGTTATCACGATACACATTGCTTTTTTAAAGTGAGGAATGTGAACATTTTTTGATGGATATCTAAGCAGTTTTAGAGTCAAAATATGATGCGATAATTTGACACCGGTACGGTCCAAAAGCACGAATGTTGTAGCACATTCACACGGTGGCCGGTGCGGAGTCACACAGTACCGGTAGGGTTCGTTGAATTTGTTATTGCGTTCTCGGTACAGCGCGGCCAGTTATTTATAAGGAATGGGTTGACGACAGATATGATAGCGCGAGTAATTTGGATATTGCGTTTTATATGTCACAAGATTCCACTCACTCGACAAGCTTTTTTGTGTTTATTATTTCTTTGTTCCAGTGTTAATCTAACTGATTCGAGATTCAATTGCGAAGGAAAATGTCAAGCCGAAACAAAGAGCAAGTAAACGTCCTTGTAGCGTTAACAATGGCAGTTCATCGAGCTCAAGCTTTGTCTAACCCGCAATAAATATGATACATTAGTAACGAATGACCGACATTAAGGGGAGAGACAGAAAAAAATCATCGGGCAGGTGTGTCGCGCAATATTAATGCGCAATCAGTATTCGATACGTATGCGCACCGTCCTGTACTTCGTTCCGGCTACTGTGCGTCGATAATGTCATTTTACGACGGGGAGGCAGCAGTGAGCGGACAGGACGTCGCCGTCGTTACGACCGGCGAGCCTATTACAAATGCCACCATACTTCATACACCAACGCCACACACCACTACTGGATGAATTCACTCGAAACCGACTCATTGTTCCATTTCCATTGACTGCTGTACACTCAACATATTTATATCGTTATCAATTGAAATCGAAATGTATTCAACTATCGTTTCATTCGATACCACAAATAAATAAGATAGTAGAAGGTCATCCATAAATGATTCGTGGCGCGACAACGACATCACATTATTGCTCGTTCATCGGGCCACCTTACTTCCGATTCGGAAATATAATATTCTTAGGAGCAGAATGACAGATTGTCTTATAATGTTTCTAGTAACTCAGTTTCGTTTGGCCTTTGAATGTAAATGTGGTTATTCGCGCATCGGTGGCGATGAATAGGTGTTTTTTATTGTTAAAATGAATATATATTTGTATCTTGAAGATTTAAATATTGTCAAAAAGTGATGAATCGATGAGGCATCGTATGAAAGCAGTGCGAAATTATAATTAAAAGGGAGGAAGCGGCCGCGGCCGGACGTACAGAGGCGAAACCGGCGGCGCCCGAGCCGATGCAATCTCTCTTCCACGCCATCCGACGCGGTGAGAAAATGACGTTAAAAACGTGCACGCAAGGAATCGTTAATGGATGAATTTCACGGGAATATTTTTGAAGTACAATGTGATAATTTGTTCCCGTTTGGAAATTTTAACTTTACGTTTAATCTCATCTTTTATTCGGCTAACTACTACAGACACTTTCATTCATAGGCTGATATAATCATATTAAACTCGCAAGGTATGCGCCGATGTCCTTAGTTCAAAGTTTTATTGGTATTGGTCGGTGGCAGCGCGCGTCCGTTCATTTAGAACGACGCGGCGGGCATAACGATGCGAACGCGAATACTACGTTGCGATTGTCTCGTCACTGCATTGGATCCATCAATGAAAGGGAACAATGATTATTTTATATATAAAATAACACTTACGAATTTATCTTTGTACTTTGCCGTTGACTCGTATGCATTTCTTGCTTGTGATGCGACATCTTTTGCAAGTTTTGCTGTATATTTTGCTGATTTTGACTGAAAAAAAAAACATAACATGATTAAACCGAATTGATTTTTTTTTTCATATCGCAAATATATTAATAATGAAAATTGTTCAAATAAATATTTGAATCGATAAGCTATTTATGATGTGTGTTAATACAAATCTTACTCACATTAGAGTCATAATCGCAAGGATTTCCCCAAAGGCTGTTCTCCTGCGCAGAGCGGCGCTGTCTATCCATGGTTCGTTTGTGCGGTGCTGCTGTTGACTGCGGTGAGAGACCGCCCACAAGTAAGACCAAGCACACCGCTGCACAGACGTTGACGTATCCTGGAAGTAAAGCTAAGTTTAGGAAATTGGAAAAGTAGTTCATACATACATTAACTAAAGCATAACCATAGCTAGTTTTGTCGTTTTGTTAACTTTACACGACAGAAGAGTGAATTTGAGTACGGATCAAAATCATCTTTTTATCTTATATTTGGATGCGATCGAGGTATAAGATTTAATATTAAACAATTTATTTTGATGCATCTCGTCAATGAAAACGCTAGAGTCCGTTGTTCCGTATGCGGCACGCACGATGCTGTCGATTATGGTAATCGATGAACATCCGATGAATAAATACATCGCGGCCCAGAGGTGGACAGCCTTTGCTAATTGTCCGGTGAACTTTTGTGAATCACTAATGCGGTACAATTTAACGGTGGCTGCCAACCAACCGGACATTCTTCCGATATCGATAAAATGTTGCACATCTCTAATGCAAATGTAGGTACGTCTCTCTCACTGGATGGACCACTTTTCTTTTAGGAGTAAACTAAGTGCATATTTTCGTTCGCAACTCGGACTAAATGAATACACTTTTAATGTTTGGTCTTACAAATTATAATCGTTACAAGTTATTGACCTTAAAATAAGTGCATCAGTTAGATAATCGACACGCATTTCGTTGTTACTCACTGATGGCTCTCAGTGTTTTGACTCAATGTGTGAATCATGTGTGTTATGTCTCGAGTCTCATGACTAACGTTACAAATCTTTACACTATTTTGTACTCGTACTATCGTAGATCGAGTTACGATTTTTAGTGTGAATTCATCATTTACGTAGAGCATAATATTTGCATACTTCCTCGTTGCCTGAAATGATCAATTGTTTTTTAATTATTTTGAAATAAGTCAAAGTTTTTGAAAGTACCAAAATCATTTAGATATAAAAAATATGACTTCCCGAGTTTTCGTTTTTCTTAAATATTTAAGGTACATATTAAATATAATATATACATATACAACTTTAACATGCTTAACTCGGTTGTTGTCCGTGTAAAATTGTGTGCGTGTTTTTTTATTCTTGCATCTTGTTAGCCAGTTTTGTGGCGATTTGTTATTTAGCCCGGGGCGAACGCGGCGGTCAAATAAAAGAAAATTATAGTTATAGGGTGCTTGCCGCTTATTATTTAACTAAGCCCTGTGAACGGATCCCGATTATCACGCCTCTCGTTAAGATCTGAAGGAGACCGCATGATCAACCATCACGCTCACTAATTTAAATCTATTCGCGTAAAATAATTTCTATTGCAGCTATATATATGTCAAGAATTAACTAGCACTGATTTAGTTATAGGCGCTGTATTGGCATCAAACTAATTGACACAATAACAACGTTGTTACAGTCGGAACACAAAAGGCGACCGCAAAGGCGGAGTCGGGTAATAACGATCATGTCAAAAGGAAGGTCCGACACACAACACGCGTTAAACACACGATCATAACATTTTATTAGTTCGCCGGTCAAAAGCAAGCAACCGCGAGACCGCCGCCGCCGTCAAAAGTTCAACCAGAAAAAAAATAACAGGTCAGCTCGTAAAAAGATGTAGAGTCACCGTGTGATACGGATACATGCCCATTAATATATGTGTATATATTTTTTATTTAATGAAAGAGTTTTTTGCCGTATTTTAAATAACTTTACGTAAATGCGAGGCGTAAGTCGATTACTTTGCGACATTAATTAGCTAATGACGGCACAGAATGAAATTTTGAGACTGTAATTAGGCTCAAAAATGGTTTTGTATTGTCAATAAATTACAAACTTTCAATAGTCGCTCATTTAAGGATCTGTAATTACGAACTATAAAAAAACTATAAATGGACAAAGAGGAGACTCGATCGAATTCCTTAGCCCATTGAAGAGCTGACCGAGCGACCATAAAAACCGTAGATACCTACACGTAGGTAATACACAGGTTATAAGGGGGCATAAAAAAGTAGGGACCGCGTCGGAGGTCGGACCGACTACCCGAGAAACAAAGAATTCGTTTATTTTTTAACAGCTCGCTCGTACACAAAAGGAGGCTGCGCGGCACGAAAAACGACCCAAACGAGAGCACCTTGTTAACCTTTTTAAAAAGAAATCGCGCGCCCGCTAACTAGAATTTTGGCTCGAAAACCGAGAAAAGTTTGCACCGTTCGGTTTCGACGCGGTCGGCGCCACCGCAATCATTATGTAAATTCTGAACATAAATGCGTCAAAATTTTGCAGCGAGTTTAGTCTTCGCGGCTTGTTACAAAATGATGCGCGTCAAATTATTGATGATTTTTGTATCTTTTGCAAAGCCAGGCTCGTTATCGTTCACGATCTCATTCACTCAAAGATTCATGCTGCACACAAAATTATATTAATATGAACAAATATTTTTATTGGATAATGCAAAATATTAACATTCAACGCTAGTAAAGATTTGATAAAGTAGGTTGGTCAATTGGAATAACGGTTGACAGATACGGTCGTAAAATTTGACTGCACATAATAAGGGCGATTATCACTCGGAATACGTGTGGCGGCGCTTACCTGACGGTGTGTGGTGATATATACTTCATTAAATGAAAATCACTCTAAATGGTAATAACGTTATACCATCGGCGATTGACCTCGTGAAATTAACGAAACAAGCGCAAATTTTCTTCGAATTAAATTTAATGACATAACCACTGATATTACATAATTTTACTGATAACTTTTTAAACTGAAGATACATGAATTGTGTTGCTTCAAGGGATGTACTTATCTTTTTTTTACAAGAAAATAAAAATTGGATACATGCCTTGAAGATGTATTGGATGGCAGATTACAATTATGATCTGTTCTTAAATAACAGTGCGTAATTTTCGGTTTGTGTTTTTTAATTACCAAAATGGACAAGTTTTTCAAAAAATTAAATCCATTACTCGGAGCAAAGAGGCGTTTAAAATTAGTATTATTGTAAATAGACGGATTATCGGATGTTTAGAATTATGAATGCGTAAAATATGATAAAAATATATTTTTATTACCATTTTGATCTCGACAATTTTTAATTTGATAGTAATTGCTACATCTAGAGTGAGCATTCGTATCATTACTCTACACACTTTACGCTAGATGAAGAACGTAATATGAAAAATAGCATTTGAAGAATTAATATTTCAGTAAGATCTTTTTTTTTTGTCGATAATGAACTCATTTTTGTAAGTTATGTTTAAAATAAACATTTTTAATGTAGCAGTTAGTCAAGTTAGAGTATAGTGATATACTATGTATTATAATTATCAAATTTATATCCTCTAATAACTTAATTTAAACAGATCGTTAACACTTGTACTTTTTATTGCATGCATAATTTATGGGAACGTGCATGAATAAGTTAAAATGAAAAACCTAAAGTATTCTGCAATCGCGGGACAAAACCTAAGTAGGTTTTAAGATTTTTTTCTTTAATAGCGGATGCAGAATGGGTTTTTTAAAAGGAACGGTCACGATACCGCCTTATTTAACAAACAAGTAAATTGCAATATCACTAATTTCTGCATCGAGTTTTGTTACGAAATGCATCGACTGCACTTCCGGGATAATGCTAGAACAATTTTGATCCTTTGATTTTTCGTGTCTACGTATTACATTTAGCGCGCGATTTAATTCTTATTTAATATATTTTATAGATAACATTGTAGTAAAAACAATTAGGTACATTACAACACTTATTTACAAATTGGCCTTAATCCTGTATTGTAAGTAAGCACATACGTATCTTACTTACCGTTCAAAGTCATTACCACTTTTTGTTAGTAGTTTTCTATAATACACTGTTTTTATTGCATAATGATGCAATTATTAAGCATACAATTGTATTTTTATGAACTAGTAAGTAAGATATAGATATCGACAATTATATTTGCACAAAAAAACTGTCAATCATTTGATCATTTTATTTTTCTTTTCTTTTAATGATATCATATATTTGATGGATGTTATATATACCTTATTATAATATATCAGCCAGAAACTAATCGAACGAGTTAAATAAAATAAAACTTAAATTTTTGGTTTCATATTCATCGTCCAGCAAATATAAAAACTTATAAAGTGTTAACGGAAGCTGTGTATTACTTTTTGTTTGCTATTGCTATACAAAAAAATTAAAACTTATAATTACAAAAAATCTTAAGAATAATTTAAAATCTATCACCATATTTCCGCAATATATTTACCTAAGTACCTAGTGTCTAATTGTAATAACGCAAAATAAAGGTGACAAGTTATAGTCAGATCTTGTACATGTGTATTTTAATAGCACGACATTTAAATCATTTCATGGCCCTATATAGAGAGGCAAGCCTACCTAATTAATTACGAAACTGCTCCCTCCGACGCGCAAACATAACTGTACGACTCTTAAAGGATACAAACATTTAGTTAGATATGTCATTGCGGTAACAGTACACTTGTATAATTGCATTTTAAACCCGGCTATTTAGTTCTGATCTTCATGTTTAACATTGCATAATAAGAGCGATGCCTGTTTTTGCGCGAAATGATATTGTAAGCTCGAAGGCTTAGATGCGACAATGAGAGGGGCAAATAGAATAGGTGCGTCGGATTATCTCGACCGAATTTTTGAGTTATAAATTATATTATTTTATTATTATTATAAATTATTACGTTAATACCTTATAGTATGTCAAAGTTAGGACATCAAAGTTTTAGAGTTTATAAAGTGAGAATAGATTAATGACGACTGCATTTGAACCTGTCGCTTTTATTTTGATTTAATTAACAAATCCGTATTATTACTTCTCGAAAGAAGAATTCTTAAAATTAGTATATTTCAAAAAAAAAGCTTACTGCTTCTTGCTGAACTCGCTCTGTAAGGTCGACATCTGTCCACTAAATCACTATCACAGTCACTATTTCGGCTATTTGATCTAGTCCTAGAACATTGTTCACAGCCTGCTGGCCTGTGCACTGGTTGAGGGTAGTCCGATCTGGGACACGCCTCGGGCTTGCAGAAAGATTCCGGCACCTCCATTTTGACTCTGACTATCACAGTACCGGCCTGTCTAAACATCGCGAAATATGGGATCTTAGTGTAATCCATAACCGTCGATCGCAATTGACATCCCCAAAACTGATGTCGCACGCGTCGTGTCGGGTGAGCGACTAAATGAATTGGTGTGACGGCGCGTAAGATAAAGCCTAGTGTACACCGAGCACGTGGTAACGGCAGTGGGGCGCGGGACGACGAATAGCCGGCAGGGTACTCAGGTGCGGTGCCGCGGCGGCCAATGGTGGGCGGAGGGCGGGTCTCGATCCCACCCAGTTGCAAGCACCTGTATACTGGGGTCCAACTGTGCCCGCGTAGTCAAGGGTTGAGACTGGAGAATTTTCTTACAGCGAAACTTTTTGATGAAGATCACAATGAGCGTAGGCTATATCCGTGCTCGCAAAAAGTAAAGAAAAAATTTCCTGTATAAAATTATATATGCAATATATGTATTGTATATACAGTGAGGTCGGAAAATGACGCCCATATGTCATAAGTACAACTAACGATTATGGAGATATATGATAATGAGTTAAAAAGATTCTCTCGCAAAACTAGAGCATAAATATTTAATAAAATGAGATTTAGCCACCTTAAATATTTAACCGATTCGACAGTATTTCAGTTAATATAAAAAAGCATCGACACAGAAAATAAACAACAAGAAATTTTCTCACATCATTCTTTGGTTAATTACTATTAGTTATCTTATAAATATTTAACTTATTTTTAATATCAAAATGCCAACTCTCATCTCTAAATTTCCTCTAGTTATTACTTTAAAGCAAATTTGACTCATTAAACAAACTCGTAACGCAGTTAGTCACTGAAAATTTCAGTTGAGTCAGACGGATCCATTATATGGCGTATTTATTTACTTTCTCTCAATAAATTAAATTTATCTCATACTTATTAAATGAATTTCAGCCTATTTTTATTTTACGTTTGATTGTTTTAAATTTGTACGTAAAAAGATCTATGATAGTTCGACTTTTGTTTTTATTCTCGGTGATATTAAAATTCATAGTGAACTGAAATATTACTAATAAGAATAATCGGTAAAAAAATTTTGATTCATTTAAAAATACTTCAATTAAAAGCCACTTATAAGAGAAGGATTATGAAGTTATATATTTGAAAATAATAATTCAGATCATTAGTATTAAAAAATTACCGGAAGTAAATGAATATCAAATTTATAAATAGAGAGACCGTTGAATGAATATCATACGTTGTTACTGGAAAAATAAAACAAAACATTTCCATCAATAAAACCTTCCGCGCCGTTATTCACTTTTTACATATTCATAATAAATCAGTTGTATCAACATAAAAACCATGACGTATATACTTTTCAAATAACTACCAAATGAGTCGATCAAAATCGTAACAGGATTTCCATCAAGTTTACACCAATATAGTAAAGAAACTACTTATCAATGATATCAACAAACAATTAGTATTAATTTATGCGTAGACTTGTATTAATTATGAATGAGAAGGGACATGATCTCCGATCGACTTTATTTACGTTAAGTTTTACGCTGCATAGAGATCCGGCTTGGTTTCGTTTTATTTGAAAGCTTGAAAAATACTTGGGTATTTACAACATTTTTGAACGTTTGGGAAAATACTGGGGTATAAGGATTAACTCTAAAGAGGTTCATAGATATATGCAACTTATGACAGATATGTATAATTTGTATAAAAAAAACTGTTCTTTGGTCAAATAAGTAGGTACTCGTTGTAGTTTGTTTATATATGTTAATGTGAGGTTACAAATGAACATGTCATTGTTACGGTATGTTATCAACTTTGATAAATATCTCAATATTTGTTCGCACATTTAGTTTAAATGTTTATTAATGTTAATCTTAAGGAAAATTGTATTTATCAAAAGACATTATTTCCGATAAATTAACATCCCTATCCAGAAATCATGAGAATAATTTACGTCTTAATAATAGGAAGTTTTATCTTCATTATATATCACATATACACGTTTATAATTATACGAGCAAAAGAAAAAATATTTTGCACGAATAAATAAACAAATGACAGAAAAACCTAAATCGTAACGATAAAGTGATTACGCATCACACTTAAAGGCATGAGACTGCTTTTTAGCGAGTACTTTACTATTCCGTGATGTAGCCGGATGACCAATTACGTCATATTTCAGTTCTGTGAACACCCATCATGGCACAGAACACCTGTGCTATATCAGCAGGGAGTTTCCTGTTGATAATTCGATAAATTCTTTAAGGTGTCCCAAGTAATAAACTTCAGACTGCACGGCGTCGTCGCATAATTATCGATTCATCAAATTCTTTCGAGTCACACGTTAAAGATATTCGTCGATTGTGCAGACGCTTTGTTAGAACGTAACTTGCAAGGTAATATCATTTAAAGATTATAACGAGTCAGCTTCAAATCTGTACCTACGAGTATCAAGAATACACAGACATATTAATAAAACTTTTAGTTTAGTGTGTGTGTGTAACTATAGCTTTCAAGTGTAAGCTAGTGCTAAAAGTACTTCAAAATTCTAAAGATTGTTTGTATTGAATACTTCAAAAATATAAGTTGATTTCTGTATTTTTATTTGTGTTTTCAAATATTTATGAAACATAATTATAATACACATTGATAAGACATGACGCCAAGCTGTCTGTTAAAACATCATATCGGAGTTCCGTATCGAAATAAAGATCCATAATAAAATGAAAATAGTGCAAATAAAACAAGTTTCTGTGTATTTAACCGATCTTGAATAAATATTGAATTTTCATTTTTAAACTTGAAATGGTAAACGATTACCAAAATTGTCCAAATGAATATAACAACAATAGTAATATATAAAACTTTTCAATACACAAAACCAAAAATAACCCACACGCTATATTCCATTTAAGAAGACAAATATTAAAATATTGATAGCACAGATTAAATATGACGTAACACATACGTCACAAAAGACGTCACCGTTATCCTTAAGTCGAACTTTTCAAACTTCCTTTACTTAGAAAATATTGACATTAACTTAAAAGGTAATTCCAATACGTGATTGTTCAGGCGCACTACCGTTATCTAAAATTACGTTCGACTTATTTTTAGAATTAAAATAAGAAAATCCTTGTTAAATGAAAACATGGTACCATTTATAGAGTTTATACTTAGAAAAACGTATGTGACGTAAATGTTGATCATATCGGTTAACCCAGTTTCTGCGCCTAGGGCATTTTTATATTTTATCTTTACTGTTAATTACATTTTATATGTGTATATTTTATAGTCTTGAAATCCTTAAAAACTAATGGCTTTGAATGTTACTTTTTTATATTTCCTTAAATGCTGATCTTTCATTTATACATAGCATATCAAAACCTCGTAAATAGTATGAGTAAATAAAAACGTAAAGGAATCTTGTTATCTATTCCAAGACACGTTAAAATTTTATCAATATCAAATTTTTGGATAATTAATTCATATTTGTTCAAAATCAAATTCACAATTTTCTACAAAATTTACCTTAATAAAAACCTTATCTAAAATCTTATAATTGAGTAAAATCTGCAATCTGATAATCATCTGCAGACTTTTTAAAATAAAAAACAAATCTTAGTAAATTAATCTTTGATTAATGTATTATATTGTTTCATTCAATATAGTAGCAGTAGTAGCACACTGTTATACGTAATATATGAATGACCATTCATTCTCATTCGCACGTATACACTAGTACTACTGGAAATCAAGAGGTGCTATACTGAGAACAAAGATAACGGAGTTATTTAAACATCATGGGTTCCGTGTAATATATATGACGCAGGTCACGATCGTTTTCATAAAACGGTACCATCCCAAAAAACCGCATTGTCATCACGATTAAAAGGAAATGCTCTAGGTCAACCGTGTATCATTCAAATAATTCAAAGATCAGACTGAATATGTAATACACACACATATACATATAGGTATATTATTTATTCAAATAATATTTTCTTAAATAACTACGTATAATAAGAGAAATACTTCAATGAATGTAACGAGAATTTGTGTTAAATGTTCATAGATATATTTAATGTTATATATCTATTCTATAGTCATATATTATACATGTTATCATTTCAATTTTTTTCGATATCGAAATTTGAGAGTATTTTCCTTAAAAATATATTAATATATGCAATCAATAATCATAAAAAAATATCAAAAATACATTTAGCAGTTAATTTTAATAGTTATTTAATATTTCATGACTAAATAAAATAATAAGGATATAATTGAGGAAAACCGTTTTACACTACCGTTTAATCGTAATACATTTTTTTATGAAAAAAAAAATTACGAGCAAAATTTTTAAAATATATTTATTTATTATTATTATCAAGTCGTCATCGATAATGGACTCGACTGGACTTACTTTATTAGTATTAGATCACTTGTAATGGTGTTAATTTCTGCAAGGCAAGGATGATAATGGTTTTTTAAATTATTGTTAGTCACATTATTTATCAATCACACGAGCAATTTATTTTGTTTTATGCCGCACCCGAGTTATTGCATCATTTGCATACTATAGTTTTATATAAGATAGAGATTGTATTCAGATTCCATTATTGTACTATTATTTGATAAAATTTAAATTTATTTCGAGAAAACAGAACGATACAAAACAGAATTCGGAAATCTTTAACATCACTGTGTTATTACTTAGTTATTTTATCAATGATAATTCCACTTTTGCCTTAAAGTACGTCAGGACATTATAAAAAGAAACATTTGTTTTAAATAATGATATATTTGAAATATCAAATATATTTTCTACGACACACGGATAGGTACAATTATTACTTGTAATTATGAAAGATTTAATTCTAAGATATCTTTACAAACATTAGATGGTGTTAAAATTTTGCTTATTTGCGTACGATAAAATTCAAAGCATTAATACGTCATATGTGTATTTACTTTTTAATACTAATTTAATAGATTCATGGTTAAGAGTTGTCTTTATTTTCTGAGTAGCGATAAAATACACTTAGAATATATGAGAACTTCTACAAAATAAAAAGCTTAAAGCCTAATAAAGAGAAGCTGAAGCTTTTTCTGATGATCATCATTGACATATGAATACTATAATCAATAAATGTATTGAGATTATAATCTCAATACATTTATTGATATAATTATCTTTAATAACAAAAAGATAACGATGTATCTATATTTTTTTTTAATTTTACTAGTGAAGCCGTGTAAATCATCTTGTGACGTCATAAGTAGGAAGTGGTAGTCGAAAAAATCTTTTTAATCGTAAACACCAAATGCAATTCTCCTAAAGCTCGGCTAAAGCCTTTTCCCTTATGAAGGTGGTCTAGAGCTGGAACCAAGGTGCTTATGTGGTGAATTGGTGAATAATGTGTCACTCATGATACCCATACGTGTTTCCTAACGTAGGATTTAACACAAATAATAAATACATCAAAAGAAAACTCATCGATCCTTTCCTGATTTTAACTAACTACATTCGTACGTACGTAGTAAAAATATTAGGACCTACGCGACTTAAACACTACACGAAAAAATTAGAATTTTTTTATTGTTACAAATTAAATTAATTTAACAATAGCTTACCTGACTATTATATTATTTAAATCAAACAAATCGTCAATAGACGATAAGTAATGTCTTACATAGAAATATATAATACTTACTAAGAATCGATAATTACGAGGGTCTGGCAACAAAAAGCAAAGAATAACTCTAGCATTTATTTGAATAAAAAAATGGCAACAAATAACTCATTAAATATATTATCAGTTTACCTCATTACACCACAAAACCTGTTCTTTGACTAATAAACGTGTGAAAATAGTTTAAAACTAATTAACAAAATAAATACAGTGCAATTTATGTAACACAAATTTAAAGCTCTTGCTAAATGTTCATAAGCTTGTCAATTATAATATAATTAGTAACAACTAATTATAATTGAACCCTTCCAAGTTTCAACTATTTTTATAAAAAATCATTATTTAGTTTTATCAGTAGTAGATAATTGTTTTAAATACATATTTTATAAAAATCTAGTTATAATAATTTATTAATCTTTTAAGGAAAAAAAAAAACAAACCGGGAAGAACAATATCATTCACGATCTAATACTACGACTGATTTGATATGGATGACTCAATCCAAGGAGATTTTGTATAAAAAATCGTGTTAACACAATCAAGTGCTCAAGACGTGTCGGTCATAAAACTATTAAATAAATAATTGTTAGACGAAAGGAGGATGCTACCCGCTGTGCCTTTAAAGGCAAAGTGAAGAATGTTTGAAGCTTTTTATTTTGTATGATGTCAAATCAATAACTCTAAGAGCTTATTGTAAATTTCGAATAAAAAAAAAAACTTCACTTATAGCTTGTTTTCAATAAAAAAAATGAGACGAATTTAATGTATAAAAAATAATAATTTCTAAACCTCAGAAATTAATATATACCGATAAATAATGTGTTATCGGTATTATATCTGTGCTTAACCCATAATATTAATTTAAAGAAAATTTAATAAATCTAATCAATTAATTGCAAAAGTGTAGTATAGAAATTTAAGCTAATGTAGGTGCTTTAGCTTAAACTGCTATAGGTACTAAATTAATATATAAGATTAACGGCGATAGGTACATATATGTACGTAAACATTAAGTTCTTATAACTAACTAATTTTAAGTTAACTAAAATAAAGCTTTATATCTTTTAATATCTTAAACTGCTATAGGTACTAAATTAATATATAAGATTAACGGCGATAGGTACATATATGTACGTAAACATTAAGTTCTTATAACTAACTAATTTTAAGTTAACTAAAATAAAGCTTTATATCTTTTAATATCCTCAACCGAATTTAATGAAATAAAGACCATAGTGTAATAATCGAATACTTTCTAAATTATCGAGTACAAACTAATACACTTAAAAAAGGCATTCATTTCAAAATAACATTCAATTTAATATAATAAAGATGCCTATATCGCTACTATTAAGACCTGCTTATGCTTTTCTTCAAATATTAAATAAATAAAACAATAGCATTTATAGCCAAAGACAAATTTAAATCACCAGCACGGTAGCTATCGTTACATGTTGTTCCTGATTTTATCGCACGCATTATAATTTGATACGTTTATTGTGAAAAAATAGACCATTGTTACATATGTTAGTTTTTTGGTCACCTGGGTTTATACCCGGATCAGCAGAGTGACTGCAATTAAAATATCTCGTCCAATGATGCCTCTATCGGTGGCCCGCCGAGCGTAAAAAATAAGCCGGATCGAAATTAGGACTCGCACTCACTTTGAACGATAAAATATATATTTTTATTTTATATAAATATCCGTAGTACTAGTTCCTGAAGTGAAATTAATACTAATATGTCACTAGTTTAATTATGCCTAAGAAAACAGAACGATAAATATGATATTAATTTCCCAAAGCATTTTAGAATTTTAATTTCAATATTATAATTTATTCTGGCCTTGAATTGTGTAATATTTATCTTTTGTGATGTTAATGTAACTGTTATTTTGACAACACACGAAACGTATTCAAAAATCGAAAACAAGTTTCCAAATTAGAAACTCGTTTGGTCCACAGTTGTCGTAAAATATATAACCATAAAAAGGCCGTTTAAATTTGCAAACAGTTTATTGGCGACTATAATAGCCGACTTCTGTATGAGAGCGGCTTCTTTACACCGCGAAGTTCTTGTTTTGTTTACCGTTAACAGATGAATATTTGAAACAATACCAGAGTTAACTTTCACTAGGTTATATATGACGCAATAAATTGATGTATTGTTTTGAATCGTGTATATTTTGAAACGTCTATTTAGGACTTTTGTTTTTATTTTAACGGTAGTAGAGTTCGAACCGCTCCGAGGAGGTCCATAAAATTACGCCACAAAAACTAGCGTGCGACTGCTGTAAAAATTTCACTGTTGCATTGTTGTTGTAAGTTTACCGACGGCTTTATAAACGATGCGCACATTGTTGGTCCTTTGCATGCAACACAATTAAATTTTTAACAAGTGGAGACCGTGAAATTTCGTTTAGAAACGGTGTCAATAGACATATCATTGGATTTTTGTGTTTGATAAATTGTGCGTCAACAATACGCCCCTTTCCGGTGGAATAAGTGTTCAAATTAAGAATTTGAGTACAATCATGAGTTATATTTGCAAATTATTTTAGTAATAATAAGAATTAGTTTTTACGTTTTTATATTTACATATTGTTGAAAGAAGGAAATGATTTTCCAAAATTGTGTACTTATATTCGCCAAATCAGAAGCTGTTGACTTTTTCCTCTTATGTATTAACATCTCAATGGACTTATACACTACCTCGATATGACTACGAACACTAACAATTATGTTAAACAGGTTTTTAACGCGAACTTTAACCATTACCGGTGAATCAGAGGTCGGACGGCGGACTCTTAGTTGATCCCAGTGGAATATTACAACGTAATTGTTTGACGTAAAACAAGTCTGTACGATCATGACATTCGTCATACAATAATTGCTTCTTAAATAATCCTACGCGTAGTTAACACTGGAACGAGTAATGTACATGCTACTCTCATTTTACTTCGAGGAAATTTATATACATACATGTTATATATTTAAAAAGCAAAAACATTTATTGTATCTTTTTATTTATTTTATTTTATTATAATCATAATATTATCCCACACCTTTAATCGTTGTTTTAATAAATATAATTTATATAAATTATCGTTCTAAAATATATGCATAAATTTATTAGGAAATTTAAATTTATTTTTATGTGTTTTGGCTAGTAAGAGGAAAGTGACAAGGACGGCTTAAAAAACAATTAAAACAGTTTTTATAATATATAAACGAAAAAATTGGTAGCGATATATCAATTAGGAAAATTATTTAAAATATAAACTTTTTAAAATGACACATTTTTAAATTGTCTGTCAACAATTAAAAGGTAAAAAATATAAAAAAAAATCCTATATAGAACGTGCAGATACCGCTCTTAAATAAAAAAGTAAAAACGGAAGAGATTGTTACAGATAGCAAGATAAAAGTGTGGCTATTACATTAATGATGCCGATAAAAAAGCAAACAATATTGACTAAAGCTGTTTTAGTTGCATAAGTGTAATTACGTGTGGCATTACAAGGGAACGTCAACTAGTGCATGAATGGATCCTTGGATGAAACATACGGTTTTGTATTCAAATAGCTAATATCATTCGTTTGATTAAAATATTTCATTTTAATTATTAAATTATTTAATAAATTGCACATACATTTTGAAAGAGTCCAACCTGTGATATCAGCTATACCTAATAATACTATTGAATTAAATGTTTTTGTCGTCTCAAAAGCAAGAGATTCAATTTAGTAAATAAATAAATAAATTTAGAACGCTACATTATTCCTGAGGAATAAAGAATACAACCGTACGAAGTCAGGGCGGATCATTATTGCATAATGGTTTAATAAAATATTATTTCACACAGTTTATAAATGATTATAACATTTTTTTTTAATTTGTTTTATCTATCTGTCAATATTATAAGTATTACTGCTTCAATAAATTAATTGTATTAAAAAATGTCATAAAGAAAAATATCCAATTTAATAACGAAACAAACGTAGCGTATAACAGCACAACGTCCTTACGTATGTTGACGACAATTGCCGCAACAAAAACACCAATTCTAATTCTACACCGAGACGAGATAGCCAGATAACCAATGATAACATATAGCTATCTAGACCAGTTCCTCATAGATGCACGTTCAAGATCGTCCAGCAACTATGTTGCAGGTAACTAATACAGATCCCAATTAAGCATCTTAGTTTGATAAATAGGCATTTCCTTACACATATTGGACGTAAATAAATAAGACTAATAATTGTATCACTATGTTAACATTAAATGTTCTAAAGATAATCATTTATGAATAAGGATCTCTCAGTACCGTTCTCATTACTGTTTTATAATATTGTATCAATATAGGATAAATAAATTAGTAAAAAATAATGAAACAACATATGACATCTAATTCTCTAAGGCTAAAATTAAGGTTTAATAAATTTTATAGCAATTTTAACGAAATATTGCTATAACTTATAATTTAAAGAACATATACTATTTCACATTTGTGAATTGCTTTTAAAAATGTAATATGTTCGCTGTCATAGATTAATTTTATAGAATTCAGTTTGAACAAATATCTTTGAAAGGGTATCATCCAGGTATGTATAAAACAGACGTAAAAGTAGGTACAGCTATTAAACAAGATATAACAGCATAATTTCGTTTGATTTGACATGCCGAAACAATTTAATCATTATCTCTGTCGGAAAATTAGCAACATATCTTTGTACGGGACAATATATTCAATAAATATGGGAATAGAGTTAAATTCTGATTGTTTCCGGAAAGGATTATAAGACGTACAGGTTAGGGAAAGATATGGCGGAGGAATTGGCGGTATTCGCCAACGACCGCAGCGGTGCGGCATTGCGAGCCGTATAGCCAACCGACTGGGTGGGCAGACCGCGGCGGTTGGCCCTCTCGGCTTTTTTCTTCTTTACCATTTTCGAATTTAAAACTTTGAACTGTGCGAAATCGTTGCACGTTCGAAAACCGCTTTGCTACACAAACTCACGCAATCGAGACAAACCACCATCGCGCTTTGATCACGCGATTTTAAACGTATCGTTCTAAAATTCAAAATTTCGTCGCGCACTTTCGACTGTTCCTTATTTGTCTACAGATAATATAATAATTAAAACACTACGACTAATTGGCAAGAAAATATAAAGAAAACGGTGCACAATTAAAACATTACTGCTTCTTAAAATTATGTCGTAATTAGCTCGACAATAATTAAAATCGGAGGACATTATCGTTATAAAAAGTCGAGAGCAAAGCGATCGTCTTTTTGCCGAGGATCCAGATTTGTTCATCATCAACGAAGCGATCGCGATACAGAAATGTCATTACTAATTTTTAATTGCAATTATATTTCAAATTAAAAAATCTACCCCATATATTTTTAAAGAATATTAATTACACTATAATAAAGTAATTCACATATCTATGAGACAATAAATATAATATAAACATCATGAATAATTATTAACAGAATCAAACTGGGAAAAAATGGATTTATATTCAGTCAAATCACCAAGACGCTCCAAAGTAATTTGCGCAATTTAGCGCAAACGTCAGTCTGAAGACGACGTACCGTCGAACCGTCAACTACCGTCGTACATGAGCAGTTTAATTTGGCATAGTTATTAGATATTTACGTTATAATCAGAAAATATGGTTTTATTACCGGTTACGTTACATGTATAAAGAAAAAAAATTATACGAAATTTTCAGAAATATACCGTAATCTTGGATATATCAGTTTACCATAACACCGCTTTGAAAAGAAAATAAAAAAAATACCGGCGTGGCGTAACTTTTTATTTTAAATAATATTTGTAATTCATCGGGCCCTGATTCAAATATTCCTTAATTTTTTATTAAAATCGTGATAATATTTTGTTCTAATATTTCAATATTGATATTGTATTCATAAAAGAAAATACTTTATTTTAAATAAATATTATTAAATAATAGAGAAGAATCGGAATCTTGTAGACATTGAATAAATAACAGCAACATACTTCTTCTATCATTTAAGTTGAGTCCACTTATATATTCTGAGTGTAGCAGAAAAGCTCGCCATCTAGCAGTTTACAAAGAGTTGGGGCCAACGTCGTGAACTATCAAAGCTAACAATAACACCATGAATGAATTTACGGTAACATCGATTATGAAGGTAGCATAAAACGTAATAAAACATTAACGACACACAATATAAGAGAAGAAACTGTGAGAAAGGTATCCTCCTCAATTTGACTTTTTCTGTACACAAAAATTGCACCCTCTGCAATTCACTATTGTCTGTGGTACAGAAAACTTGTGTGAAAATTCTTAACGTAAGGCAGCGCACATGTGCAGTAAAATAATTATTATAACGGTGAATACGACAGTACAACAATGTAACCTGTCCTTAATTATTAATTAATCGTATTAAAATTTCGACAAAAAAAACTTAATTAATTCATTCAATACCTATGGAAACATTTGTATGATATGTAATCGTAAAATATTTTTTAGATAATATATAAATCGAGCATATAAAAATATTAAAAAAATATCTTAGTCGTATATTTTACATCGTGGTCAAATCTTCAGAAGCTCAGACATGGAATTATTATTACGAAAAAACAGACGCTTGCACTAAGTATCCGGTAAAATAGACAAATACATCCATAGATATTGAAAATGTTTATGAAAGTAATAATTTGAAGTAGATGTGAACATATTACTACTATTCATTTCAAAACATGCATACCTTGAGATAAGTAAGAATTTCCTCGTTTTCGTATTTAAAAATTCATAATATTCATAATTTGTTATGGCTATGATATCTTATACATATTTTCATATTTAATTAACTAGTGTATATTTGTGTATATTTAAGCCTTTCATATTATTAATTGTTATGTCAACAAATACTAAAGTAATATATTAATGTTAAATCTTCATGCGCAATTTCTCTTGAACTACTGATACGAACGTATGGAGTAAGGTCTACGTAATAGAGCTTTCTACAGTCTCACACCTACGTATCGTAACGCAGAGAGCTGGATGTCTGCCTCGTAGATTTTCTTTATTTTCATGAGACAGTCATGACCCACTGATATAATATTTTCGCACCAATGTATATAGTTTAATGAAGAAGTGCTCTAAATCATCTTCCAAACAGTAACGTGTTTCTTACGTCAACTACATTTACTATAACACCAACGTTATAACTTTAGTATCGAAATAAAAAGATATAATATACTTCGTCTGGCTTTTGTTCCTATCTAATATAATCTTTACTCAGGAGAAAAATCAAACAAAGGAATTGAAATTTCCACATCAGCCATCATCAGCTTCCAATATTCACAAAACATGAGTCCGATTGAGATTGATAAAATAATAGTAAAAGCTAAATAACATGGCAACAGGATACAAAATTTTCACGTTTAACTCCTACATCGCTAATCAAAAAATAACAGAAAATATTTAATATTTTCTAAACATGTTTATAAATATTAATTAAAATTAAAGCTTATTTATTATATATACGTATGTAAATTTGTGATTTTATTACTTTACAAATGTCGACACGAATTTGTAAAATTTCATACTAAGATTTTCACGTATTTAATTTGATGAATGTATTATAATTTTTAAATAATAACAATTTAAATTTAATTTTTACCTGAAATTTCTTTAAATGAACAATTTTTCCTGTTTGCGACCATTCGTTCAACATGTTGACAATCCTAAGAGTACGTGTTGCGCGTTACCAAGGAATAATCCGACATGCACTTTTATTTCTAACAATTTATTCCACATGATACCTAATCATTGCCCACGAAAATAAATAATTCCCTCAAAAATAGATACACGAAAAATGTTACAAAAATCAATTCGAATTTTCACATCTACACAATGTATTATGAAAGCTAAACGTAACTGTCAATATTAACATTGATGATTTTTTTTACAGATTATATACAACACGATAGGTAATATAAAAAATTAACATAAAAAGTATATTTAAAAAAAATGTTTTTTTTTTGTTAAGGAAAACGAAACATTAAGTGAATGTGAAAAATTTACCTTAAAAGTAGCTGGCCGTAGATTCTGGGGACCTGAAAATAAAAATATAATAAGTACGGTTTTTGAAAATATTTAATTTTATATAATAATGAAAGAGAGAGACCGCACAAGCACAGACAAACAATTTAATATTGCTGCGTTTTGCATCCAAACCGATCATTAGGCTGCATTTAATAATTTTGTATTTAGGTTTGATTTTTAAGCCTCAGGCTGGTAGCAATTCGTGCCCTAGATATTTGTGGAGGTATTACCACCATACGGAGGCCCTTACAAAATAAATTATGTTGAACGATTTTCTAAAATTTTCCTTATGACTGTGTACTATTAAGGACGTGAATTGCATGTATGAGAAAGGTAGGTCGAAGTATAAAAACTGGTCAGTATTTCAAATTATAACCTGTCATATCACTGACAAGATCATGACGAACCCATGAGAAGGTCATAACGATAACTGCCATTCATATTATTATATACCCAAATCTTAAATAATACACGAATGTAAAATATATGTAGGGATGTCTTAGATGCATTTACATTTTATCATGATGTCTAATCGCTCTTAAATATTAAAAATATTTTATAGTATTATTTATTGTTCTAATATAGATGTATATATAATGACAAACAAAGCGTTCTCGCATTGCTTGTCATTATAATTTCAAGTCGCACACAACGTTGGCAGTACTATGCTGTTTTGTTGATGCTATCGATTATTTATTATTGATTAATGACCAACGTAGATGATAAAAAATGTTGTAATATTAAATTTGTGTATCCAGTATAAACATTTTATTTTTTTATAAACGAATAAGAATTTGTTGAGATAGCCAGTATAGGTTGTAAATAGCGGTTAACAATAAAATATTATTTATAAATTCCTATCATACATAACTACATATTTACATAGATATCATCGTTATTTTAATGTTTAAAATGTGGGCTTATACTATTTTTAATTAAAAATACATATTTATCCTATATTATTTTAAGTTATGATATTAACTTTTGGAGTTACATAGTTCTCAGGTGTTCGGAAATATGATATGTGTTAAATAAAGGTCAGACAAAAACAAGTCTAAACAAGTTACAAGTTAAAATTAGGTAAGTTCTAGCTTAGTAAAAGTCAAGCTTGGCGTTGAAAAATGAATCGGGTTATATGCGATTCTTTCCAACAAAAAAAAATAATATTTTAAAATGTGATGCCGCTATTTATAATCTCAAAGATAAGTTGCTGAATTATTTCTAATGTGGAAACGAAACCTATAACGATTAATATATTTTAAAGGTGAGATGTTTTTCAGGCTTAAAAAATTCATATACGATTATGTAACTCTGATTAGCCTAAAGGTTGACTGGAGAATTTATTGGACATTAAATACGCTTTTTGTAAAAAACTACTATTTGTTCATTAAATTATTGACATATTAATATATAAGTACTATTACGTACATATATGCATAAATATGGCAATAATTCCAATAAAGAAAGGAAATTATTTATGTGATGTGTGATACACATGAAAATATTGTGTCATTTGCCTAGTAATAATTTTTATATTGCAAAAATACATTGCTACATTATCAATTTCGTAGATAATTAATTAATGTTCAAACTGTATGTTTACATCTATTCGTAAAAGTGCAGATAAATGGTATAAATAATTATAGGAAATTTCTCTGAATAAAAATATTATATAAGGTTTCTTATTATTTGTACGCCTACGTAAGTTGAACTCTGTAAATACTTAAATGAACCAGGATTTCCGTTCTCTCGCATCTGCAACAATGAGGGCAGTAGCAGTTTATGCGTGAAGCCGGGAGCATTGTTCACTAGCGACGAATTTTAATCACCAATCATGATTTGTGAACAACGATTCCTTTTAAATTTAACTTTACAGTATACAGATAATCCCAATTCAAACCGTTTTACCTTACTATCGATATATTGTGCTATCTCCTATGCCTAGTTTATTTTGTGTCGCAGAATGCTATGTAAATAAGCGCAACTGCATGTTTTACTCTAGTTTTTCAATACGCAACCCTAAAAGCAAGTCCCGTGCCAAGAACCTGGTTACGGAACTTGTCTGGAGAGTCAGTCTGCACGGCCATTTTGCTTGTCGCTTCCTATTCCGGCTATTGTTGAGCGTCCTGTCACAAATATGCATGCGCGTACGGACACGCATACAAATTACTAACTTTTACCCGCGACTTCGCATGAAATTTTCTGTGACGCACTTAAACGTCATAAACATTGTATTGTTTGTATAAAAATAAATATTGAATTATGATAGAGTTACATAACGTACATCGTTGTTAGTGTTATATTTTTATAACAATATATTAATAGACCTTCATAAGTAAAATTACTGTTCCGTGAGACCTCTATTGATTTTCTAAGACCCAACACGTAAATACCGTCTTCACGTTAGTGTGCGTAAATGTATCGATTGATATCACACCATCAAAAGTCGGCTTCGCTACACATTGCGTTTCAAACGGCGTGTACACAGTACAGTCACGAACACACTCGTACAACCATCAATGAATATGACGTATAACTGAATGAATGAAGACCTTGAATGAGGTTGTTTCTTGATTCTATCTTGTCGTTAGAGCATTGAACTTGGAATGGAGGATATTGATATATGTTTGATTAACCAAATCGTAAAATCACACAAAATCGAAGAAACTGATATTCTTTTATTGCAAAATAAAGTCGTAGTGTGATGACTCAGACGCAAATATTCGATTTTATTATAGAACGCAATGCCACTGGCGCTTCATTCATCACAGTGCGTAACCTAGAAAATATTTAGAGGACAATATTGGCACATAAACGTTACAGTAACCGTTATATTCAGTGGAGGTATTTCTTTAGCTGAAAGTTGATCTCAAGTGATTACGATTTTCTATTAAAGTATATTGTAATAATTATTTTAAACTATTTTATTCACTTAAATATACGATGGATTATTAATCCACAAGAAACGTAGTTCTGGTTCACTTATGGTATCTTACTATGCCGTGTTATTTCATAATTCTACATATTTAAATATATATTACTAAATAGCATTCAAAACGTATATTGCTTCAATAAATTATTTTGTTTTGACAAACACTTTTCCAACTTCTTCAGATTGTAAACTAAAAAATAAATCGAAAAAAGAGTATGTACCAGTAGAAGAAACCACATATATATTAATAGATTTATTACATTTCAAATTAACTAAAACACTTGACGCACGCGCCTATGGCGAAATAATCGGAAATGACGCAAATGACAACAAGATTCCATTCGGTTCCGGAACGCAAATCCGCAAGGCTTGCTGTACTTTCATTTGCTAACAAGTTACTTAGCTAATAACGACTTACCTTATTGAGTTTATTGGACAAGTTCAGGTATTCCTGTGGTTACTATTACTCTTATTTACTATAACGAGCGTTGCTCGCGACTCCGTACATATGGGCGTTGGATACCGGATATACATTTCTAATAAACGAAAAAAAAAAATGTCAATTTTTAAACTGTCATTTATAAGGATATAATATTGCGCGAATCAATACTGGTGAAAATTATTTAAATAAAAAATATGGTAGAAACCACTGATATAACGTATTACATTTTATCTAGAGAACCACTTAGGTACACGCACAAGAAAAAATAAATAAAATAGTCAGCTGTTTAGGCAAAATTCAATTACATACACCGTCAGAAGATTTTTATATTTTTATATATATTAAAAAATAAGTATACTCGTTTTTATGCAAAAACTTAAGTACCATCTAATCCAACAGTATAACAGTTTAAAAGTGCTATATATTTTTTTTATAAAATATTTAAAAATTTAAATTAACTCATTTCAAATGTTCTTATGTCTCGACAGAGTCGCAAACTAAAAAGTTTCGCTATACGATAAAAAAAAATGAAGTTCATTGGCTGTTATGCACATTCCATGTTTTATCCTATCCCATCAGATCTCGAATTGCAATACAATGACTAAACTCCTTTTACATCCTTAATTTTTTACCAATGTTATGAAAAGTAACCTACTTTCAATGAGACGAGTCACGACTACATCTTATTTAACTATCTCATATATTTCCGTTCCATTGAACTTATATATTGATAGAAATACCCACCGACAAAAGAAATGTTATTATACACAACCTTGACAACCCCTTTTAGTCATAGATTATATCGCTTATAAATTTAAAAACCTTTATTTATTTGTTCCGCTAATATAGATATCGAAAGTACCACTACTATACGTATAAATATTTCAAATTAAAACTAAATTAATTAGTAACCTTGCAACTCACAGCTATCAATTATTGTTATTAAACTTATTCAAATATTAAAAACTAATAGAATTAATGTCTATATGAAATATGAATCAAACTTGACCTTCCGGAAGTCAGTTAGCAAATTTTTGAAACATGGCCACAGCATCCGAATCAGATCGGAATCTCTGAGTCATAGTCGATTTTATAATATTATTTGTTTTGTTGGCTAATGTGAAGGTCGCTTTCACATATGAATCACGGAAGAGCAGATGGCAGTAGTATAATTAACGGCATTCTTATGAAATTTTATGAAAGCGTTTAACCATTCAATTTGTATATTTCATAATATTTTATTAAATTGAATAAATATTTTAATGATTGATTTTAAAAATGAAAACTCGAGTCAATTTATTAATATCTCATCTAGCTCTGATTTAATCATTTTGTACTGCGATTTAGAAATTACGTTTTTAAAACATGAAGAAACCGATTGTATAGATTTTCTATTCGAACATTGTTTCAAATATAGAAAAAAAAATAGGTAAGATAATTGAATAATGGATCTATTATCGTAATAAATAATGGATCGTTTGGTTAGGGATCGTAAGCATTTTTTTTTAAATATTCAAGGTTTTATTTAATATTTCAATATATTATTTCCTTAATTTTATTATAGTTACAATTATTTATTGTTTGAAATTAAATGTATTACAAAATGCCAATAATTACAAAAAATTAGAATGCTGTCGTTTTTAAATAAAATGTTATAATTTTAACTTAAATATTAATAACTTTAACATGATGATTAAAAGATATTTTGCAAACCACAATAAAGTGAAACAGTCAAAATATTTATTTACAAAAAGCATGTTTTTATACACATGTAGGTTTAAACGTTCCTAAATATAAAAAATATGCGTATGACGTATGTTAGGGTTATATTCAAATTCAACACGGTGTTTTATATCTTTATTTAATTGTATATAACCACACGCTGGGTACACCAAACAGGATCAAAAGGTTTTGTATTAAATTTAGCCCAATGTCAGTTTACGGAAGTAGAAAAACCTTTAAATATGGTTATATAAGCCCTGATAAACAACTTTAATATCCGTTATTGTAATGTGTAAGATTTGATGTACTTTGAAAACTATATGGAATTAAAAATAGTTTGTTGTAAATTATAACTAACTTAAATGTTGTGTCAGATTGTTTCGCCAATGTCATGGATGACATACATACAATTAAAAATATCACACAAACAAATGAGTGGGCAACATTGACTATACGAGACACAATTTTTTTGTTTAAGTTGACTGTCAAAAAATTTTGAACTAAGGTATTTCCAATGTGACTAATCATCAAATTTCTTCGAGGAACCTCATCAGGAACTATACTGTTATTTGCATAAATTCATCCGTGTGTCCAAAAAAATCTGTAATTTAATTATCGCAAAAAAGGTTTTTTATACATTTTTTTTGTATAAAAAAGCGTATATTGAGTTTCTAGAAAGTATTATGTATTTGTTAAAGTTTCAGAGAAAGTTCATGTTAATACCATTTAATGTTTGAAATTCTTGTACCTACTTTGGTAACCTTTAATGATAAAGTTTACAAAAATTTTCAAAATATAAAAAATCTGTACCCCATTATTTATAATTCTAGCACGATTACATTGGATAAAGTATTTGTGTTGTCTAAAACCGAAAACGGCATTTTAATGATAAACATATATATTCTCTTAATAACAAAATGAGAATATTTTCGTCTATTCAATAACTGAGCCCAAATTATACTTAAATTAATTTTAGACTTGATTTTGCAATAAATGATGACGTGCAAACCAAAGTCGGTGAAATTGCACAATTTAGTTTTTTCCCGGGTGTATTTTTGTAACTGTGTCAAACTGCGCCAGTATCGATAGGTTACGGATGTTATTATAACCTTACCAAGCTTACAATTAGTCAACTTGAATTCATTCAAACTGACGAAATTTTAATTACTTTCATTGTTAATTAGGAAAAATTGATATGAACTTACTGTTGGTATTTAATCAACAGTAATTTACTGTGATTGTAAAATATATCGTGAAGGCATGAAATAAACTTACTGTTGTCTACTCTATCCCGAAAAGGTATTTTAAACACGAGTGCAGCCATATTTCAATCTCCAATTTACAATTAAATTACATTTGCTTTATAACTTAGTAGATGGGTCACTTAAAAATGCTAACCAGCAAAGAAAACTTTCTTTGGGAGGAAGTTATAAAAACCGCTTATAATTTGCCGACATTTCAAATCAAATCTAAATTGATTCTGATATAACCAGAGTGTAATAGCTCCCTACATCATTAAACATTGTTCCTATACGTACCTAAAGTTGAGTAATCGCGAGAGACTTCTTTATCAACATAACCGTTAAAATTTGGATGCTTTTTTAAAATACAGTAGGTAGGTTGTTATATGCTTATTAGGTTTTGGCTTTTATGAAACAATCCTACGATAACACTAAATGAAGTCGCTTAAAAACCCTTCGTCATTTTTCTGTACAAACTGACATAGCGCTTGTCAGTTTTATATCGAAATGTATAAAAATATATATGTACCTATAAGATTTATGACGTACATAAAAATTTATGTGTTTAAACGTCAGACACTTACATGCACAACTATGGACCTATAAGTGATGTTTTTCTTTTTTGAAATAATTAAAAAACTATTGCCCAAAGTAATAAGTAAAGTAATGTTATGTAAATTTCACGTACCTGATATTACCGATTTGTAACTTGATTCAAAACATATGAGAACGTGATCGACAGCACACCAATACGATTCCTCAAAGAAAAAACTTAAATCGCGTTTCTTAACTTATTACTCACAGATTACACAAATATTTGTCACCTCGGTTTAGTTATGACTTCACCGTAATTGTTCACTCTCGTGCTGTTAGCCTTAAGATAAGGCTATTTATAGATTTATTGCAGTATTGAATCCTTATTAATAATCATAGACTATGAGAATGACATAAGCCCTTTTATTTGTTTACATTATTTTCAAGCATTTTAAAATTGTATATAACATTTTTTAGTATTAAGAATGTATATATAATAATACTATTTAAATGCAAATCTACCAATCGAAAAACTTAATAAATAATTACATCGACCCTAGAACTGTAATTAGCGTTTTTGACGATTATTTTCGTTTTATAATGATTCTGTAAAAAGTTTTTGCTATTTACTTTATTTTTTTTTTTTATGAAAATTTCTGTCGCATGCAATTCAAATTTAATATTGTGTTTTTCTCCAAATTAGCCCCTCTCACTTCAAGAGGACAATGGTATATTTATGACGTGTTAGTTATCATTACAAAAATATTTGGAATATCGACAACCAGAGATCATTTGAATGGCATAAAGTCGTTGTAGATAATAATTTTAGTGATTTTATAAGCGCCCTTATAGAGGAGACACATACTTAATACTAAATAAGAAAACCTAGACTTCGTAATAGACAGTTATATGTATTATGAATCAACTTATATTTACCCCAAATTCATAAATGTTAACATGATTGAATTTTATAAATGTTAACTATTTTATAATATTTTAAAACTAAACATTCCTAACCGAAAAAGATTAAAAATTACTCATGTTAATAAAGTTTGAATAAAACTAGTGTTATATCTTATAATTTTCGCAATTTATTTAAAAAGTATTTTCCGAAAAGTGATTAAAACTACAGGTATTGAAACTGCATTAAATATTCTAAAGAACCATAAAAATCTATTTTTCGGCATAAATTTTTAGAATCTGTTCCAACATCATGAAGACAGAAGATAAAATAAACAACTTTTGCATAGAATTGACACACTGTCATTGATCGAGAACTTGAAGAATAAGTATGAAAATATGGTTAATAGTATAATAAATATGGTTTTGAAGGCTATACTAGTGAAATTAAAGTTGCTATACTAGTGAAGTAGAATACAATTGATTTATAAATAAAGACATATTAATGAAGAGCTGAGATGGCCCAGTGCTTAGAACGCATGCATCTTAACCGATGATTTCGGGTTCAAACCCAGTCAAGCACCACTATATTATATATATATGTGCTTAATTTGTATTTATAATTCATCCCGTGCTCAGCGGTGAAGGAAAACATCGTGAGGGAACCTGCAAGTGTGTAATTTCATCGAAATTCTGCCACATGTGCATTCCACCGACCAGCATTGGAACAGCGTGATGGAATATGTTCCAAACCCTCTCCTTAACGGAAGAGGAGGTCTTATCCCAGCAGTGGAATTTTATAGGCTCTTACTTTACTTTAATAAATACCTGTTAGTAGTCTACAATATAGACGATCTTTTGGCAAATCACATGAAATACGTAAATCTAAGATTAAGGTCTGTTTATCTGTATTCCTTCTTAGGTTAAAATATATTACAACTTTTTTATTCTGCAATAATAGTAAAATTATAACAGTATATAAATAAATAATTATGTAATAAAGGTGGAAGGATAAATGCACCTAATTTAATTACGATGTCATTAATTAAAAAGTTCTTGACCAAAACTATCTTATATAAATAATGCATTATATAAATACATAATAAAAAATAATTAGGATATGTAAATTTCGATAATCTACTTAATTATTATAGTAAATAAAAAATTCAAGAATATGATATGTATACAAGTACACGATATGTTTGAAGGTATGTATGTCAGTTTTGATGTCTATCAACTAGGTAAGTTTCATGATATAATGTCCACGGCAGCCATGAAATTTCAAATTTCACGGCGGCATTCCGGTCTGGATATGAATGAGTAATTCATCGATCGTGAGTCAGTTAATAGGAATTGAATGTATCCGTTAAGCTGAATTCTGATTGGGAAATCCTACAATCGCTGAAATTTCAATAACGCATAGAAAAAGGTATTGACGTCGATCAAAATACTTAGGATCGATACGAATTAATTCTAACACATAAATGTATTGTGATTTTTGGTTTATTTCCATTTACGGGTGAATAGCTACAAAAAAAGTCACGTGTTGTCGGCACGATTTAGATACACGGAAGTTGTAGCTAATGCTACTGTATAGTAACATAAAAGGAATATAACACTTAATTAATCTATTTATTAAAAAAGTTTTCAGTATGCAAAAATCTTTATGAATATAGTAAAAAAAGTAATTAATTTAATACAACTTTATTTTTAAAACAAAAGACAGAAGACAGAGTAATATTGAGTCTAGTCTACATTATATTATATTATCATTTTTGGTTTGAAAATCTTGTGATTTATAAAGTAATATACATATAAACTTTAAGGTCATAATCACAAAATAATCCTGTCACAATAAAAAACTAATACAGTAAATCATTAAAATTAATTCGAAAAAATTAATCGATAGCAACTACAATATGTTTTGCCGACAGTATCTCTTTCTCATATGACGACAAAATTATAGACACCGTTATGTGTTTGGTCTTAAAATTATAACAATTCTGGGTGAAATTCTGAGTTAGAACAAAAACTCACATACCTACCTACATTTATGATAGTATTTTGGTTTATAAAATAAACATCAATTCTTTTATTTGCCATTTGGCAAATGTACGGTGTGTTTACAGCGCTATAATTGAAAATTTACTTCACAAAATTGATATGCAAATTTATTTTAGGATCCTATGACATAGGTAACCTATTTTATGACATCTTATTAAATGATCTCTAAATGTGCTCATACATTAAATATAAAATGAACTCATTAGAGATTTTTTTTTATATAATCATTTAACTCTTAACTCTTACTCTCTATCTTATTTAGAAATTTCCAAATCAAAAAGAATAGTAAGTATATTTTTATTCCTAAAAGAAAATAAAATAAGTAGGTGGTAGGACAAATGGGACACTACATGGTAAGTGATTAACCCTAAATATAGAGGTAGTTAGGGGAGGTCAGACAGACATAAGTTAAACCAGTCCACTAAGTGTTTCCACTGTGTAACACTTAATCACTGTTTTAATAGTTTTTATATTATGACTTAAAAACTTTAATTTATTCATAACATTTCAGTTGTTTGTAATGTTAAATGCTTGGAAAGTTTTCTTACTTTTTAATTGATATCATGGTAAGGATCTGTGGAGGTTCAGTTGGATACCGCTCACTCAGTTTTTTACTTCAGTAGGTCCTAAGGATTTCGATGCATTCACGGTTAAGTTTGTTAAAAATTTTATAACATTGACAATGTATGTGGACGGAAGCGATTATTTACAAAAAATGCACCAGCATGTCTGCAATCTTAAAAAAGAAGATATGTGAAGAAATGAAGAAAAAGCTGAAAATTCAACCAATATATTTCCTCGTAGTTCGTATGTTATGAATTAGAATACTATTTTAATGGTAACAAAAAAATTCTTTGTCCAAGACCGTCTTAACATTATTTAATTTATTTTATAATAACAAGAATTGAAAAAAAAATATATATTAACAATACATGATTCATATTGACTGACTAACTAGTTCGTTTTTATTTATAAGGTTATGGAAAAATAGAAAATAATATTCATCACCTCCGTACAAATTCCACGGTAAAATTTACAAATGTTTTAATATATTATGCATATCGAGAGTGAGTAATGAAATGCACATCCGTATAGTAGTTTGTATACAATTCCGTTTGTATGGAATAATTTAGTTTTCGCTCGTTGTGAATGGGAAAACCGATTGACGAAATGAATTTTCTAGCGGAAAAATTGTGAATGGATGGAAAACTTAAACAAAAGTTAAATCAGCGACCTCGTTTGCAATACGTCATATCCGCTTGCAAAGGTTCAGTACATTTCACAGAGTGGATTTTTTTCTGAAACCACCAGGATCTCGTGTGACTCAATGAGGTTGAACACGATATAAGAAGATGTGTATCGTAGGACAATAATACGATTCCTTGAATTAATAAATAAATTAGGTAATATAAGCTAAATAAACTTAAAATTAAATAATTGCTCTTATATAATTATGATTACTTAATTCAACACAAGAATAATAAATATTACAATAAATAAATAAAATAGTAATCAATAAAAACATAAACACGATTAAAGGAAACACAGAAACTGCAAAGGAAACACGTTTATTTCTACAAGCTAAGTGTATTATCCTCGACGTTAGGGCGTTGACCGCTTTTCCGTCATTGATACCTATTTATAACTGTAATTATTTCTATGCCATACGATCAATAATTGTAATACTTGTTTATGACATACATTTTTATTATTGGAAGAAATATTTATTGTATCAAAAGCTTCGTGATCTATATTATCTATAATCGAGGTCAGAATAGTTCAATCGTGATTATAACAAACCACAGATAAGATTTGGTAAAATCCCAGTAATAATATCTTAGAAGCGATGCATTGTCTAACGTCACTAAAATGAAGTCATTAATTGCGTAAAAACGACCCACGCTTACCTAGATCCGCGTTAAAGTTAACTTTGATAATAATAAAACGACATTATTAATTAATTACTCAAATTCCTATGCATAATTGTTGTATTATAATTAGTATGTCTAAATATAAACATGTAAATATTATGTAACGCTTAATATATTACGACTATTTTATAATCGTTCCGTTTCCCCGACGTTGACCTTGGCGCGGCGTGTCGCGTACGACGTGACGACACAGTGACGTCGCACGCTAACGTCACTTTTCACAGAATCGGCAAGCCTTTACAATGATAACGTATACATTTCGTGATTGCGAGTTTGAGATATTAACTTCGACTGAAAATGTCGCAATTTTTACTCAGAAGCTGATGTGGATAATCCATATGCGTTATGACTATACCGTCTATGGAATAATTTGAGACTTGGAAAATATTATGCTTACGCACCGATGTTAAAAAAATGGAATACATATTATTATTATGAATAGCAATTTTAAGAATAAAACCATAAAGGAACTTAACTTATTATCTACATCTAATTAATTTGATATTTAACAATTATATCCCATGCAAAGAGGTCATTATTTTCTACCTGTTTTAAGATTATATGTAATATTTATACTTATTAAAAAAACTAGTTCACTCAATAAAAAATAAACGATTAGAACAAAATAACTTTTAACGTGTATTGTGGAACTATAGCGACATCTTTTGTCATGAATCATAAGCACACATAGAATAGTAACCTGGATAGCGACATCTATTAGCGAGTAGATATAACAATTTTTTGTACCTAGTATTATACAATGTTTTAATTAAAGCTTTCAAGAAAATATTTTATACAAATAAAAAGGTTATTTTAATTAATATTTATATAATAGATTTTTTTTTTTATCTTAAATGATATAGTCTATATTTCTAAATACGATCAACAAACGACATCTATCGACAAGTAGTAAAACTGCATTAATTATACAACATGTACAATCCGAATAGTGTCCTAGTAAAGAAGTAAGGATTAATGGAAGCAACAGAATTGGCTTGACCTTTTAAGTATTCAAATGAAATAATATTTAATTACATAATAATATTTAATTAAAGTTCTCGCTCAATGGATTTATGAACAGGGAAGATACACAGGAAGGTTTATCTGTGAGAAATAATATTAATAAGTATTTTATGATTTATGGCAGTTTCAGTTATAGATATTATGTAACTTGAATGAAATTAATAAGATCCATTTCTACATAGTTTTATATTGAAAGCACTTACTTCCTTATCTAAAACGTAATAAGTACATTTGTTTTATTACTAATAGCAAACTAGTATTAGAAAAAGTTACAAAATCAAAATTGTGTATTTAAAACAATCTTGTTTTTAGGTGTTTGTTAAAAATATGCTTAACTATTTTAAATATTTGATTTCGATATTGTTTGACACATAGGCATAACATACGCGGAAATAATTAGTTTGTAAATAATTCATATACATATTTAATATGTAAATAACCTGGTGAATCCCTTCATTTAGTTTACCAACATGTTGCGGTTTAAAAATACGAATACGGAAATAACATACAGTGACTAAGTCAGATTCTATTTGATTAATAAAATCGTCGTTAAGGCTGCTTTGGTTCATGGCTTGTTATACTTAACTCAGAGTTGGTGTTTTATGGTATCGTTAAACGGAATTGGATTACCTGATGTTAAGTAGTCAATCCTGCCCATAGACAATATTACTAGACCGAAGAAAATTTAGATACTTTAACCATTTAGATACTTCTTTACTTATAAAATCAAAACACAACAAAACTTAGTGTTATTGCTTGGCGGTAAAATATATAATGAGTTATAGGTAAATTGTACGCCGACTAAGGGCTTGCATAAAGCACCCTTATTAACTAATATCTTTACATACAATGAAATTGGAGCAGAAATTCCAATTTCATTATTTATTTTTTAATATTAAAATAACCATTTTTACTAAATACCCATGTGTAAACACGGTACATAACTATTAGGTATATATAGAAATAACAACTTTTTCAATTTTTTCTGTCTGTTCGTCTTATTGCTCAGACTAATCTCTAGAAAGGACTGTCTTTGACGGGACTTTTGCTAGAGATTGCTGGAAATCTACTTTTCTGTAACTCTTTTAAACCAGCTTTAGTAAGTAATACATATATATTTACCTAAATCAATGTACTTAAATGTAGATAATAAGTGATGATCAGTACATTATTATCATTATAATCACGCATAATAAAACTGCGCATTACGGTACATAGTATGAATATTTATTTGTATTAATATAATGTGCACGTTATCATAACACATATCGGTACATAGGAAGTATTTAATTGCATAATATGTAATGCATCTTAACTCAAGTGGATATCTAAAATGTTTATTATAAGTTACAAATTTATCTTAATGAATGCCGTAATATGCACTTAACTGCCGTTAAATGTCACTCATTGAATAAATGCCAAACTATTCGTATTGTAAATTAATATATACCTACTAGGTCTCCCGCAAAACATTCCGTTTATTTAAAAGTCTTGTTTTGCGATATCGTAACCTATATAACACGTTCTGATTTGATTTAATATCATTGTCAACTGACGTCTGTTCGCACGTTATACATTTGTTTTTGGTTTTTTTTTTATACAGCCAAAGCTTCCCTCTCTAACTGGCCAGGAACGTTTGTCTGCACTCAAAAATGATTTCTATGTTAAGCTGAAAAATTTGCAATTAAGAATTCTCTTTATAGCTATCGTATAATTTATAAGATTATGTCAAAGACAAAGTTTAACAACAAATGGTGATCGGGGGAGGGGGAAAACCATAATTAGATTTTTAAATTTATATTATTTCGGTAAATTAAAATTATTGTAAATATTCCAATTCATGGAAATCCATTTAAAACAGAAGAATTGTACCTTCTTTTGTCAACATATATAAGTACTGAAAAGTGTCTTTAGTTAATTACTGAATTGTGTAGGGCGATCTTATGGCTAATGAGCTTTTTCTTTGTTATCAGTGGGGATGACGGAACCCTAAAAATCTCTTAAGCGTTATTTGAAAAAAAAAAAAGATACTCATTGTCATTTCATTTTATTTTATTTTTTATATAGTATATTCATAAATGTTTTGTTATAAGTGTAATTTTCATTTAAGTGACAATAGTGTCTTGATGGGAATAATATATCTTAAACCTAAAAAATCTACTCAAATCTGCGTCTTTCATATGACAAGGCATCTGTGTATAATAAGGATATTAAGGCTTACTATAAATCTTAACAAATTAATTAAATTGTTGCCCTTATTCTTGACAGCGCCACTTGCTCACATAACAATTGTCCAGAAGTGACGATACGACTGCGGAATGTAAATACTGACATTGTATAAAATTATAACATAGTCAAAAATAAACATAATATTAGCTCTGCTAGTTAAATGATAACAATTAGCCATCTTATACGTCATCCTGTACATACTAGACATATACATTATTGATTTAATCAAAATGAAATCATACATATAAATTGAAAACACATTAGTCGCAGAAAGTAACAAATTGCAAGAAGATTCTTCTTATATATCATTCCATTCGCAAAGAATTTGATGAGATTTATGAAATGATGTGATCTTGGTGATGGCCAATTTCGAACACGAAAGCATCTATATGTGCTCTTACCAAACAAACAAGGCGGCAATTCAAATCGACCAGAGATATATGAGGCGATAAAAAAGGTAAAGTAACAGCCTGTAAATTTCCTACAGCTGGAATAAGGCCTCCTCTTCCATTAAGGAGAGGGTTTGGAACGTATTCCACCATGTTGTTCAATGCGGATTGGTGAAATGCGCATGTAACCACTGGGCCATCTCAGATCACCATATTTTCTGGTATATCGCCATATCAGGTGATATACCAGATCAATGCTTTGTGATTGTAACATTTGCGATTTCCTGCTATCATTGACAGTTTTTGATAGAAACTCGAACACATGTACAAGCTACTGCACTAATAAAACCCTCAATACGTTATATACTACTTGCATAAGTAGCCCTGTTGAGAATTGTTCAATAGATATGGCGACAAAAGATTATGTGAAACTCTTAAATTTTTATTTAAATTGGCCCAAAACTAAACTTTGCACTTTGGTAAGGAAATACACCCTCCGTAATAAGAATAAGGCCGATTGGCACAATGTACACTAATTCAAAAGCATGACGAAATATATTATACTGTAAGTATAGATTTCGAGTATGTCAAGAGACACATGTTTTTAGGTCATCTCAAATACATAGGTACTAATTTCAGCTGGTGAGCCACATGTGCTGATTTATATTGACATATAGTCTTAGATTTAGATTTATGTTACAAGCTATACTTAAATATAGTAGGTATGTAGTTATATTTGAGACACTATGAGAATCGTTCATTCAATATTTGACAGCTTAATTAAAGTGTAACAAAGTAAAATATTTTAAAGTGTTGCTGCGTTTGAGTTGATTGTAAGTAATTGTCCATACCCATTCGTGATGTAATAATATATTCCTCGTAAACACCCAAATCTATATATGAAGCTATCCTTTGTGTAATAAATAATATTTGTCTAAGAACAAATTAAGCAATGTCAGTATTATTATGGCAATACTAAATAGCCTTTAACAGTTCTAAGAAAAAAATATGATACATGCATCATCATGCAAATTGATTGATCCCTTTGTATTTGATTTTAATTACAAGAAATTAATTTAATCTTCAAGCTTCTATGACTTGCAGTCACATTGAAAATTTTGGTCGCTCAGACTTATCAATCATTTTCAATTATTGCTTAAAACTGACCGACTTTCGTACAATCACAGTTCATCTTAAAACTAAAGTGCAATCCGCTTGTAAATGCCCCACTCCTGGACTAAGACCTCTTCTAATTTAGAGGAAATGTAAATTTCACCACGCTGCTTCTATACGGGGTGATAGTGACATGTGCAAGATTTCTGCCCGTCTCATATCACGCGGGTGTCCTAATTATGTTTTCGATAAATTATAAAAAATCCAAGTTTGTAAAATTTAATTGGTTCTGAGCTCACGATCTTCGGTTAAAAAAATTATATTCACGTGTTCTAGATCTAGCCAATGAACCACCTCTGTTTTAAATTTTGGATATATTTAATCATATTTATAACGTATCCGATGTGCTTTTTTGAGATTGAGAGCGTGTGCGATAATTGCCACATGTGGTTGTTTGAAATTGTTTTGATGTGTAATATAAATGCAAATATAGTTTAAAAGACTTATTTATAGGTAGTAATAGAGTACCCACATAATAATACGACTTTAAATTCTAGCTCCTTCCTTTATTATTTAATATCATAGGTACCACCAGATAGTAAATATGCACCAGCATCCAATGCCGGTGTAAGAAATTTAAAAAAATCTTATCATCAACAATGCACTCCAAACTTTGGAAACCAAGATGTTGTGAAAAAAGTGAGTGACTAGTAGATGGCACAGATCGATACGAGCTTGCATCAAGACTAGTCCAAGCTTAGTGAAGCAGAAGCCTTATTTATTTGCAGTTTATTTAATCAGTAATATGTATATGTTAAGCTTTAGATATATAGACGTAGAGCATACATATATTCTTATACATTTTGAATGAAGCATTAGTATAATCGAATGAACGTTTAGTTTAGGTGTATCGACGATCGAAAGGCCAAAATTAGACGTCTATTATCATACCGCACAAGCAAAATTCAATCTAATAGTACTATTATTTCAGATTCTATTTTCATTATTCGATCGCCTTGTAATGGTTCATGTTACGTTATATATTCATAAAGTATAAAATATGGGAATATATTTTAGCTCGTAGGATTGGAATGCTTCTAATAGTTTGTTAAAAGTCTGAAATTGATCTAGTTCTGATGCATTAACATTAATGACAAATATCATTTCGACAAGGTTTTGTAACTACCACTTATGACTTGATATTGGTCTGACATTTCGTATGCTTTTAACCGATTTTTGAAAAGTAGTAGTTTCTCAATCTTCATAACACTTTTTTCAGAGATTGGTATTAGTCAATGTTTAGTGTTCTACTTACAGACAGTTGTCATTAGACAATACAAACCGCTGTGTCTCTGTTTTTCAAATCTGTAATATCTTCGAAAACACTTATTTAAATTACATGCTCTAAAGGCCCATATTGATCTATATTAATAGCATACTGCATGAAATGAATGTATACTTAAAGTACTTAATTGAATGAGGATTGCTTTATTGCCTTCGCTTCGCTTCGAAAATAAGCCTAAGAAATGATAATTAATGGTTTTTGTAGGATGTCTCTAAGAGATAGACATATACGATCGGGGACTTTTTGAAGACCTTTTTAAGTTGTACAATACGGTAGTACATTATTTTGATCTATTTGGTTTAGCTACCGTTCGCAACGAAGCTGCGAAGAGCTGAGATAGCCCAGTGGTTAGGACGCGTGCATCTTAACCGATGATTGCGGGTTCAATCCCAGGCAAGCATCACTGTATATATGTGCTTATTTTTGTGTTTATAATTCATCTCGTGCTCGACAGTGAAGGAAAACATCGTGAGGAAACCTGCATGTGTCTAACTTCATCGAAATTCTGCCACATGTGCATTCCACGTACCCGCATTGGAACAGCGTGGTGGAATATGTTCCAAAACCCTCTCCTCAAAGGGAGAGGAGGCCTTAGCCCAGCAGTGGGTAAAGTAGAGGCGGTTACTTTACTTTACTTTACCGTTTGCAAGGAAACTGCCAAAATATGTTTATTTATGACATCACTTTAGAAACCTCTAAAATTATCCGTGTTTATAAACCATATACATATAAATCTTCCTCTTGAATCAATCTATCTTCCAAAAAAACCGTGTCAAAATTCGTTGTGTAAATTTAAATGTTAAAGCATACGTAGAGACAGACAGCGGAAAGCGACTTTGTTTTATACTATGTAATGATTATATGATTTAATTGTCTCTTCGCGAAATTGTGCGTGTCCATTCCTTCCAAGTTTCTACTACTTTCACTAAACTATTTTGTTCCATTCGTCTGTAAATAGGAGACAGGGATGCATCTTCATCAACAGATTTTTTAGTACGAAAAATACATATAGCTCTATTTTTATAGTAAAATTTAAGGCGTTTTTCATGTCAATTTAATCTAATACGTCTTTCTAATGTGTCCAATTTGACACATTTATAAATTACATAGGCCTAAGTAATTTTACATTAAGGTTTTAACGTTTGATTAAATGATTATATAAGGCAATATCATTCGTTATCTTTGTCATTTTGATTGCATTATTCATAAAATCGCCTCTGAGAAATATTTTTTAGTTTATTGGGAGGATATATTGTATGAAATTTAAATTGTAACCCAGAAATTTCTCTAAGAATATAAATAGAATAATTAATTTCAAAGTTATATTTCGGCAGCGCTTTATTTTTTTGTGATATGGAACGTACTTGGGAATACGTTTTTTTATTTTATTCTTACGAGTTATTGGAAAACATTACAAATGCATTTAATTGGCAGATAATAGAGTGGGTGCGGACTTGTTATTCTTCGACTGGTTATTATCATCGATTCTTTCATAAAAGTTTCTCTACACGCAATCATTATATAATAATAATATATAATGAGATCAAATTTGTTGGCAATAAAATAAAAAATCTGTATCAAAGGTTAATTTTACTGGATACACAAATATAATTTTTAAATATACAAATACGCTGACGTCATAAACTAACCTAAAACAGTATCTCAAAGGAATGTTGAGAGTTGAAGTACCAATGTGTTTTTAAGTTGCTTAATTAGTGTGTGTAACACATCTCGTACTCGGCATTGAAAGAAAACATTGTGAGTAAATTATCAGCATCGGTACAAGGCAGTGTTATATTTAAAGACTGTTACTTTAATTACCTAAGCACGTTACCCGACTGGGATTGTCGATTTGCATTTTGGGTCGTATAAACAAAAACTTTATTATAGAAAATAAAAAAATATTAAATACTTATCTAAATAAAAAATCAGGGCGAACGATATCGTCAATTAAAAATCGTGATTTAGTTTTATATTTTATCAATAATAACATTTAACATAAATATCGTTTGTAGATTACATGATTGTTGTACGCGCGCGTGTGTGTGTGCGTGCGTGAGTGTGTGTGTGTGTGTGTGTGTGTGGGTCATGTCAAGTAATTTTAAATTATTACAGTTCTGTCGTAACTAAGATGATCTGTCTGAATAATCGGGAAATAGTTTTTTTAGTATGTTTCAAATACATCTAATCAGATAGAAAAATACAATTAATTAATGATCAAGTGCAAAACGTTCATCGATTTATGCTACGTTGCTATCTGTAGTTTTTTATAATTAATATTATGTTTATGTTCATTATTTTTATAGATGTTTCATATAATAGCAAAGCAGTATATAAATTATAAGCCTGCACTAAAATAATAAAAAGCATCGTAAAGCATTTTTTATATTCAAGGTTATTTTTAACAAGTATTTAAATATATAATACTTATATATACAATAAACGATATTACGCATAAATTAATACATAATACGAAATGGTCACGGAAAGTTTTTAGGTTAATAAAAAAATAAGAATTCAATATAATTGATATTCAGACAGACCAAGGTTTATAAATATTTTGTAAGTGTTAATATACGTCTGCGTCAATCATAAAACATACAATCATTTTAAATAATGTAGACAAATCAAATATCAATATCTAATCCTGTTTAATATCCGTATATTTTACTTAAAAACATTGTGAGTCCATATACACCGCCTTCTCTCTCTAACATCAGGAATTTGACATTTTAATGACGAAGACAAAACATGTTTAGAGCAACCGTTGTAACATGTGCATATAGTACTATCAGAATAAAGTAATTAATATACAAAGGTACTCGCTGAAATTGTAAAATAATTCAAAAAATATTATTTTTTTTTTCTTCTAAGAATGAAGCAGCGTTTTGTAATACAGGTTTATTGCTAGACACCCATAAACACCGATGACCTTCTCCGTGAATATAAAATTAATTATTTAAATTAAAGTCAATTGGTCTGGAGTTTAATTACAATTGTTAACTAAAATATTATGGCGTACATTGCGTTGAATACAATAGTTCCTACAATTTTAACAGAACAAATATGTGGTAGATATAAATTTTAAAACATTATTGATTTATAAAAAATAGAACAGAAATAAATAAATATATGTAAACTTTACAAATCAAAAAGCTTTGCTAGTTAATTAGTGCAAATTTACTAAAGAACTACTATGCCACGCAATACAGTGAGTTGTGGATGAGAAAATCTTTGGTCCTAATGATTTTTAGATGAACACTGTCAAAACTGGTTCCACAAAATTGGCGAACCTCTTATTAAGTGACAGCATTGTAATGTTTATTGGGTTACGAATATAGGAGGAATGAATAAACAGTTTTATTTTTATATAAATTAGGTAAGAAGACCAGCAAATGAGCCACCTAATGGTTAGTGGTCACCATCGCCCTTAGATATTGGCGCTATGAGAAATAATACCAATCCCTACATCGCAAAATGCCCCATCAACCTTTGGAACTAAGATGTTATGCCCCTTGTGCCTGTACTTACACTGCCTCATTCGCTCTTCACAATATTACTAAGTATTGCTGTTTAGCTGAAGAATACGTGATACGTGGGCGCTACCTACCCAGACATGCTTCTGCATTTCGGAATTTAGAAGTCTGAAGCGTCTACACTTTTATACGTTGAATACCACGTAAAGACGTTGGTTTTCCATCGGATCTATTATAAATTATTCGGAACATAAAATAATTTCCGGTTATGTCGGACTTCTCTTCGGATTACGAGAGCACGAGATTGAGAGCGCTACTGTATATGCGCACGTGTACGAAGAAGGTCACATCACCTTTGCCACCGCCATTTTTGTAACGCCTTTTCTATTTTAGAACTCTAAACTATAAACAATATAAAATAAATTATATAACTTGTTATCTAAAATTGATTATAATGCTTTTTATATATTTATTGATAGCAATTTAAATTAATGTTTAAATGATAAAAATGACTTGTTCCATTAGTGATGACATTTTTAATCATTAACTTGCCTTTATTATGATACAAACATGATTCTATGATAACGAATGTATTTTTAATCGATTTAAAAATTATATTACAAATTTCAATTATTCGAGTTCCTATATCAATGCTATATTTGAAATGTCATTACGGTCAATAATTTGACACAAAATTTAACAAGTGCTCAAGACCGTGCCAGGCTTTTAGCGTTATCATCTAAAGAGTCTAGTCACTGGTTGAATTAATTACCCTCTAAAAATCTTGGGACACTTTTAGATAATGAATATTTTCGCATATCGATTGGTCTCCGACTGGGAACACCTGAGCACAGATGCCCGTGTGGAAAGGAGGTGGACTCTTTCGGTTTATATGGTCTCTCTTGCCTAAGGAGTTCAGGTAGGCTTTGTTGCTTGTGATGAAAAATGCTGAGCATGAGTTCCTTAATTTATTCCTTGACATAACTAAATTATGTTTGGGCTTTTGCTTATGTTGCTCCAAGAAATATCGTATCTCTATCCAAGATTTTGTGCTCAAATCTAGGCAAGCACCGTGGTTGACTGAAAATAGTTGATATATACAAGGTTGTAAGGTGGAATTCAAATGATAACTTTTCTTTTAAGGCATTAGCACAGTGAAATGATACTCATTTATGCTTCATAAGCTATACTTACTCACATACTTGAGCTTAAATAAACATCGATCGGTTATGATACTAATAATCTTTGTATATAATCTAATGTTTTAAATGTGAAAGTAAGTCTGTCTGTCGCTCTTTCACTACAAAACCGCTGAGCCGAATTTGATGAAATTTGAACTCCAAGGAAAGACATAGGCCTTCTCTTTGCCTAACACCTGATATCTAAAATTCTAAAACGCGAGCGAAGCCTAGCCTAGTATTCGATAATAGCAACATCGCTTTGATCCAAATGCAAAATTTATATTACTATTTTAATCAAAAAGTTAGTATTTCGAACAATTCCTTCTTCCATGAAGCCTACAATAATTTAAAATAAAATAATTAAAACTTATGAATATAACGTATATATTTATATTTCGAATACATAATCAAATGATACGCTATCAAAGTTACTGTTTAAGATGAACTTTGAATTGATGGAAACAGATTTGTTTTGAATGCTTATAAATAAAACTATGAAGAGTTCCACATGCGGTTTATAATCTAACCACAATCGTGACTACTTGATAATGCAAATACCAATAACAATAGTTCTAAACTTGATAGCTCGTTTGATAAATCTTTATTTTTATCACGAACTAGTTTGTGTTAGGCGTATATAAGTATACAGTGATATATTCTTATAACTTAACGTTGTTAACGTACCAGCAACGCCTGCTTTCACTAAAATATCTTCACGTACTTCGTTATCAGTGTAGCGTATCTGATAATATGTCCATTAACTTCAACTTTGTCAATTAATATTCTTGAATAAGCTTGTAAAAGCGAATCCTATATTTTTACCGTCCTTGAAAAGTTATTACAAAATCCCGCACTTATAACCACGTGTCATTCAAAACAAATGTATAACTCGAAGCACTTGAGGATCACAGCGTCTTAAACGTCAGACTTCCGAATGTTAGGCACAGTACGTCGTGTGCCGGTCGTTATCGCAGTTACACTAACATAGAGGATGGAATTATTATATACTCGCACGACTATCTTAATAGCTGGATACATAATAGTAACCGCGAAAAATAGCACCGCCGAAACCGGTCGAATTGTCTGTCTTAATATGGGTAGATGTTTTATATTTATTTAGAGTTGCGCAAGCCGAAGCGTTGGTCGAGACTTTCGCCTCAGCACTACCGGTGAGCGCCCACATTCGTTGAGTCGTTCTATTTATTTTCGTCGACCTGCCTATATTGTTTCTAGTTACTAGTCGCTACTAATACTAAACCATAGATGCTAGCCGCCGGAGTACGCTAATACATGGGGTGTGGCACGCTCTAACAATCTTGATACTGATATTTTTGATTAAAAATATAAAACATTATTTTTTGATAAAATTTTAATACAGTAAAGCTTACGCATCAAGAGAATATATTGCACTAATTATTATTTTAAATTTAGATGGTACGCGTATTGATTAACCATCTTCTTCCTGTAACGGGACTTATAAAAGCATTCCCATCAAAATAAAACAAATCCTTTGCATGCTTACATCTTATAAATTATCGACCCCGCTGTATAATACATGTAAATTTGGTTTCGTTGGCCTTTTAAATTAAATAACGAGTAGTTTCAAATTACCTGGTTGATTATTTAAATCGTATCAAAATATTATTAAATTTTTATCGCAGTACATGAACGTATGCCAATAACTCTCCAGACGTTTAATTATGAGAATATCAAATCTGAGCGAGATGAGTGGCCTAGAAAATCTATTATTGGGCCTTCTTAGAAAATATTCACGCAGTTCTTCAGTCGAAAAGGAAATTAAAAAGTAATGATTTCAGTAATGAGCAACGTAATGTTTATTATCAAAAATATTACAATATGAAAATACATATTTCAAAATTGTTACTAACGTGCATAAAATACAAGGTTTGAAATGTAAAAATATTTCTAACTCACAGTTAAAACCATTTTAATATTTGGCATTTGAATTGTAGTAGGTACATACTAATACAATTTCTAGGACAAATTTCCATGAACAATATTACGTGCTCTTTATACTAAATGACCATAACTGCACTAGAGGTTATCATCGGTGATAGTAATTTTAATTATTGCACAGATAATTAATACGAACCGGAATACATTTATCACTTTTTTATATCTTTAAAGCAAAACTTAAAAAGTAAGTATTTTTTGTAGGCTTGTTTGTATTTTCTGGTTTTACTCAACAACTAAGAAATAAAAATCTTTTTGGAATATTCCGTTATTATGCTTAGGATGGACAAATATATAAATTATATTGTTTAGGATGTCGTTTGTAAGGCAACATACTTTGAGATAAATCTGCGTAAATTTTTATACATTGGGTAATGTATAAAAATTTACAATTATTACCATTGAGACGTATGTATAGAAATTAAATTTAATTTCTATTAAATTTAATTTCTATACATACATACAAATTAAATTTAATTTCTATACATACTTCTCAATGAAGTAGAAGTATGTATGTATAGAAGATATAGAAGTAGAAGTATGTATAGAAATTAATTTTAATTTCTATACATACTTCTCAATGGTAAAGTTAAGACATTAACTACAAAATTGATTTTTTATTCAAAATCTTATAATAATATCACGATAATATAACAATATATTATATAATAAGCACTTTTCGGGTCAAGCGATATATCTATCAATTCACAAACATACCTGAACTTACAACAGATAGCTTAAACAATTCGCCTTATATATTTCTTATCTTAAGTAAATTACCACCACCACGAAGTACATTATAATTATTTCATGTACAAATGCACTCATGTAAAACAGGGATGGATAGCTAGTTTAAAAAAAATAAACAAGTATCAAAAGACAGCGGTCGCTTAATCGCTGATAAAAACCGAACAGAGACCATACAAGGTTGCACGCAAGGCTGAAATTATACTGCGGCTTAAATACACACAGAGTGTTCAAACAATATGTCTTTTATATTGGTTGCATATTTAATTATCGTGTATCGTTGTCTTTACAAATTACGACACTAGCTTGGCTCATTATATATGTGGTACGTATTTGGATATAAAAATAAAAATTAAACACTTTTTTTTTTAAATTGAATTTGAATTGTCGAATTGCTTTAGTCACAGGTTAAAATAAAATTATAAATTTCATAAAATTATGTTTATTTTGTTTCTAATCTCTCCATCCAATATAATAATATAATCTAAGTAAGCAATCTACGAGAAGTTCTTCGAAAGATAAGATAATATATGATTTAATGACAAAAATAAATTTCAGAAATTTATCATTCACAAGATACACTGACTACGATTAGATGAGTTATAATAGGTTATTTGACTGGTTTTTAAAATCCCTCTAATACTATTTAATAGAGGTTAAGGAACTCAATAAAAGTTGTTTTTTTTATTTCTTATTCTTGCTGATAAATATCATTTTAAAAATTAACTATTTAAATAGCGCGCGAAAACGCTACATGGACAAAATGGGATCAGTGACGTCACTTGCTTGTATTTTAATCTGTGGTACATATACTAGCCAAGCAAGGTTAACAAGCAAGTGACTTCTTCATAAGCCAATCAGGAGGACAAAGGTTTAAATTAGCCAAAAATGTAATTTGAAAAATATATATTAATAACAATAATTGACACTTTATTTTTCGCATTGTCAAATAGCTAATTGTAGACCTCGAATATTCTGATAAATACTTGATGTCGAACTTTTTTTAATTATTTTTATTATTAATCCGTAATTATAATATATTAATCCGAGTAAAAAATGTTCATGTTCTTTGAAAAATATAAAATAAATTATGCTCAAAAAAAAGAAATATAATGTTGTCACTTGTCTTCAAATAAAATTTAAGTTTTTCAAAAGATTGCATAAAAGAAAAGAATAATACCGTTTGGTAAAAAGAATATACATATTATCTAATTTTTATGATAGTCCAAAAACTTTATTTTTAAATAGAAGGTCGATCGGAGCTTGTAGGAAAATATATGAACTCACGCAAAGCGAACGCTAATTAACGAGCTACTCGTATGCATATGGGTCAGATTGTAATCGTTACCACGAATAGATCGATACAAAATAAGTCCTTAATTGTATGGTAGACTTGTATCAATTTAATAAACATCGTTTGCTGCACGGAAGGAATGAAATGATATGAGTGTTGCACAAAAATACAACAAAATATTTTGTTTGTTGCGACATCTAAGTATGAAAATATTACTGAATGTTTCAATAGTATTAAATATTAATATATGGGAGTAAAATGCAGTAATTAAAACTATTTTCACTTAATCGGTCTCGAGACTTATAAGCGAGTATAGAAAGAGAGCAAGAAAAATTATGTTTCCAATAAAGACATACAATGAATATGTCAAAGAAAAATCGCATTGTTCAATCATAGTACTCGTTACCAAGTTACAGAAAGAAAGCTTCATAGTGATGTTTACTTCTTGTTATTAATTAATCGACAATCATTAAACATACTTCGGTTATGTTTTTCCAACGAATTAATAATTTGTATTACTAATATTTTTTAAAAATTTGTTTGAGAAGAATTTTTAAACATTAATTTGACACCAAAAGCAATATAAGTTAAAATAAATAAAAGTAAAATGAAAATAAAATAAACGAAACAATTTTTTTTCTTCTATTATTACCAATAAGAGAAAGTAACTAAGTCAGTTTTAGTATTTTTTTTCAACCGTGGTACTCAGTCTTTCACTTAGGTACAGTCGTTAAATTATAATCTCTCACTGTCGTGGCGCTGTTGCACTTGTTTTGATTAAAGAGTACCTCTACAAACTACTCTACTACATACACGTATAATTTTCATTAATAACAGGTGAACTGTTTTTAAAAATAAAGTAAATATGGGTACAATATACATTTATAAATAGAAACTTAGTGTAAGATCGTATGTCACATTCAATAAAGAAGCTTCTGAAAATCATTATAATATTAATTATTCGATAATAGATCGAAAGAATTTCTTCTATTCAGTGTGTGATATCGATAAAAAACCTTCCTTGCTTTTATCTATAATAATGTTAAATAAAACCTCATCAAGTCGTTTCTAGGGAATTCACTTTCAATTGTTGGCGTCGCTCTGTCTGTCGATCCGTTGTTACGTTTAGTGAAAGTGTGTAACCAAGAGGTCACGTTCATTTTGATTAATGATTTGTTTTTTTTTTTGTCGAATACAGTTTTATTTTATACAACTTTAGATCCTTGAGACATCCTTGATATTTAAGTTTTTTCGTTTGTTTGTAACATGTAAAACTTTTCATTTTATAGGATGAAATATACTAATTCAATTATTGTAGTGTGTAACCATTTAATAATTAATTGTAATTGATAAATGTTCAAAGTTTTGACACTTTGATGCAAGTATCTTTAAATTGTTACAATTCAAGAAAATCACTTCCTAACATTTCACAATCGTCGATATTTCGAATTTGTTCTTACAAATTAGTTTCACAGGATCGGATAAATCACAGATGCCTATTTAACAATAATCAATTTGTATACAGCAGCGTCCTTTTTATAACATGTATTCCTCATCTCGGTCAATGACTTGAGATGACGGCAACAATGTTTCTGTGTGTGTAGGTGTGTGTTAACAAGAAGTCTTTATTGTGTGAGGTTTTCTATAAATTTTAATAGTTGATCCTTCCCGAAAGGTTAGTATTTAACATTTGTTAAAGTTGTGTATGAGTTTGTCAAAAACTATAGAGTGAAAATCAATCATAAATAAATAAGTAAAGAAAATTAACAACACCCAGACAATTAACAGGACCTAAGTTAGCCTGTATATTGAACAATACATTGCCTTATAATTATTTTAATAAATAATCAGTATTTATATTTTATTAATATGTTGTCTATTTTTGTGATGGTCACTGAGTAATTTTAAATGAATAACAACATCAACAACAACAACAACAGCCTGTAAATTCCCACTGCTGGGCTAAAAGGCCTCCTCTCCCTTTGAGGAGAAGGTTTGGAACATATTCCACCACGCTGTTCAATGCGGGTTGGTGGAAATGAATCAATAAATAACTATATATTATGCCAGAAACACTACCAGCTGTCATTTAAAGACAAGAACATATTTATCTGATTTATTATTTGTTTCGTTGCACTTATGGTTTTTCTCAAAACGGTTGCTATTTATTATTTTTTAAATAGAAAGCAGGTACATCGGGCATTCGTAACAATATGCGATCCCACTTATAAAGCTGGGCAATCTGAACTTTAAAAAGTCCTGGTGGTTGGGTTCCATTGTTTGCAGTGTCCGTGAGGTAGTATAGGCACAAGGGGCATACCTAACAACGTGTTTTCAAGTTTGGTAGAGCATTGGTGATGTAAGGAATGATGAATGATTACGACGCCAATGTGGACTGTGGCCACCTGATCTTAAGCAAGTACCAACTATAAAGATATATAAAAACAAATAAAACAGTTATATTTAAATACATTTACAATATTTTATATATAAAAAAATATTCAGAACGTTATATATATTAAAAACAAATTTAAAGACAAATGAATAACTTGTTACGTTAAAAACGTTGATAAAAAAATCTTGCTTAAATAGATATTAAATATCCTAATGACCAGGAGACCAGACAGACCAGCATTCTTGGCGCTGCGTGACACGACCAATTATGACAAACTTGTATTAATGCCTTGTAATTTACAAAATGACATTCCGACTGCCGATACGTGTAATTTATGTAATCTGAGGACGAAATTATGAAACAATTTGCCGCGAGCAAGCTATAGATCTAATGAGCTTAGAATTTATAGTCTTCGTATTACTTGTTGTAAATAAAATGTATATATGTTGATTTATTTAACAAGTAATATACTAATTTTTACTGCAAGCCTTTTTAAATAATACAAGATAAACACACGTATAACTAGTCTTGTGCCCCATGTATGGACATTTTGTCAGTACAAGATGTGATCATATAAAAATAAAAGATTATACTAGTAGTAAACAAAAAACTTTAAAAATTAAACTAAATGGTTGTAAATACTTTTTGGTATTGTTCAACTACTTTTTCATACTACTATACTGTAATTGTAAAAAAAAAAACAATTTTTTCCTTAAGAAATAGTGGTTTTTCTCATTTTTAAAATTATCCGGCCTTCTCATCAATAATACTAGTTACTAATTATACAATTTTGAAGGTTTTTTTTATTTGATTCGTTTTGAGACATTCATATAATTGTTCCGTATGCTTTCATTTCATTCATTCAATAACTCAGTTTGATGAATATTATTGTTAACCATAATATTAAAAACAAAATATAAAGTGGTCAGGTTTCTTTTATTTAATCATTAACATAAAACATTGGCTATTGTTTATATAGAAATTGCATTATGCAAATATGCAAAGTAAGCAAGCTAAAATAGGGAAAAGTATATTATATACAAGACTTATTTATCAACGGTTAAACTGCAATTTGCCGGACCGCTGTGAGGGATAATTTTGCATGTCATTATATGCGCACGCGCATTGGTGCAGGCGAGGAGGCGTTACTGCAGCAACTATGGCGGCGACAGATGAAAGGAACATATCCAAGAACAAAATAGAAAAGCATTAATTATTAATAGTATGAAAAATATATGTAAACCTATTTTTATATTCCTTTTGGTTACATAAATTTAATAGTGCCTACTATTTAAATACTGGAAAAAAAATAGCAACATTATCATACAGATGTAAGTATGTAAAATGTAGTTAACTCATATTTAAAATAAATACTTCTTCCATTACTTATATGTGATATATCGCAATAAAAAAACAATTGAATATTGTATTATAAATAAAACTGCAATTTCGCCCGCATGCAAATCCATTTATATTTATAGAATTGTAAATCGTTTTTGAAAAGAATTGCTCCGTTGTTCTTTACGCTTATTCTACGATCAGAATTAATAATTCCATTGTTGTAATCGAATGTTTTAATATATGAGATGAAATTGATTCACAGATATTATAATCATTTGTATTCGAAAAGCGTGAGGCATACAAATCAAAATATTATATAAAGTTAATGATATACGCATAACTTTACTCAAACCCAAAATCAAGCGTCGGGGACTTCATTATTTCATTACAATTACTTCTAAATGAAACAAGGAATTAGTTAGAAGAAGCCTTGTCATACTCGTGTATAAAATCAGAACGTAGAATCTAAGTGCAATCTGTCCGTTGCATTCTTAGGTTTATGTTTATGGAAGGTATTATATGTACTACATGGGATACTACTTATAAAATAAAAAAACGTAAAGATTAAAAATTAAAATGTAGGTTAATTTAAGAGAAAATTACACCGTTACAGATTGAAGACTGTCACCATTTTATTTCTATTGTCTAAACAAAACAAATAAATCAATTTTTACACAATGAGTAGTTTTACATAACACATTTTGTCTTAAGACTCTTAAGACAACTATAGAAGTTCAAAATCGATCATGATAGTCCATTCCATAATCTTCTTTATCCTCCATCGTTGAGCGAACATCAACATGATTGTCTATAATCTTGTCATGATGGAAGTTAAACAATTATTTATGAATCACAAGATTTAAAGAAGTTTGTTTAGTAGACCAAGGACCGTTTTTTATTGCTTTCCTCGGTATACATCGCTAAAAACGAGTTTATCATCTTCAGGATTAAACATGCTTTAAATCATACATCAATGTCATTGTGAAGGCAATTTGAGTATTACAACAATTTATATGAGATAAACTACGTTGGACCAATGTACATTTAAGTAAAGAAATACGATTGCCATCTAGCGGACAGTAGCGAAACGAGAAAAAGAAAAAATACTTTTTTTAAATTACTGAAACCTAATATTTATCAATAAATATTTCAAAATTTTTGCAATATATAAATGTTTCCAATAATTATTGATATTGGTCATTTTCAATACCTTTTAGTCGGTTAATTTTAATAAACGCCATCTACACAATTACTACATAACTAACTAGATGTTTATTCTTATTGTACGTAAAAATATATTCCGTATAACATAGTTTCAAAGTAAAAATATAGATGGCGTTGTAAAAAGATTTATTTGTTGAATGAACTCGTTATCCATCACTCATCACTTATTATATCGACAAACTAATACTTATGCAAACATTACCCTTTTTTGTAGTGTTGTGGTCGTATATTCCTTATTTGAAACATCGCTGATGGCATGGTTGGTACCGTTTCGCCCACGTAGTAAGCAATTTTTCCATCTAATACCAATGATTACAAGAAAGTAATTAAAAATTTCAGAAATGTTCGCCACACCTTAATATGAATATAATGCTCGATAGTATAAATACGACATCGGTACCAAATATCAGAATCTTTCTAGATGTTTTCTAAGCGGCTACCCTGTGTACATATTATATCAAACGGCTAACGTTACTAGCCAGAACTATATACGTGATTGCTAAGCAAACATCTAAGACACAAAGGGAAAAGCCTATTCGGCAAAGTGGTTTTGGCAAGTTACGTTTATCAATAAACAACAATCAACTATCGGCAGTAGGATTGACATTTTAGATAAGTTAAGTAGCCAGTAAAAGATTTCTTATTTAAATTCTTTGTAACGTATTCTGGCATGTTTCTCTAAATGGGGCAGAATTTTGTCAAAACATGCAAGTTTCTAAACAATATTTTCTTACACTTCCACACATGACCTAAGCACATGAAAATTAGCGTTGGTGGCTTATATTTTACTCTGTGACCTTTGGCTAATATGCCACAATGTCATGTTACATGTACACTGTTACACTTTACAATGGGGCATCTCGAATCTACTAGTAAGCATCTTGGTGCTAATTTTTATTACCATATATAGTTTAGTTTTACTCGTTATAATACAAAGTGAAATGACCAATGAGAGCAAACACAGATCGGCCATTCAATAATCAATTTATTATTAAATACCAAACCTATCAATAACTGGGCGTGTGTCCTGATGTTAAATACTCTTTTTTTTACGTTAATTACATAATAATCTCTTTTGAGATGCATACATTGCTGTGAAATTAGTACGGTTTATATTTCACACTATGACCTGTTTCAAATTGTCAGTAATTATATTAAGACATTAGGTAGTTTATAATCCTCTTCCTAGATTTGTTTATATTGTGAGTACAGCTGTGTATTTAATATTCGTGTAAAATACATATACCTAGCATCAATTTAGGAATAAAGCTGATTAACTAACACCTTAATTAAATTAGTTATTTTAAAGTGAACCATATTTTCAAACACTTAAAACTTGTACACATTATTCGAGGAAGTTTTAAGAGCATGACTGTGAACAATAAGAAAACTCGACTTTTGTTTATAGCTTACGTTTGTACTTTGTATTGTGTGTTAACTTTAGACTCGATGTGTGCAGAAGTTTTTCGTTAAACGGATTAACAACATTTATAAAATGATCGTACGATAACAACTAATAAAACATCACTAAAAAAATCGAAGCTTCTATCTGCGTAAAGCAACTATAATAATTAATTCGGATACCACATCATATCGTGTCATTTATTATTCCAATCAGGATGTTTAGACAAATTAATACTACTTAAATATATATAGAATAGATAAATGGAAACAATACTATTTTAAATTTATTTTTATAAGTTAATAAGAGACCGGCGATAACGTACCAATCAAAGGATCTACATAAGTTGTCCCTTGCTCCTGCAATTACTGGCTCACCCTGCGAACTGGAACATAACAACACAGAGTACTGATGGTAAGCTGTAAAATAATTGATGAGTAGATGTCAACCACTCGGACCAACTTCACAAAGACTATCCCCCGTATTGTTTGGCCGCCCGTAAAGTATTTCTATAAATCATATTCTATCGAAACTCAACTCAAAGGAAATGTACTAATTTATTACTTTAAATAAGTGTCTTTATCTTCGTTCTTACATTGAATATTACGTAATTAATATTTTACCCGCACTAAAAAATAAGCACGAAAAATATTAAGGTCAAATAAATAATCTTTCTTCTATCTTAGGTAAGTGTAGCATTACCCAAGGCAGTTTCAATGTTCTAGCACAAATAACGACAGATATTAGTGTTTGTCAAATCGTTTTTGTATGACACATTCTATTATCACCCTTATTATCAGGCGAAACAGTAGAATATTCTGTACATACTTCATGTGAACTAAGATATAGCGTGGCAAGGACATGCACACGAGTTACCTGGTATAATTGAATTTCTTGGCGACGGGATGAATCTGGCCACCGTATGTTTACTTTGGTAGATAAATTGCCGTCGTGCTCCGGTATAATAATATAGCTTTTAAGATCTGATGATAAAAGTAACTTATGTAGGTACTTTAGGATACTAAGTGTTTGTAAGAAAACTCAAACTCAATTAAGTGAAAAACTTGGATTTTTCGTTAAATATTTATGTTCGTGTCGATGGACGTAAAATTGTTTTGTTATTTGAAATCATCGAATTAATTTAGTAGAACAATATAAAAATTATAATGTTATTAAAATCATAATAAAATATAGATACATGGATCTCTGATTTGCTCTGAAGCAGTGGCGGATTTACAAATTTGCCGCTAGTAGGCTATGAAATTTTTCGCGCCCCGGACTTTTAAATTCAATACGTTAGTTTAGTTCACAATCATATTAATTACATTTATTCTGAAATTGCAATTTTTTTTTCTATCGCTCATTGTATTTTCCCCGTTACTGGTATGATTATGAACTAGGTGATATTTCTGTTAGTTACTAGATTATTTTGCTTTTGTAATAAATAATCAACGATATACCTACCACTAAATTAATAAAACTCACTAAATTTAATAATAATCAATGATTTGGAAGGTCTTGAACCTACCCGACTAGTTTATTGCCGCAGCCACTCCAATTACTAGCGATGCGCGCTGTCGGTTCAAAGGGAAAATTAGCAATGCCTAACAAGCAGTTTCATAAAACCTATACGTATAATAAAATAGTAACTAGGCCGATTCGGGACTTCAAATAGTGCACCAAATGATTACTGATATAGACTTCAAATTATTTCTGATATAGAGGTAAAAGACAAAATTTTTGGGAATAGTAACTAAAATTGCCATATTATAAATCTCGAATAAAACTTACCATGATGATAGTATTATCTAACATTATTGATGTTACTCAATCATATTCCATACCTATCTTTTGCTCTTCCTGTGGACGAGACATATAGCAAGTACGTACGTATATTTTTGCCCAGCTGTCCCCGAATGAGATTTATCTCTTTCCAATAAGTGTATAGTTGTATATACGCAAGTCCGCTTCTTTGACCTACCGTTAAGCGTAGTCGGGTCTGTGAATGAAATTTGATGGAGTTGCTTAGATTTTTCTTTTCAGTTAAATAAATTATAAACGTAAGAAGGAATATTATTTAAGGAAGGTATCATGTACGAGTATTAAAATTGAACTCTGTATTACTATCTTATAATATGATTATAATTTAATACAAATTTGAATTAAGAATAAGGTTAAGGTGAAGGTTTATGTACCCTACGTCCGTTTCTTTAACTCGTATAGGTTAATTGCATAATTATCGTTTCAGTAGTAATTTAAACAAACAAACTTACTTTCGCATTTATAGTACTCGTTCGAGTTCCCAACTAATGTTGAAGTTTTCCAAAAACTAAAACCTTTGGCCAAAGCCAAATTTGTGCAATTGCACTAAAATTTAAAAGTATATAATTTTTTGTGACATTGGATTAGAAATTGGGACATCTGATGGTAAGTGGTCGCCAACACCCCTCGCCTTTACAATGGCGCAATAACACATATGAATCATTCCTTACATCACCACAAACCCTGGGAGTATCCGATGACCTACGGCTACTCCGATGGGCTACCACAAAGTAGTGTAACAGCTAAGCTAAGCCACCACGCAGCTAAACTAAGCCAGTAAGTAGTTGAATACAAAAAATCTAAGCACATCTTAAAAAATTAAAAAAATTGTGTTATTTTATATACCTGTCCAATTTTATATATACTCGCAAAGATATAGGGATTTCATACAATTGTCCTCTTCTTTTTTGATTATTTATCACTCGAACGTATGTCAGGTTCATACATAAATAAGTATCTTTATTAAATGAAGGCGTTGTCGCTTTTATCAATTTATTACATCAAACTTTTACATCTTGTTTAATTTGATAAAATGCCGAGGACGTCAATCAGTCAATACAGATTAGAAGGGCGAGTAAGCCAGTGTAATTAATCACAAGGAATTTCTCAATTTGAACATTTTTAAAACTTTACACTGCCAATGAATATAAGTTTTATCGTTTGCTGGTGCATTCAAATTTTAAAAAATGACTTTAAATATATATCTAGTTAACCTCTTTTCAACCGAATTCAAAAAGGAGGAGGTTATCAATTCGTCTGTATTTTTTTTTTTTTGATATTCTGCTTTTATTGATAACATTTTCGTAATAATTTTATGTATATCAGTAACATAATCAATTGTATGTACCAATTGTCACAAAAATGATAGAAGTTTTCCAATTAAATATTTCTGAATTTCATACCATTAAAATGTTTTACATGTGTAAAGATTTTTTTTAAATTAATAAAAAATAAAGCCTATAAATTTCCCACTTCTGGGATAAGGCCTCCTCTCCTATTAAGGAGAAGGTTTGGAACATATTCCATCACGATGTTCCAAAGTGGGTTGGTGAAATGCATGTGTGGTAGAATTTCAATGACACTAGACACATGCAGGTTTCCTCACGATGTTTTCCTTCATCGCCGAGCACGAGATGAAGTATAAACACAAATTAAGCACATACAGGGAGCGGTGCTTGATTGGGTTTGAACCCGAAAGCTTCGGTTAATATGCACGCGTTTTAACCAATGGGCCATCTCTGTTCTTTTAAATTTATATCGATCTAATTATTGTGATGCCGAATGGATATGAGAAATATACGTCTACATAGAATTTATTCAATGAATTGGATATTATTCTTAACAAACATCTTAATTTGCCCAATGTCATTTTCTATCCATCCATATAATATTATGAGGTAAATATTCTATAACATTGTATATATCGTTATTTTTATAGATGTCCTACTTTTATATTACGTCTCCAACAGATTATTTAATTAGATAAAAACACAAATATTATATATGTAATTATACAAGTAAAACTAGAAAGTTATGCAGATATATTCGTCAATTTCTTTGCTCTCGACTAAAACTCTAAATAAATTGGTGATCGAGAAGACAAATGTCTTAATTTAATCCATGTGACGAAAACATTAGCATAAGCTTCTCCGGGGCTACTTTAACTCAACTTAGCATTTCTCAGAGCTAAGCTAATCTATTTTGTAAAGTGAATCCCAAAAGCCAAGGAGTATCGTACGTGGTTTAAGCCAATTTATACACACGGTTTAACCCAGCTTAGCCGATATTTGCGCTGCGAGACAAATTGCCCAGTATTTGTTCCGAAATAATCACATTGTAAGTGAGAGCATTTTGGTCTTTTGCCAAATCTTAACAGGTCACTTGTATATCATATAATGGAGTTCAGGAGTACTTACTGCTGCGTGAAATGGATTGCTATCTCTCTTAACGTATTTAACTTAGCACATCATCAAAAATTTCTGTATTAAAGATCCAGATGGATTTTCATCCGTTATCCGTGTTTTGTGCTTCTGAACCTGCATCAAGAAATATGCTGTTTACCTTTTATATAATATCGTTTTTGCATGTTTTAATAATTTTAATACGAGATTCACACTTCTTCATTGACTAAGTAAAAATATCTGGTATTTGATTGTAGAATTTAATACGTCCATGCTCCAGTAGCAATGTGTAATGATATGAATTAAAAATAATTATAAATCCCCTCGTATATCTGTACGATCTGTATTATTATTTCTATGAAAACTTTTATTTTATGTTGTTGTGAATATATATAAAAGATCTCATGTGTTTATTCATATGAGATTGAAACTGTTTATTAAGATATAATTACAACAAATTAAATACCAAAGGGGAGAAGTCACATTTAGGTATCAGATAATATTATTTTAATGAAGAAAGCTGCTTAACAATGGTTAAGATAAAACAGGGACATTGAATAATTAAGTATTAATTTTAAGATAAAATTTCATAAAAATCTTAAGAACTTATGCAATGCTCTATTGTTATTACTTTGTCAAATTAAGATCAATTAGCTATATACGTTTAACTAGTTCTAATTTTGAATCAAATAGCACCCAAAGAATAATATCAATTATAATTAAAAACTCTGTAATCACTGCTCACTATAATATTAATACGATTGGAGGTTTGTAGCATTTACTACAATCCATTAAATTATGAAACTTAAGTGCTAATGTTCAGTTGGGACTTACTCCAACGCGCTCAAATGTTAGGTTATTGTGTCCCAGTCAGTAGATATGCTTGTAATCTGGTAAGTTATACCTTAGTCACAACTCTCATAAAACCATAACTCTGTAAATATTGGTTTAAAGAGCAAAAATCCACATCGCCAGCCCACCTGCAACCAATTCACGTTAAAATAATCTTTAAGCCAATTTCCAATTTTTCATATTTCCGAAAGCAAAACGCGGTAAGTCGGTCCGTGGCATAAGTGGATGCTTGAGAATATGAGAAAATGCATTAAAGCGTTGCTGCAGTTCGTGTTATTCAGCGATATTAAATTCAAGCCCGACCGCGTTCTCGCCTACTTTTATTGTAAAACTGCGAAATAGCTGGTTATATTCAAATCCACCTGTAAGAAAACTCGCTGTTCCCAAAATGTATTTGTTTGATTTTTTTATTGAAAACAGTCCTAAATATTTAAAACACTTGACAAACTCTTAATGGGTATATCATTTTTCATACAACATCGCCGATAGATGACTTTGAGCGGTATTTGGAATATGCCCGTTTTATATTAGTGTTGTATTAGCGGAATGAAATTTGCCAGGGTAAATAACCAAAAACAGCGGGACAAAAGTTAAGTTTAAAAAAAAATCCAAATAAATAAATATTGTTCTATTTTTCCTTCATAATACGGAAATATATTTACTACAGTTTGTGTCTGAAATAATTCAGTTAAATCACCTGTAAGAAAACTCACTATTCCCTAAATGTATTTGTTTAATTTTTTTATTGAAAACAGTCCTAAATATTTAAAACACTTGGCAAACTCTTAATGGGTATTTCATTTTTCATACAACATCGCCCAATTTTAAAATGCTAATGTAATGCGATAGATAAAGAAAATTTGTACCGTAGCTCTTGCGTAAGGGACCTTTCCTAAATCATTCGCAAAATTAAATAGCTATTAGCGTAATAGATCGGAAAGGAATCGGAGGAGGATCGGATTTATTTTTTTGTATTAGTTGATTTGTACTGAACAAAAAATACCCCTCGGATATGACATAGTAAAATATGATTAAGCTCACTCAAAGCAAATAAAGAAATATTTAAAAAAAACAGATGACAGATAAATAAAAAATATCTTAAGCTTACATTATAATCCTTGTTTTATTATTTTTTTCAATAAAAAGGTCGAAAACGTCAAAATTATGAATATTATTATTATTTGCGCTTTGTAATTTTTATTAAATAAATATTTGACATAATTTTTAGTTGAATTCGTCCTGAATTAATACGAAGAAGTTGTTATAGTATAGTATTTAAGTTGAATATTCATTTATTTTATAGCTGCTTCATAGTTCTCGCAGGGTGTAGTGGTGGGTGGGTATGAAGAAAATCTTAATAGCAGCTTTGAAATTCACGAATTATGTGAAAATTAAAATGTTACATAAGTGTAAAGAATAGATAGTTCAACAGTGTTAAAGCAGATTGTTTTAATCACTTGTCCTGTACAACTCCTCAATAAGAAACTCTCACTAGAGCTTAGAAAATAGCTTTAAAATACGCAAAAACGTTAAATAAAATTTGAATTTAATCACTTAATATTTACATTTTGTACAATGTCTACAGGACCTTGTAATATGTATAATATTATCAGTAATTCTGGTAAATATTAATTAAGCTGTGCATATAAACGGTACATTCCACTTAGGACTTATTTGAAGTTTTAATGAAATTTTAAAGCTTGGTTTCATAAAAGTTTTATAATTAATAACAAATATTTGACATTCAAAATAAAGTTGGATTAACTCATTTAACATGATTAGATTGTGAATCCATATTATAGAATAAAGTTGCGTGGACATACATGAATAAATTTCCTATTTTTTATCCTCTTAATCCGGATTGCATGAGATGGCAAATCCAAAACGACCGGAAAGAGTGCAGGCTTAACAACTTTACGTGCTTTCGGAGACACGGTTGTATAAACACTGCGAACTTCCAAACTCCAAGCTGCTATTAAAACTTTCTTGACAGTAAAACTCTTTATATTTTTATTGGCACAACCAGGGGATTTAACGATGCAGCCTAGAAGCTCACCACTACACCAACAAGACAGGAATAATAATTTTAATAGGTCACAAAAGCATCAAAAGTGGATTATACCACTCGATAAATTTACAGTAATAAGGTAAAATCAAATATGCTTGGGTTAAATTAATTGTGGTTATATTTAATAATTATTTTACAGTTTTTATTAAAGAAAAAATTTATTAATTATTAATTGTTTTCATATATTTACGACGTACGACGTTCTATTGTGTGAACTACAACATACCTCATTACGTATCTGATCTAGTAGCTTCCTTGTTAAGCGGTAGATAGTAAATAATAATGCCTGAACGCAGCTCTACTAGATATAATGGATGAATAAATATATTCACTTGGTGGTTACGTCTCGCAGCCTGTCTTGGTGGTACCATCCACTCATATATTTTCCAGCCGCTTGGCTAGCAGTACTTAGTATTGTTGTGTTCCGTTTGAAGGTTGGATGAGCCAGTGTAACTACTGGCAGAAGCAATGTCTTATATTCGAGTATTACTAGTGCATTGCTGATGTGAGGTATGGTTAATTTTTTACAGCGCTAATGTCTATAGTATTAAACCATAAAAAACCTTCTAGCTAATGTAATTAATTCGTGATATGTAACTAATAAGTCTTGATACTATAAATCGTTTTCATAAAAATTAAAATGTATTTTATTTTTGTAATGGTTATATATTGGCGTTGTTATGAAAATAATTTCATAGTATATTCTTCACATTTAGAAAAACAAAACCGTTTAAAATATGTAAAACCTAGCGCTGAAAGTTTAACAGCATAACGCGAAGTGATTATAACTCGTGGCATTGAAACGAGTTGAAAATGGCGGCGGTTATCTTGTTTCTTACACAATATTTCTCTCTTTGCACACATGTCTTTACATGCAATTATTGTAATGTAGAACTAGTTGTTTACGGTGGATGACCAATTGCCTTCTTATTGCCTATATCCTAAAAAAACATATTATATAGACATCACTGGAGCTAGGTAATTAATAAAACAATAATATTTTATATTTTTTGGAATATTCTGTATTTATTGAGACTTGGACTATGCTCAAAGAAGTCTCAGAAGTGGTTCGATGAAAACTTCTTTAAGTCTAGTCGATAATGATAACCGTTGCTTTATGAACAAAACGACATGTGTGTGATATTACTTGTACTAACCTGCTTTGCTCACGGTTTAGGCGTTGCTTAACATATTTTAGATAAAAAATAGCCTGTGTTCATTTTTGGAGTTTAGCTTTGCTTCATACCAAATTTCATCAAATTCGGTTCATTAGTTTGGTCGAGACAGAGCGACAGACAAACAGACAGACAGAGTTACTTTCTCATTTAATGTAAATATTAGTATAGAAGTATAGATTAAAGGCTACAAATTATTTTTATTCTGTAATATATAGCAATAGTATATGGTTTTTTTTTAATTATACTGGAAAATTATGACCCATTATATCCGATTGTCTGAAACAGGTGTTAGTTGACTGAAGATTGTTGGTTCCAGCCAAGACGCGCACACATAAGTATTAATTTGATAGCCTATTTATAATTCATGATGTGCTCTGTTGTGAAGTAAAACATCAAAACCAGTATATGATTGCGTCGTATACAAATTGGCCACATTTTAAATAACCGTTGTTAAGTAAGATCTTGAAATAAGCGTTCAAATCTTCTATTAAAGATTGGGTGTAGATATGCTGTCACTTTACATTTGATTAAGATGAAAAGATGAAAAAAATATGTTATATTCATTTACAGCTTATCTGATGGATGGTAAGGTAGATTTTTGCAGTTTTTTCTATCAGTCTTGTTCACATCACTAGCCTTACTGGTTCACAGGCCTCTCTAAGTGCAACCACTGTGGTATATATTATTGGATGTGCTTCTTATTGTATTTTTATGAATATATCATTTTAAACCATTAAACATTAAACAAAATAATATTTTTAACGAAAAAGTTTTAGTTTTATTACAAGATATTGCAATTCATTGAATAGCACGTGTAATAATAAAGTAAAATATTCATTTTGCAGCTGATTTTGCAGATTTTTTTAATACCAACTTCATACACTTTAAACAGAGATTATATAAATAATGCTACGAAGCTATAACAATTGAACGAAAAAAATTGGCCTGGAAGCAATTATTTTACTTTGTAGGAAGGATTTTGCCCGCCTGGGTAATATTTTATATCGCTGTGTTCTAATTAAAAGGTGAGTGAATCAGAGTAATTACAGACACAAAGGATTTAATACATCAGTTCCTATGGTTGGGAGCACTTTTACGATGAAAATCATTGCCATGATTTCTTGTATTGCTAGCGACTTTTGCTGATCATTAACTCAACTCACATACCAATCGGCCTCGCTTTTTTAACAATATATATTTTTCTCACGCTGATTATTTATCTGTGTGATTTATCATAATATAAAACAAAGTCGCTTTTTCTGTCCTTATATCCCTATATATGCTTAAATCTTTAAAACTACGCAACGGATTTTGGAAGGTTTATATGCATAACTCATACACAATATAGTAGAGAATGACAGAAAAACTGTGAACATTGCAAGACACTGCAGTATATTTAGTATCAGCATTCCAACCGTGCGAAACCAGGGTGGGTCGCTAGTTTTATTATAAAAGAACCTGCTGGATTAATAAATAAAATTTACATAAATAAACATAGATAAAATACATATGTATTATAGAATAACCAATATTGCTATTCTTACAAAAAAAAAAACAAGATAAACCTTGTCACAAGTCTCTATGTCCTAAACTTTTAGGCTGGGCGGTGAGAGACAATAAATTAGATATTGAAATATACAATATTATTAAATCTGTAATGGTTATTCGATACAAAGCCAATAAAGCAAATATTCTAAGTCGAAAGCTACAAATTAAACTCGAACAAAAATTACATCTTCAAATTTTGTTAGGAGCGAAACTTTTGCCAACGTAAACAAGTTTCTTACTCAAAATTAGCCCATTGAATCTTTAAGGAAGAGTAATAAACAAAGGTAAATAATTTCTTAATAAACTTTGATATAAGGCTTTATACAAAAATCCTTGCTTAAGAATTTAAAAGCTATAATATTTTATTATTATTTATTGTGTTTTTAAAATTGCCTTCATTGACTCAATTTTAATTAAAAAATTAATTTTATCTATTTAAAAGAAAAAATTAAAAGTATGTTTGGTTATTTATGTATGTTATAGTACCAATGGGTTATAGTTTCAATTCATTTGGGTAGTAGAGCAGATTTGTTCCGACTAATCTTAATAATTTTTACTTTATCTATCTAATTGTTTTGAATGTATTTTCCATTCACCAAAGTGAGTGTATAAGACTTAGTATGGAGGTTGTAGGTGGAGTTATCGAGTCCGAGATGATATGGATAGTTAGACTGTTAACTCTGAGACAGGAGGAAAACAAGGAGTTTCCTAAGACCACATGAAGCACCATGTACCTTGTGACTTAAGAAATAACAAGTTGCTCTAAATCAATTATATAATGTGGTGTTGTATAGGTCGAAATATAGAGGAAACCAGTATTACCGATTAAAAGGGTTAATTATATCGATTACGAGAAAAATACAAGGGTAATTTTATAATATACAAGAGCTTGATTCATTGACATTGAAATCAAGTCAAAGTATCCGGGACACCATACTTGTGGTTGGAGGGCTTATTTTGATTAATTACGTCTTAATATTATTCTCTTGATACGGCCTTCGGACCCGCAACCCTCTGTATTTAAATTTCAGCTATGATGGAGTGACTTTATTTAGTGAGTGCAATGTTTAGTTTTTCGATCCTAAGTGAAAAATTGATAACTTAGAAGCCATTTTTTTAAATTATGCTTAAAAACAAATGGTACAAAAAATGGTTAGATATTCTATTAATTAATTAATTTTTAATTCTATTCCTTAATCTCAATAAATTCGTTTGCTAGTTCTCATTATAAATCTGTGATCATATTGCAGTAATAATTACTTCGATCAAAACAAGCAAAGAAAACTTCTGCAAGTTGCTAGAACAAGCGGAACTTATCCATTATTGGTCCGTCGTTATCGATTCGCCATTGGTCTTATTTACTCTTTGTTTCACTTCGTCTTAACTATACATATCTATTCTATAACTTGCATATTTTAATAAGGAGCTGTTCCGTCAGTGCCTGTTCGTGTTAGAGTTTATAGAACGATATATTTTAGTTAGTTTGTTACACGTAATGTTTTATCGTTGGGAATAAAATATGCCTTACATTACGCTCGTTTAAGTTATCATATGAACTATCAATGGTTTGAGGTTTAATTAAAAAAAATATATATGTATAATACTCCAGTCAATATCGTCGCACTACTTTTAGTTATGCGACTAAAAGATCAATGTAAATTATTATTTAAAACTCTTCTTGTGTAGTTGTGTATATATTAATTGAAATGGTATGCAGTATTTTATTTATACACAAAACCTGTCACCCCCTCGAGGAGTGAATGAAAAAGGTAACCTATGTCCTTTCCTGGTTCTCAAATTATATCCATACAACATTTTATCTATATCGGTTAAGTGGTTTGAGTTTAAGGAAGTAAAGGACATAGATTCTTTCGCATTTATAATATCAGTATTGATAATATTATTTTTTCAAATAATTTTAAAACTTATATGATAGCTAAGTAATATTATTTAAAATTCCAACCAATCCTATAATTTTAATATCAGTATCAGACCTTCTGGGGCATTTTAGCATTTAGATTTTATAGCAAATTGAGAACTTGTACACTAGTTTGAATTTACTTTGCTTATTTATTTTACGAAAGCTTGAAGCACAAATATAAAGGCCATACTTGTGCTACATAGAAGATTAACTGTTTAAGGAACATATTTTATGGTAATCATAAAATCATAAGCTAATAATTTATGAAATAATAAAATGGAAGCTGTAAGTTAATGAACCTCTCATTAGCTATATCCCTTTCTTTATGATGTTAAAACAATGCCAAAATGTAAATGAACGACATTATTATATTGACATTATTTGTGGCCGTGTATATATTTCTAACGTGTACAACAGTAAATTTTCGAAGAATATAAACAAGTGTCGAGAAAAGATCATTAAACAAAAATAATTGTAGACGATACGAACCTAAGCCAAACTAAGCATAGACAACAAGAATCTTGAAGTTAAAATCAAACACAAGTGCACAAATATTACGATAGAGAAAAATATTTACATTTTACATTTGTAATAGAATGACAGACGATATATAGACCGCATAAATAAGCATCGAATCATATTATCCATTCAGAAATGGTGTATCAGGAAACTTTTCATGGTCAACTAATGGGGAATCATAAGGCACATGTCCCTTATGCCTAAAATTATTCGGACTTAATCATACATCAAACAGAAACAGCAATGCACAACTGTAGGAGATTTTAATGAATGATTGGTAACAACCGAGATGAGCTTGCACAAACCTCTTCCGTTGGGAATCATTCGAGTATACGCTTCGAATGAATTGACAAAAGATATAAAGACAATAAAAGACACAATAGTTGTTCAGTACAGTGAAGACTACTTGAAATCGTTATTATTAACAAAAGAAAAGTCACTCAGTTAAAAAAAATGTTGATTCAACTGTGACGTATCTACATAACCAATTAAATAAGTATCATAGCACATAATTTAACGCTGACATCAAATTATTTTAAATACCTAGCTACACAATTAATTATTTATTACTATATTAATTTCTAATTAACACGCTTTGTAAACACGTTTGTAGTTATAAATTATGGCTCCAAAGTGGCAGTTCGGACAAAGTCTGGTTCGGTATTATGATACTCGTGTCTAGATTATCCCTTTTGGGTCCGGATTAAGGGAATTAGATATGCTGCAATTATGTTCTGAATATCGTTCGGCTTACCGACAAAGTGGGTGTACTGTTTCATAGATATCCTTCAGGAGTAAAATACTATTGCAATAAATATCTCATCAATGTTTTATAAAACTTTTAAAACAACTGACCTGATTATTTTAATTTAGTTGATGAATAGTTAAGTGGTTGAGGTTAAGTTCTGTCAAAAAATTATCAATTTAAATATATTGTGTTCTTTGTAGAGGCTTTTTATATTTCAATGGACTTGTTCAGTGTAAATTTATTGATACAATTTTTTTACATTAAATTAATACATATTACTTAGCTAACTAACCCACCCACGTTGAGCATACCTTGATAAAATTATCAAAAATAAGTTTAACAGGCATAAGCGGGAATTAATTCCTAGAACTTGTACAAAAATATATATTTTTAATCTATATTGTTATCTATTAATCCATATATAGATATATTTTACAGAAATATTTAGAGTAACTTTTAAATGTGAAAGTTTTAGGAATAAAGAGTATGTTCTAACATTGGCTTCTTATGGTACAGTTCATACACACTCATAGACACTCAAACATAAAGTTTGAATAATATTTTGCCCAAGTTTGAATGTCAGTAGGAGTTGATTCAAACCTTTTGAGGATTTTTTTGTAAAGAAACAGATATCGTTGTTATATTTAGCTGATAAGAAATAACTTATATTTTTTTATTCACATTAAAATCTTATTAATTTAATAGTAATTTAAGAATATTTTAGAATTAGAATAACGCTACAGACTCTCAGAAGCCATGCATGCAACTATCACTGCAATAAATAGTTTTAGTAAAAGTGCTACAAAAGCCGATTAGAAATATTTTAATGCTAATACAATAATAACGCTTCCGATTTAGGATAATAATTGAGAATTATAATACTTTTGAGCTGGCACTCAAAACAATAATATGAATCTAGTAATGAAAGGATATTCGACTACTTACGAAATGGTTGACGTTATATTTGTAGCCGGAAAAGAAAAAAGTAATGTGACTTTTATTTGTCTTTTTTTTTGAATATTTTAATTTGTATGTATAACATCTAATAAATTAATAGAGTATTAAATATTTGTTCTGTTAAGTAGTGGATAATAATATTCATTTGTATTTACGAATTTCATGACATTTGGCCTTTTCAATGATGCGCGGCAATTAATTATTGTACATTCAACAAAGCTTTAATTATAACGAATGGAGTCAGATTTTCAGTTTTTAGTTGCATGAGCTTGTATCAAATTAATTCTTGTATAAAATATTCATGTTTGATTTTCATGTTCATCTCGTCAGTTGATATACGAGTATTTGTCCGAAAACTATAAAAACAAAACTGGTAGCTTAAAATTTGAGTATTTAAATTTTTAACTTTTTTATTGTAATATATTGTGGCTATTATTTACGACAAGGCAATTTATTTAATTTAATATTAAAGGTGAATGCAATTTATGTAGTTTTTAATTATAAAGTATATTTTTAAAAATATTGCAATTCTTATTTTATTCACATTTAGTTCAAAATATAAAACTGACTAAACAATTTCGCCGATAGTTTTCGTAGCGTGGAGAACCTTACTATTTTTCTTGTAAGCATATTTTCGGTTCGTTTAAGTCCTTTTGATATTTGGACCGTATAAAAGATTTATGAATAATGCAAAAATTACATTCAACCTTTTTATACAGTGTATATCAAAAAGTTTTATCGCATTGGATTCAAATATAGTTGTGGTGCTAAAATCAAAGTATAAATATAATTTATTTAAGTAAATTATTTAAAAAAAAAACATTAACACAATAATAACTCCAAGTCTTTCTAACATTTACCTACCTATTTATCGTGTAAATCGGAATAAAGTACTATCTATTTAATAAAGTAAATCATATGATTTACTTTTTTAAATGGGGTATAAATCTAAAACGTTCAATAGCATTGTGTTATGGAATCGTGCACCAAGAAGGTTTCAGTTTATTAACTTTCTGAAATCGAAATCTTGATGTTACAAGTTTTTATTTACTTTTCGTGTTTACACAATATTTGTCACTCTCTATCAAAACCTTCGGTATTGTTTTGGCTATTCATAACATTGTTGTGAAAAAGCCGCAAGTCTTTTTATTTTACCAAAAACATTGTAAGCATTTTAATCCATGAGTTCATTCTAATATTTATATCTTTATGAGTACGAGTACTTGACTATGCAGTCAATACTACTCAGACCATGCGGTCTTATTATATTCATAATTCTAAAACACTAATCTGTCAAGAAATTCTGTAATTATGGAAAAGCTTATATGGACTACGCTAAGACAGAAAATTTATTTTATTACTGCTCAGAATAATCTAGACATAAATGATATAATCGCGACAGCGACACAGCCCAAACTCTGTTTCTGAGGCATAATTTATAATTACAACCCAACGTGTAGTTTAAAGCTGTCCATAAACGATTTAAATTAATTCGTTTTTAATAAAACATTTTATACAAGCGATGAACATTTTATCACAATTGTGTTGTGTCCTTTGAAATGTTTGTATTATATGTAAAGTTTTTATTTTATTTTTCTATGTTTATTGTAATTATTTTATGTAAAAGAAATATGGTATATTCACGAAATATTACTTAACATGTGTGTACTCAAGTTGACGTCAAGTTCCCCGCCCTGAGCTGTCATTTATTTAAGGAGGTGAGGTTAGTTTGTATAATAGTAAAACATTTAATGTTTTATTGATTTTTCGAAAAAACTACAGTCCTTTTTACATTTGTTGTTGCTATAATTGAATTAACAAAATAGACACACCTTTCATAGGAAGCCTTAGTGCCATCAGCTTCACGATAAGTAACCTAGTTGGGAACGCCTAGCGCCTGTCTTACGGAATCCGCTGCAAAATTGTTCGTGTCGGGGGAGCGGTAATAACTTTGCGGATTACATTTGATGCAATTACGTAACTTGGGATTGTTTGAATGAACGGTAGCCACACGCGTTACGAAATACATTCACTCGTTATCTTTTGTAAAATCGCCACCCTGATAATGAGCAGGGTCAGTTTAAATATTTTAGAACGATATAAGTTATCTGAAAGTGAAAAGTCCAAATAATATTTAAAAAAAAAACTACAATAAATGTGAAAAAAAATTGTAATTCTTTATGTCAACTTATAGAAACGAACAAGATACTATTCTATACGTAGATCATCAAGGGCGACATCCCCCTAGTGAGCTATACTTATGGAAAAGCATATTTTTACAAGTAAGGTAAGCGAAAATTGAGTATGTCGTATTTTTTTTAGAATACGTAGATATGTACCGCAAATATTCGCGTAAAAAATGTGCATTATAAATGAATATTTAACATTTATTAAATAGTTAAATTCGGTAAATGAGCCACCTTTATAACAATATTATATTTACTAACGTTAGACACAGATGATTATATAAGATTATTTATTACATTATTTAAATTCGTATATATATGTTGTAAAAAAAAATACAGTATAAAAATATACGTATAAATGAAAGCAAACAAATGAAAGCGAAGAATCTCAAACGTGTGACTATTTGGTTAAGCTTTAAAATAATTCCTTCTCACGTTAAAAGAGAATCCTGGAACATGGTTCTGTAAGCGGATCAAGTGTTGCGATGTATGGCTGGCAACACCTGTGGAAAATGTATTGTAAAAATTCCAGTATGGTATGGTACTGTTAAAAAATAAAAAAATATGTTAATATGTACAATACTTTGATTTGAATTTATTATGAAGATAGCTAAATTTTTATTTGTAAGCCGAGTTTGCAACCCCCACAATGACATTCAGAGTGTACCTATTTGAGAGATAGCAAAAATTTGCATTTATCAATCGGCAGATAGGCTCTATTCGGTGAATAACGCCCCTGACTCAGGAATAAATCTATCTGTCTCTTTGACGGTAAGATAAACGACTATTCAATAGATCCATTGTCGATTTGGTTGAGGTTATTTTTTCTTTTGTCAAAATAATATTAGAAAATGTGGTCAACTTTGATTTTATTAACTACCAGGCAATCGCCTGGCCTACATATAGGACTTTACTTTGATACTTTTGTTAGAACTCCATAGTAAAATTTAAAAAAAAAGTCTCAAGGAATCGTTTTCCTTTGTTTTCAATGAGTCTGATTTTATCAAGAATGGAAAAACATATATTGTGTCTCGCAGTTATAAAGTAAGGTTAAATAAATGCACAAAACATAACACGGATAAGACTCAAGTACGTAAAGAGAAAATATCTGGACTACTACTAGAACTAGTTCAGAAAAGAACATTTGTTATTGTCGTAACCATTTCAGATCTTAAGCCAGGATAAACTATATGTAAGATGACATACAATACGTTTGTAGATAAAGTCAAGTGTTGAAATCTTAGAAAAATACTATTCTTATACATTTCAACAAAAACAACCTCTACATTACACTTCATCACGCCTGACCGTAACTCCATGGATTTAGCAGAACCTAGTATACATTACTTTCAACAAATTTTTCCAAGTAAGTTTAAATAAAATTGAATAAGCGGGTTTCGTAATAAAAGCTGCTACTCCAATAAATAAAAACTCCATCCAACCGTAAAACGTATTTGTGACCGGAAAAATATAATATTTCTGTCAGACAAATCAATATCGACAACAAAATACACTGAGCTATTTTTCTTTCATAATAATTCTGACAGTGAGACTATTATCCATCTCAAATTTACTGAATAAATGATTTTCTTCTCGTTATTATAAAAACACTCTTAATACGTATTTTTATTCTTTTAGAATATTCATTTAGAATAAAAATACTTTATTTTTATGTAACAAACAAAAAAATAACGTACTAAAATAAAAATTAATGAAATTATCTAGATATATATATTAATACAGGTACTTATCGTGTTTAATTTAAACCAAAATGTTTGCATATATGTATTTACTTCAAATGAAAGAAATAATTGATCTATAAATTTTTATGTTTGCATAGTTCTACTTCTATTTAAACTAGAATGAATGTGTAATTTGTATACAGTGTAATACATACATGTACAATCTTTATCATACAAGCAAAAGCTTGCATTTGCTTAAAAAGGGTGTATGATTATGTATGCTTTATGATTACCAGCAATAATGTAATTAACTTGAGATAAAAGCAAAAATGAATATAATAAACGATTTTATGAGAATCATAATTTTAATACGCTTATTATATTAATCATTTTTTTAAATAAAATATTTATTAATTATAGCACTCGTTTAAAAAGAGTATTCCAAGCATCTTTAAAAATTTATAATCTGAATTAAGCTATAATAATCGATTGTCATTAAGAATTTTTCACATATGTAGATTTAACAATACGACCTTCATTGCAAAGATATTTATTATTACATTTAAGTTAGAATGCATCTGGTCAACAAATATCTCACTTAGACGGCTGTTAAGAGTTTTCCAAAGTCGCCATTAGTATGAAAAATATATTAATGGCTACAAAGCGACGGTAAGGCGTCACTCGAACACTGGTAAGGAGATTAGAGACGACTTTAGCACTTAAAACATTTTTCACTTAACTATATTTAATGTAGATTTATTAATATCTTTACTGTAACTGTCAAGCAATTTAAGTAATTCTATCGCTCAAAATTTCCTTAATATACATTAACTGTAAAAGGAAAATAATGAAAAAAGAAATTGGAAAGAAAATATGTTAAATTTATCTTAAATAATTCATCACGATAATGTGAGATATAATTATTTATGTATTCTTAATACTATATAATAAAAAAAAAAGATATCAATTTTCAATAAAGTTTTTGTCCACATTACAGCCAATCGACTCTACGGATTTTCATTGACAAGTGCGCATAGCTAAGTAAGCTGAGAAGGGTGGAATATGATTGATTGTATGTGGTATTTTATTATAGAAGTTTTCATATCGTGATCTGCTTTTGAAGCGTATACTTGAAACATCTTAATTAAAACAACATCAGTATTTTTAAAAATGGAAACAAATATATTTACGACGAGATCTACTAATTTAAAAAAATACAGCGAAATGAGAAAAAGAAATATGTTTGAAAAGGTCGACGGAAGAGATATTAAAGGTATAAGACTTAAAGTATTCCTCTTATAATTTGTAGCATTCTGTAATGTCATTGGCAAGGTTTGCTTATACTCTAATGCAAAGTAGTTATTCGTTTAGGTTAACGCATCAAGCTCATTTATTTAGTTAAATTATATTTCAGTAACTTTATATAAAATAAATTATAATACTCTCTATAATTAAAGAGATTAATGAATATTAAATCTTTTACATAATTATAGGAACAGATTATTATATGACATTTTACATCAAATGTTAAATGAAACGAAAATCGTATTTATATTATAAACGGACAATGAAAAGCCCGCCTGACCATGACGTTATCATTATTACACGATGACCTATGTTCCCATTACCTAATTACATGTTATTAGCTAATGGAACTCAGGCTGTACAATTGTAGCTTATGGGTGTAAATGTCATCTAAAACAATATGTCAAACCTTTATTTATTCGTTTATGTCGTAAAACTTGGATATTGAGATGTCTTTAACATATCATTCAAATACTTTAATATTTAATGCAATTTAATTGAAAAAACTCAAGTGACGAGCTTTTATGACCATGTATATTGGACGCTCACAGTGGTTGGACGCACATCTGACAGAATTGGAAGTAGGGTTAAGTAACATTAACTGGGACATAATAGGTCTATCGAAAACCTGCAGACAGAGCAAGGACACGATGACACTAGATGCCGGTCACTAATTGTACTTCCTAGAAGGGCAACAACTATCTCAAAGTGGAGACGACGAGAGATATCTAATTTTAAAGATGAACGAAAGGTATGAGTTGAAGGACTTACAAGTATATGCCCTAATTACAACGTACACTAACGAAGAGATAAAAAAATCGAGCCATGTACGATGATATACTGAATACTATGTCTCATATCAGTACCATCTACAGAAATTTTATGTGATGGTGAATCTGGGATAGAAATATTTGACTAAGGTCGCAGATGTTTTTGGGGACAAATGCTGGCAATTTTTTTCGAGACTTGGGTAATGTTTTCAATTAACTCATTGTTTTGGAAAAAACAACAGTAATTGGATTGGCGAAAACCCGATAACGTAACGAAGAATGAAATCGACTGCATTTTATCCAATAGGCCCCATATTTTTCTGAATGTCTTGGAGATGAACGGGGTTAACGAGCTAATTGCAAAAACTTCCACCTGGAACTAGAAAACCAATTAAACCAAAGACAAAAAAAGAAAGGATGAAGGTCGATACTCTCTGGCGAGACTCTAGACAGGATGAAGAGGAGACGGCGCTATTTGAATCAAAACTAATAAAGAGTACCACGAGATGAACGATTATTGAAGCTGTTAACGCCCTCAATACGGGCTAAAAGATTCGTGATAAGTTACATAATTCCTGTTTATAATTATCACGAATACCTGAGTCTTGAAAAGTGGATGGACTATGGATTAGACACGCCACCATTCTGACGACCTTCAATATATCGCCTGGGAGAGATTAGTTGGCAAACGTCTTTAATTCCGTCCTCCAAAATGGTATTTTACCGAATGCATGGAGCAGAAATGTGACAGCGTTAGTTTTCTATAAGAGTGATAACGATCTTCTGAAAAACTAATTTCAAGATTTCGTCTTCCCCAAAACTTTTGAAAAATTCAAAGGTTTCAGTACTGTAGACTTTAAAACACACTTAGGAAAATAATACAGAAGAACGAGGATTATAATCAGCCTCTACTCAGACTACGAAAAACCCAGCAGAGATGACTAATTGACTGTTAGTTTGTCAGGTATTGAAGTATTTCTAACAGCAGCAGGAGCAGAAACCATTAATGTCTAAGCACCAGACCAATCCAATTGCATCACGGGGTGAGACAGGCCAATTTGATCTCACCGAGACTCTTTATCAAAGCATCAGAGGACGTTTTCAAAACGTCGTATTGACATGGATGCCACATTACTAAAAATGGCCAACACATACACTCTAGCGATTAATGTTCCACTAAGATTTATTTGGCATCTTTAAGCTATTTTTTGTATCATAATTATTTTACTTTTTATTTTTCAGTTTGAAAAGGTAAGCGAGTAATTAAAATCCATGATCAGGTTTTAATCGGTACACTTATGACCCATGGAATGGTGGGTTTAATAAATAAGTAAATAATACTTAAAAGAAAAGAATATATATACATACTAGTTTTATATCCCTTATCGAATGTCTTCTTGGAAATTATCTTTTCCTTAAAGCAAATCTGATTTGCTTTAGGCCAAGCAGGATTTTATTAAGAATTGTCGTTTAATTTTCAAGCATGTCAAATAACTTAATAATTACACGCATTTAGTACACCCACTGAAATGTTAATACTAAAATTCATTGTAAGTCTTTAATCTTTGTTATGGTCCATTATGTGATACTATAGTATATGCGTGTGTTGTGCTATGATAATATACTATTCTAAAAACGTTTTTATGTCAACAACAACATTACAGTTTCATTTAATTCGATAAATGAAGCATAAATACATGGATAACAAAAAAAACATTATTATTTTTTTGTGAGACAAAATATTGTATGTATTTTTTTCTACATCCAGAAGTAATTGTATTGAATAGCAAATACCAAAATATGTGATATTCAATTTAATATTTTAGCTTATCAAGAAAAGGATATCTATGGTCCACAAATCAAGGACAAAGATGGGGAGCTGCTTGACCAACACGATAGCTTTTACATCACTACAAAAAGCCTGCTGGTTCTCTTTCAGATCATGGGCGTCATGCCGATTATGAGAGTGCATAGACGTTAGTATTATTTATTTAATTATACTTATTGTAATTGGATGGTTTATATTGGGTATAAACATACAAGCTTTCTACATATATTTTATAATGTTATGCATTACAAATACTTTAATTTCCCATTGTATAGACCACGTATTCTTAATTAATGACTAGAAATGAAATCTCAGGCAATAATAAATTGAATTAAAAATAAATCGATAAAACCGAGGGGCTAACGAGCAAAATGTTCATGGATTGTTGTTTTATATAATGAACAAAAATATGTTGAAACATAAATGATAACCGTTCATGTTTATTTTAATGATTATATCATGTTTTAGAGACACAAACAACTAAACGTACAACATACAACTGGATTTCCAAAGCAACGTTGTGGGCTTATCTTGTTTGGAGTCTTGAGAGTATTATCGTAGTAAAAGGTAAACGTTTTCATAGGATCTATTGATTTTCAAAACAGAAAGCATTTTATAATAACATAAAAGCATTTAAATATAATTTTAAATAATTTAAAAGCATCGTTCTGATTTATTACTTTGAAATATACAAGTATTTTAATGTAATAATATTCTGTTTTATCGTAGTCGGCAGCGAGCGTCTCGCGAACTTTCAACAGAACTCCAACAAGCGTTTCGACGAGGTTATCTACAATATAATATTTCTCAGCATTCTCATCCCACACTTCTTGTTACCTATCGCCTCCTGGCGACACGGGTCTGAGGTTGCTATATTTAAAAACATGTGGACACATTATCAGGTAGAATATTGAATAGCTATGCAATAAAAAAATGTGCTAATAAATCGTTAATTGAGTTGCTATAAATTATATAATATTATGGTGATATAAAATTAACAGAATAATGCGATTTACGGAAATGAAGTTTATTTTGATTGAGATTGCTTATTAGAAAGGGATGTAGAAATCGAGGTCATTGGTTAAAATATTGATTCATAAATCTGTTTCTGGATCAAGAAAAATATTTATTATTCTGTCACGTATTCAATTGTTTTTTAACGTATTTTTAATTCTAACTTTATTTTCAGTTGAAATACCTTAAAATTACTGGAACGCCAATCGTATTTCCTAATTTATATTCGCTTACATGGGGTTTGTGTATATTTTCGTGGGCTCTCAGTTTCGCTGTTATTCTCTCGCAAAACTATTTGCAAGATGACTTTGAACTTTGGCACTCCTTTGCATATTATCACATCATTGCTATGCTGGACGGCTTCTGTTCATTGTGGTGGGTAAGATTTAATTGTTTTTATAATTTCGACTTGAATTGCTAAGGATAAATTGTTATAATGCTATACAGGTATATAAATTGCAATGCATTTGGAACGGCGTCTAAAGGATTAGCGACAAATCTTCATAAGGCTTTAGAAGCGGAACATCCAGCTTTGAAATTAGCACAGTTTCGCCATCTTTGGGTTGACTTGTCGCATATGATGCAACAATTGGGTAAGAATTTTGCATAAATTTAAATTATCTAGTGATTCATTTATTTTTATAAACAATAAAAGTAAAGTAACAGCATCTAGGTGTTCCTTTACTAGGCCAATGTCTCTTTTCCCTTTGAGAGGAAAGTTTGATACATCAATCCTGATTGATTGATAAACAGGGTAGATTTTCAGTCAGTCAATATATTCCAAAAAAACACACAACACATGAAATTACCAAAGTGTATCCAGTTTGCACTTAACAACAGAGAAAATAAAATTAACTTTACAATATTATGAAGGAAATAATTAAAAAGGTTTTATTCGCAATTTTTATTTATCAGCGCTAATACACGGCTCCGCGTTCAAACTTTGCAATATTAAAAAAAAAATATGCTCGACAAAACACTTCTCATCCAATTTGATACAGCTTTAATGAGATGTATTCGTATGACGAACACATTAGAATGGGACCAGTAAAAAATATGCAAATCGAAAGAGGCTCCCGTGTAAGGCTACAATAATAGGGCCAGCTTTTGTTAAAAAATGAATAAACATTTCTTACAGACTTATCTTTCCTGTTATAAAAATGAAATATACCTACCTATATTTCAGACATTTATATCGCCAATTAATTTTAATATGAAATGACACTTATTTATATGTATACATAATTATTTATATGCATAACACTTAAATGTACGTACATTTAAGTGTTATGGGTACACAATGCTTCTGGTGTGTTCTGATCTCGATGTCGGAAAGAGAGAATATACTATGTAACTACTCACCATAAAATATTTATTATTAAAACTGATTATCAATATCTATCATACACTGTTTAATCTTGGACGTAATAAATTAAATATATTACATAAAATGGAGCTGAGATGGCCCAGTGGTTAGAACGCGTGCATCTTAACCGATGATTTCGGGTTCAAACCCAGGCAAACACCACTATATATATATGTGCTTAATTTGTGTTTAAAATTCATCTCGGAATAATCAGAACGGAATAATCAAGGAAAACATCGCATGTTTCTAATTTCATTGAAATTCTGCCACATTTGCATTCCACTAACCCGCATTGGAACAGCGTGGCGAAATATGTTCCAAATCCTCTCCTTAATGGGAGAGGCTAGCTTTAGCCCAGCGGTGGAAAATTTACAGGCTGTAACTTTACTTTTACTTTACCTATAATGAGTATTAATTTAAAGTATTTTTTGAATTAAAACAATTTCAGGTCGAGCATACTCAAATATGTACGGTATATATTGCATGGTAATATTTTTCACTACAACAATTTCCTTGTACGGGTCTCTCTCCGAGATACTGGAGCATGGTCTAAGCTACAAAGAAATGGGATTATTTGTGATAGTGGGCTACTGTATGACCCTACTTTTCATCATTTGTAATGAAGCTTATCACGCTACGAGGAAGGTGAGGTTTATGTAATCATTAACAATTTATTGGTCGTTAACTTTGATTAAGGTAGAATAACTAAACAGTGTAAATATCTGTAATCACTAGTGTGTAAATGAAATTAATGGATAATGTCATACTTGGCAGAGCTGGCTTAAGTACCTCATTGACTTGTTCACTTACATGAATTTATTGATGTTTTGTGACGTGTTTGTTATTCACGTTTTGAATATCAAAAGAAAATATTCAACGTTTATCATTTTTTTTGTAAATTTACATATTATAATCAATTGATTCACGTTTGATATATTTTTTACTATTATGCGGGTTTCTGCGTTTAGTAGTCCGCAGCTTCGATAGCTTAAATAACCTTTGTCCTTCCTTAGATTAAAAATTTTGCATCATATCCAATTTCATCAAAATCTGTTGAATGTTTTGGATATTAAAGATAAACAAAACGACAGACAGAGTTACATTCGCATTTATAATATAAATATAAATTGCGCAGTTTCTTTCGGCGATTATTTTTAATGCTACAGTGTGTCTTTATGACTTACGACTTACAGTCATTCTTCTCGATTCTCCTCAATCATAGCAAGTGTAATGCTTCTAGTTTGAATATAATTTTAAAGGAAATAACCCAAATTAATTATTTGAACGAACTTCTTAGAATTTAATTATAAATACAATTAAAATACAAATTAAGTGATTTCCAGGTCGGTCTAGAATTTCAAATGCGTCTTTTGAATGTTAATCTGGGCGCTATCGATCGCAGCACGCAGCGTGAAGTTGAGATGTTTCTAGTTGCTATCGCCAAGAATCCGCCCATCATGAACCTTGATGGATTTACTAACATTAACAGAGAATTGTTTACAGCGGTAACTTTTTAATCTATATAATATTATTTCTACATTTATATACCAAACAACTATTCAAGCTATTGGTGATTTTTTAAGTTCAAAATTTTAGCGTCTGTTTTATATAATGTATGGGCTACGTAGTATGAGGCCTTAGCCTCATACTACGTAGCCCAAGCAATTCTTCGCTAATCCTCGTTAAGATATACATTTGACAATGCATGACAAATCTAATCTTGCATGACTCCAAATAATTTTAATGCGCAAACAGTTTACTACAATTACGATTGAACTAGTATTCTGATTGGCTGTACAGTCGTGGCAAGAAAAGGTTCATCACCGTAAGATCTTTTTTCGTGTGCTCAGTATAAGCGATAATCTGCTTTACCGATCGAGAGTGACATATTGCGTTACAATGATTTGAAGTTTAGGTTTAAAAGGTACTAAGAGTTTAAGTTTTGATATACGAATGAATTTGAAAAGTGACAAAGGTTTTCATACTCTGACTGTACAATAAAGTAATATAGTATTACTTATTTATTAAGGAATAATTGAAACCATCAGTATGTCAGATGATTATTATAAAATGACGATGATCGGAATTAAAATATATAATACGATAAAGCATTTCATTTTAATAACGCATTGAAAGGCAATTCATAATATTATAATCAATTTTGATTTTAATTTATCTAGTATAAACTTATTTTCTTTTCAGAATATATCTTTCATGTCTACATACCTGATAGTCCTTATGCAGTTCAAGTTGACACTTCTGAGACAAGGCACGAAAGTGGTCAAGAAAATTGTGAGCTCAATTTTCAATACGTCCACTACATTGGCTGCGGATGATGAGGAATACGACGAATAATTATTGATAAAAATCAAAATCTCCTTTAGAAAATGCACATTATTGTTTGAGATAAATTACTCAAATATTAGATGTAGAACGTATAATATTTAGCACTCATTTTAAAATGATAATAATTTTGTTATAATTTACATGCATTGATGTAAAATTTCATTACTATAAGTTTCTCCTCATCTCCTTTAAGCTTAAACTACTGGGTACATACATAGCTGTAAAACACTGTCCAACATTAATTCCTACTGAACAATAAACAGATCCCAACGAAACTTGGGTATGAAACTTGTATTAATTCTTTTAAGTGATCCTCGAGAATTGTCATTCATTATTTTTAAAATTATTCAATTGATTTATTTTATTAAAAATATAAAAAATATGGCTTTATAAATAAGGAAGTTAATTAAGGGGTAACAAGTGCTGTCTGTGTGTTTTCTTCTTTCAAAAGTTTGAATCAATGATGACAAAAATTAGTTTAATAAATTAGTTTTTTATCACATTTAGTTTTATTAATATCCATTGCAAGTTTCCTTGTTTAAAAAATATTCCAACGATAAATATCACAGTTCACAAAACTTAATAAAATATTACGTAATTTAAAATAATTCATTATTTACATTAGAAAAAAAATTATATATTATGAAAAAGCTTAAACATACATTAATTCCGGTATTACAACATCATCCGATTTTTGGGTTTACATTTTTGTATCCTTTGATTCGTGTTCAATCATGTATCATAAGAAATATTGAAAGGTTGGATTTTAGACTTTAGATGAAATGGAGTATTTGCAAATTGAAAATTTGAATGAATTGCTTTGTTTGTCGCTGAATATCCATTTACTACATTTATGCACGGTGGAATGAGTTTTAAGCGCAGTCGAATAAGAAATCGAAATGTGCAAAATAAAATCACATTCAAAAATGTAATATAAAGTGCTGTATATTAAAGTATTTTTAAAGATATTTTTTTTAATAATACTTCCCGTGGTTGGTTAACAAATCTGTATGTCTTGAGGTCTTTGCTTTAAACCAAGAATCAGGTCAATAATTATCAATAAATTTTCAGTATGTTTTTAACTACTACTATATTCTGAAATTATATTTCTTATTACTAAAACTATTACTCTCAATGTCGCACAAGAAAAGCGATCGTCCTTTACCTTTCACCTTAGAATTTAACGACAAGTTTCATTGTTGACAATTTGCAATAGTTCGCAAGAACTTGCAAGGCTTAGAGTATTAGCGCTATAAACTTAACACAGCTTACAATTTTCTTCAAGATGGAAAATGTATGAAAATGTTTATAGCGTAGAAATATTAAACAAAAATTGCGGTTTTAAAAAGTAAAAAATCCATACAGCCTCTTGATTGATTAAAGTGAATGAAAATTCGACGATGTATATTTAAAACGTCGCTGGGGTATAAAAACGAACAAGGCCAAAATATTCAGCGAAGTTGATTTGATTGGTAATGGTTTTTATTAATTAATTAAGTTATATTTTCTGGTTCACTGTAAAAAATATTTGTTTTTCAATTTCCTTTATTTCAATCATAAATGCACACTTTAACTAGATCTTCTGATTGCCTTTTTTAATCAATTAATTTTAAATTATGAAATAGTGGATTTAGGTTAAATTAATATGTATCTAATTTTTATTATGTGAGCAATCATATGTAATTACTGAAAGTTATTCAAACCAAACTTAAGACTAAACGAAATGTTTTTTTACTTTTTAAAGTCGCTGAGCAAAATTCTTCTCTTCTCTGGCGGAGTAATTATGCAACTCCTAACACCTCGATGCTCCATCGTGATCTTAAATGTATGAAATAAAATTTCATCCAACACATGTAAGTTTTCCTTCACAAAAATTAAATATATTTAAAGAAAACAAATTAGGGATATCAAGACTCGGGTTCGAACCCGTTCCATTTCGTTTAAAATTTCCGTACAATTCTGTTTAACTTTACTCGTTTTTCCTACATAAATTTCATATTATAAGTTTTTTTACGCTTCCTCAATTTTCTAAGCATTGTATGGCATTGAGATAATCCTTAAGGAGTTAAACAGAACTAATTCCAAGCTAGTACAATTACAAACTGGTGATTTATATCTTCCTATCTTATTTTACCTCATAAAGTTAAGGGGTTAATCTTGAGGGAATTCCGTATTTTAATCAAAAAATATTTTTATGTTATTAATGGGGTTATTTTATTTCATGCAAACCCGAATTTTTACCACCGACTCATGAATTATTCTACATATATCGTACATCAAAAATCAAAATAAACTTTATTCAAGTAGGCTTTTACAAGCACTTTTGAATCGTCATTTTACAATTAAGTGAAGCACCACCAACCACCTACCATCAAAAATTATATCGATGTGTCCGGGTTTCAAGTGTAAATGAACCAAAGTTATTAGAGCCACAAGAATTACTTTGTTGGATTAATTCGAATTGGCAGTGTCTATGGTCACTATTGACCAATTACGAAGAGGAAGCTCAGTATACTTAATAAAGAAATATCGGTCGTATCCTGTCTTTATTTAAAAAACAGATAATTCCATTATATTTAAAGTTTAGTCACGTATTTCTAAATCTCAACATTGAGTATGTATCCCATACATCTGTAGTCAAGTGAGCGTGTGAATAAAGAATTCTGTAGCGAATTCCGGCCGAAATGGCAAGGGACTGCTATAAATGGCCCCAGGAAACGCGGGGTATCCATGGGTCTTACTTTAATATATGAACCAAAATGTACATTGACGTAAACAGATACTAATACTCTTTTACTTTATACCAGCTAGTTTATTATTATAGATCTAAGAATAGTCGTAAAAGAAAACTTTTACTGTACTACTGCTACTACTACTACTACTACTGTATAATTCAGCGATTAATATATTAAATAAAATTGATCTTATACGTATATAAGCATATACGTATAAGATCGAGACAATACATTTTTACATAACAGTGAATTATTAGGTCAAAATTTGAAAGCAAAGAAAATTTATGTTATACATACATATTATTATGTGATTAATGGCGGTTTAATTACGTTTATGCATCCTGTAATTAAAATTGATTGTTCAGACATAAAACGTTAATCTATAATAACTTGAAAGCGATCGTTGATTATAATAAACAATCGCTTATAATTATGACCCAGTATTTATCATTATAATAATAATAACTAAATTATTTAATTACATTAGTTCACATTTATTATAACGATTTCTTTAATTAAATTGATTAATTATGCATAGGAAAGATATTCATAAAAAATACGCTAAGTAATATTGAGTGTTTGTTTTTCCTCTGCTTTAAGTTAACTAAATTCATGTCTACAGCTAGCACGTTTCCTATCGTTGCAATCTTGAGTTAAATGTTTATTTATTTTCAAATAGTTAGGGTCGGAAGGGTCACTGATTGATAAGTCGATAGTTTTATGAAACTTTATCACCGTTATGCAACCGCATTGTTTTTTGACGATTTACTCGATAGCTTTGTGATAGCCTGTCTGCGAAGGATACATACTGTCGCTAAACAGCAATATTTAGTAGTGTTCGATTCTATTTTTCAAAATTCTATGTAATTTATTATCAAATTAAAATTTATATTGCAATATTTTTATTACTGTACTTTATACAATTATATGTTAATTAATTTTTACGTCCCATATTTAGTTTCGTATCTCGTTTGAGCACTTTATTATAATTTAAATAATAAAATCATCATCATCATCATCAGCCCATTTTTGTCCACTGCTGGACATAGGCCTCTCCAAATGCACGCCACTGTGGTCTTTCTCCGGCTATTCGCATCCAGCTCCTGTGTGCCGCCTTGCGTGTATCGTCACTCCACCGTGCCTGAGGACGTCCTACACTATGTTTGCCGAGACGCGATCTCCACTCTACGTTTTCCCCAATGGTTGTCGGTTCTACGACAAACATGACCAGCCCACTGCCACTTCAGCCTACTAATCTGGTGGGCTATGTCGATGACTTTGGTTCTTTGACGGATCACCTCATTACTGATGCGATCACTCAGAGAAACGCCGAGCATAGCCTTTTCCATAGCACGCTGAGCGACTTTAAACTGGTGGACCAGCCTTGTAGTGAGTGTCCACAATTCGGCTCCGTATGTCATGACGGGTAGGATGCACTGGTTGACGACTTTCGTCTCAAGGCACTGTGGGATCGACGATGTAAAGATTCGACGTAACTTCCCAAACCCAGCTGAATTCTTCTATTCACCTCGTCCTCAAGGTTCAAAAAGGGAGACAAAAACCTGCTGAAAAACTATCGTCCCATATCCCTACTGAGCCACGTCTATAAGCTGTTTTCAAGAGTGTTTACGAACTGCATAATCTGCATAATCATAATCTTTGTGTGTGTGCGGTGCATCACAGTGCGGCAGATTATACAGAAGTCCCAAGAGTATAATCGGCCCCTGTGTCTTGCATTCGTGGACTATGACAAGGCCTTTGACTCGGTTGAAATCTGGGCTGTTCTGGAGTCCCTGCAGCGTTGCCAAGTTGATTGACGATATATCCAAGTGATGAGATGTCTCTACGAAGCTGCCACAGTCAGAATCAGCAAACAAATCCCATAGCAGTGCATCGAGGAGTGAGATTAGGGGACGTTATTTCCCACAAATTGTTCACTAATGCAATGGATGATATGTTCAAGACACTGAACTGGAAAGGACGTGGCATCAACATCAATGGCGAATACATCTCTCACTTGAGATTCGCAGACGACTTCGTCATCGTGGCAGAAACGCTGCAGGACCTACAACAAATGCTGAACGAGCTGGCTGATTCTTCTATGCGTATCGGCCTACGGATGAACTTGGACAAAACCAAGGTGAGAACATGTTCAATGAACGACAACAAGAAGAGTGAAGAGAACATGTTCATTGAACATGTTCTACCGGAAGATAAGATTATACATATATAAAGGTATAAATTATCTTTCGTATATATATACGGAGAAGATAAAATTATACATATATAAAGGTATAAATTATCTTTCGTTTATTTACTTAACTTGTATGTTTTGTACTATAGGAGATTTTTTCTTGTACCACATGGATTGGAATCAGTATCTCAATTAATGAGATGTGGACGGCTGCAGTTTCCCGGTTGAGTATGTCCAGATTGTTACTGATACTACAAGGATAGCACGTCTATCCTGTTAAATATAAGTATTATCTACGTGTAACTGGTAATTTGGTGATGTACCCACTTTTATTATTACAGTAATTTTACCAATTTTGTTAACACCGGCCTTGCGAACGGTGTTCTGAATTATTAAATAAAAAATCATTTTTTCGTCAGCGCTGTCTAAGTATTAATTTTAAATGAGATAAATTATTCATATAGAACATTGATTTTTCAAACTCTCTTGTACCCTGGCCTGAGCCACGTGGAGTCTAGCTATATTTTTTCAGTTATAGAATAACTCAACAACTGTAACTAAATTCCAAAACAGTAAAACTAATTCAAGATCTGTATTTATATTAACAATCTGTAAAGCCGACCAATTTACATTTCGTTACTTATATTTTAATAGCTATTAACAGAAATCTTCTTTTTTTCCTCAACAAAGCTTTTTATAACAAAATGTGATATTATAATGTTAATGTAACTGGCTGTTGTATGTGTGTTCATACACAGAAGTAAACAATAGTAGAATATATAGCGAATAATAATTTAATGTATTACTTTGATTGTAAAAATGTATCTAGTATCATAAAGATGTAAATAATTAAATCAATCTGGACACTAACTCCGATTTAAAAGCTTGTAAAATATTTTAATATTTATACTTACTTATTTGTTTTATACATTATATATTTTTTGAAGATATTTTTATGGTATAAATTACTTTAAATATTTTGTTTAGTTTTCTTAAAATAGAAATCTATATATTATAAAACTGATCTTATATCATACTTAAAAGTGACATCAAATGCATTTAGCGAAGGCATAAAATATGGAATTTAATACGAGACGATCGAGTAACCTCTCATACGATACGAACTAGGCAATAACTCAAGTTTACATGGGCTGAGATGGGCGGGAGGTAGCGAGGGGGCCACCTGTTGCTATGGTTACGAATTTACAAACTTAACTTTTCAATTGAGATAACCCTTAACCCGTTATAATAAGACCGTATGTTTCAACCCCGAGTTATCTAAAAACAATATTTGTCTAAGCGATAACATCTAAAATTATGACGCACATTGTCATGTGTTCGCATACGTTCGTGGTAACTAAGTTTATGTTGCTTTAACATTTACTCATAAAATATGCTTATAAATATATTTCTATTATTTATTATTGCATATTCGTGTAAGAAATAAGGCTTTATATAGTATCGAAAACATTTATCATTATGTTTTATTATAGAATTATTTTTATTAAATAAAATTAATTCCAAGGTACATGCTGTATACTATGCTCTATTTACACTTACAAAAGAATACTTTAATTGTAACTACATAATGATTTAAAAAACACGCTTTCATAATTTGCTTCAATGATATTCTAATAAACAGATATGTTATACCTATTTACATTTCGTTACAAGTAAAAATGATAGCTTGATAAAAACAATAAGTAAAAGGGATAACTCGATGTTTTAATTACGCAAAACGTATTACTACGTAATTATTGTGTATTATAACGTATTACTTCGTAAAACGACTAAAGGCAAACGTCCAAATTAGGACGTTTTCTATCCAGCTTGCATGTGCGTTGACGGCCTTTGAAGAATGAATAAGCCCTTGTAAGTTGTCTAGTCATATCGGTACGAAAAAATCACCAAAGTTGGTTTTACAGAGTTACTATGAGGTAGAAACGCTTAAATAATGTAGTTAATATATCAAAGCCAAGTAATACAAAACTAGCTGTGGCAGTATGAGAAATGAGTTTTTCAAACTGTGGATATACTATGGGTGATTTTTTTAAATAATTGGTTATTGGTTAACTTGAATTTTTAACGTGTTTTCAGGGATTAAAGTGGACTAGATTTAGCTAGCCTTAGTTCCAGTCTTTGGTTAGCAAAGAATTCATTTCAGATGCAAGAGCTTATTTGCCTTGGCCACTACAGTTTACCTACAGTGGGCAATAGAACGGAATAACGCCTGAAATGCTGTAATTACGGAAATCTTACTGGTCATCGCTTATCAGCTTCTGCAGGGACTGCAGGAGCTGACAGCTGTTAAATGGACTCAGAGACTAGAAGGTACGTGTTTGTAACAGAAGACTTATATTTATAGGAATAAGGATAATAAAACATACAAGGGACAATATCTCACCAATTCTCCAAATTTTCCTTAGCGATAACATTTATAGAGGACCCTCCGGAAGAATTGCATATTACGCGCAGCCATATAATAGACGGGCCACACTTTTCAAAATTACCCAGTACGAAGTTATGTTTCAATTTGTACCCCGTATAGGTGAGAAAAAGGCCGATTTCACAATCTCAACCTGGAAATGCGCGGTAACCGAGTTGTAGTTTAGTCCTTGTATGTTGCTGAATTCCATGGTTAGGAGAAAAGCTGATGCCTTATGATACCTAATCGGCTTGCCCCGAATAGTGACTAGCAAGAGCAGTACGTACAATTTTGAGTACAATCTGGCATCCCAGCACAGGTATTGTACGACATGAGCATGAATGGTCAGAGAGTTATTCTGCAAACTAGGCTAAATGAACCGAATGAACAACTCAGACTCGTGAAGTCGAACATTAAAATCTAAATAAAACGACTGAATCTACTCAGTTCGCACAACGCAACGGAACTAGCCAATTGATCGCATCGCGCATATAATATCCCACTTGTTGACGCCATTTTCCACTCACACGCTACTCGTGGGAAATGAAATGTTAAGGAACTTTCCAACTTCTGTAAACTCTTAGAATGAAATAAAAAGCTATCTGAATATTTGAGTACAAGAATTTCTTATGTAAAATTTCTTTAAATTTCCACAAAATATAGTTTAATTTTATTCAATGTTATAATTCAATAAATTTAAACTGTTTCAGTGCGCAGCAGGTGTGAAAATCAGAAATGGTGGTTATTTCGGAAAATTCTGCTGATAGTTCTACTAGAATCAACTAAAAAAATACTAAAGGTCTTGGCCTCCTCCTATATACAAGATTATAATAGTTGTAAGAGACTCGTTATATGAATATTATAACAGAAATTAAAAAATAGAAACTGTTATAATTTATTGTAAATATTCGTAAAAAGAATATTTAACGAAATTACTTTTTTACACAGCAAAACTGCACAAGCATAACTTCAAATTATGATAGTTTAAGAATATTGATTGGTTTGAAGTAATTAAGTTCTAATGCATTAAGTTTCGTCCTCTAAGGATAGGTGTGAAAATGGAACACCGTCGTCAGCGTGTGAACTTAGATAACGACTATACCGCTTCGGCGACACTTGAGAAACTTTCAAGTTAATCTACCCGATCCTAATTACGATTCTCAGTTTTAAAATACAACTAGTTTAGAAAACAATCTTCGAAAATTGCTCGCTCATTATTTTAATAAAGCAATTTTATATATTCATTCTTGGCAATACGCCGATATCGTTAACCTAGGTCGTGATAAGAATTTTGATTTTTTATTTCCTTTTTATATTCATAGAGTTTTAAACTGTTTTACATAGTGGCCACTAAATTCAGTACAGCAAACAATCTTTTCAGTATCTATATAAAAGGAAGAATTATCATTATATTGTATAAAACATACTGAAAAAAGTTAAAAAAAACATGCCGTAACAAGAGAAAGTGAAAAACGCTAAGTATTAATTAGAGTAAAACGACTTATCATGAAGGTTTTATAATTAGACGTTGCATTGCACATTGCATTGCCATTAAATTATTATTTTAAACTGTCAGTGATTTTCGTACGAAAATGGTTATACTGACGAGATGGTCTCTGTGGTTTTGTTGCCACATTGGCTAATATTTATAACTAATATACGGCTCCTGTATGTCATAGCTAAATATCAAGACTACATAATGCTACAGTTTAATAAATGGACTAATGCAAAATGAAAATTGAAATCGATATGGTTTTTTATATTAGTGCGTTAATCCATACAAATCTGTAAGCATTATAATATTATTAATATCAATTAAATAATAATTAAATACTTTAGAGGTAAAAGGATGGGCGATTTTTTTATAACAAATCTTAGTTTTAATATCGATATAGGTTATCCAATCTTTATTTATTTTAGTCACAACTAATAATTTATGAAAAGCTAATTTTTTAATATTACATATTTTAAGCATAAATCTAGAATAGGGCAGAATAACCTAATATATTTATAATATATATATATAGGTATATTTTAAAATTTAATTTGAAGTATAAAATACGTCAACAATTATCTAATCAATTCTGTTTACGGTTAAAATTATTCTACAGCACATAATTTAAAGATAACATTTTATATTTAAAAGCTGCATAAAATTAAAAATGATCGTGAAAACTCGTAACTCACGGACAGTAAAAATGTATTTCATCAAGGAATTCTCAGTATTAAAAATTCCTAACAAGCCCAATAAACAGAAACGTAGTTTATAGCAACTCGCTGTTGAACAAGTACAGTTTTGTGAAAATAAACCTTTGAGTAACGAAATAATGTAACACATTTTTAAAAACGACGTTCAAATTCGTTAATTAATCTACAGAGACACAGTTAAACTTCAAAGCATAATAGAATTACAATTGTCGTTCTTTAAAAGACACAAATATAAATCTTTGTTTTTATTTTAAAGTAGTAAAGAGATCATTATATAAATAATATTTTTAAAAAAACTAACACGTTTTTCTGATTGTAATGCATGAGATTTATCACAAGGAACATCGATTGTACTTGAAAAATTGTAAGAATTATTGTGCCTTACATAAACTGCATACGACTATACAACTAATAAAATGATTGCTTTTTAAGTCTTGTTGTTATAAAATAAAATTTAACAAATACTTATTTATTATTATATATAAGCTAATTTATGTTTTATTCACCTCTTTAGATTAATTTACGCTTTTATTACGCTAACAGATAATTGGATTTCAAGAACTTGTAAAAATATGACCTAAATAAAATACTATTTGATAAACATGCAATAATGAGTCGAGATGGCCCAGTGATTAGAACGCCTGCATCTTAACCGATGATTACGAGTTCAAACCCAGGCAAGCACCGCCGATGACAAATTGAGCACATGAGCTTAATATGTCTTTATAATTCATCTCATTCTCAGCGGTGAAGAAAAACATCGTGAGGAAACCTGCATGTGACAAATTTGAATGTGTATTTCATCAACCCACATTGGAACAGCGTGGCGGAATATGTTCCAAACCTTCTCCTCTAAGGGAGAGGAGGCCTTTAGCCCAGCAGTGGGAATTTACAGGCTGTTGTTGTTGTTTGTTCTTGTTTAAACATGCAATAAAAATACTTTATTGTAGGCAATAGTGCAAACCCGTCTGGGTTGGTCTATTGTGCATACACCAACCCAGACGGGTTTGCACCCACTCTTTATTAATGCAACAAGCGAACAGCAATAGGTACTTAGTATTGTTGCCTTCTGGTTCGAAGGGCAAATGAGCCAGTGAGATTAAAGGCACAAAGGATATACATATAACATCTTAGTTCCCAAGCTTGGTGGCGCATTGTTAATTGAGGAATGATTAGTATTTCTTCTTACCAATGTCTATGGACAGTGATTACTACTTACCATCAAATAGCTCATTGACCACTTCGCCTTTCTATCGAACATGAAAAATTGGTTTTTAAATCATACCACGACTACATTAAAAAAGTATGCGTTTAAAAATATATGTATTTTTCATGTCCTAGCCTTTCATAGCCGTTATTTGAGAAGCTTCACCAATTATTATGTGTTTGGCTTGAGTTCATAACTAATCTTGTACTCGGGCTTGGTGCATCCGGGCTAACCGAGGCTATATGTATCACTACCCACATAGGAAAAGCACGTTAACCTATTGGCGTTATGTACTAAGTTAAATCCGTATGGAGATTTGAAATCAAACCACCAGCAATTAAATTTCCATAAACGGATGGTGTTAGGCAGGCCAGCGGAAGTTAAAGCCTGCCAACTCGATCATTGCGTTACTATGACATCCACAAAATTATTAAAAAGGTTAAGATAATGTCAACAACTCTCAAAGGATTTTTTATTTTGTATTCATATGGGCTGAGACAACAAAAAATGATTTAATATTTCATTTGTTTCTATATAAATAATGTCTCACAAATTCAAATTTGCTAACAATGATAACAATATTTAGTTAGGATTTTTAATTAAGCCATCTAATCTGATTCGCCGTGGCTATTTACTTATCAAAGTAAACATTCAGCGACTAGAGACCCCTTTGGTCGCTAAGAAATTAAATTACACCTGGTAAAGAGCTTTGCTTCCATTTCAAATCTATACACTATGCAAATAATATTGAGAGCCGTGGAAGACTTTCTCAAATATAAGATAGGATAAAAAATTATCTTATAATATGATATAAGTGTAATCATTACTTTCAATATTATCTGTTGTACTGTACTTGGTAGTAAGGTTTTGAGCCCGTCCGTCTCAATAGTAAACTACGCAATATAGTATTGCGCGTTTACTGTAATACGATTCAAAGACTGAGTCAGTCAGTATAATTTCAAGCAAGAGAAAAATAACTTAGTTTCCCTAAGTAGGCGGCGCATTGCCGAATGATTGAATTTTGTGGACCATTTACACTTTCGTAATTATTTTTTTTAGATTACAAAAACCTTAACTTAATAGACACTTACGGAAGTATACAAGTATATTGACTTTTCGGGATATATGCCCGACATTGTTGAAGTTTATCTTTACTTCCCGTCGATATTCAATGTATCAATGAATGATATTTATGCGTGAAACTCAGTAGTTACTCTTTATACGTATTTGAAATGGAGAGTAATTTAGGTTAAATAAATAATTACATATAATATATGTACTTCCAACCTAAAAGTCAACAATTATTAGTTCCGGTCTTTTTTATAATCTACATAATTTTGAATTGAATTATATAATTCAATCAAAATAAATTTACAAATCGGAAGAGCTTAAAATACCTGCTGACTTTAAATATAAATATAAATACCTCGACACTGGAGAGATTTATCGATTTTACAGAATCGAAAACTTGTCGTTATAAGCTTATCTTTACTTCTTGTATTCATATTACGATTTTCACTGATTCAATCAAAGTGATCAATGTTACTGTGAGTATACATAACATTATTGCAAATGTATTGTGACGCAACTGTAAATATTCTTACCCTGTTAAAAACATCCCGAGGGCAGTCCCTAACTTCAAGATTATAAATAGTCCGGAAACCTCTCTTTTCAAAATGAAAATGGATTCAATATCCGTAGTGTTATCCCAAAGTAATATGCCATAAGGCAAAATACTACGATAATAACCGAAATATATTAGACGAGCGATATCTCTATCAGTTAGTTGTCTAACTTTTCTAACCAAGGAGGAGTCAAGTTTTCCTGTTAGGGATGTTCAATAATAAAATCGATAAATGTGAAGTTTTAAATATGTTTTGGCATTTAAGCACGTCCCAATTTTATTAAAGCTCAAAGAGAACCTGTAGCTTCAAGGTTAGATATAGTTTAGTGAGCTCATTTTTAAACATACCATTCAGTTTTTATAAGGTAAAATACTAAGAATAAATGTCAAGATATATGTATGAACAAATCGGGCCGCACAAATAGCGATATTCCTCTAACATTTCAAGCCGCGTGAATCTATTAGATATAACATGTGATTCTATATGGAACTTTAAATTTAAAAAATAAATATTACGTAGGTAATAATGTGGGTAGGTAGTTTTATTTTGCATATGAGGTAAATTATTTTACAACTTTAAATTAAAAAAAAAATATTAACAAAAAACAAAATTTTATTTAATTCAAATTTCGTTCATTAGTTTTCCCTTATAAAAAGAGTTTGGATAAAATTTCAGCTTAATAGGTTGGGTTAAACCGAATCGAACTCTAACATACTAAAAGGCGAACGTGAAATAAAAGCTTGCACACTTTTAATTTTAGCGATGTTTATTAAAAACCTATTAAACACTATTTATAGCTGCAAATTTTCAGTTAAAATCTGATGTTAATATGTTTAATAAAAGTAGTTTATATAAACATTGCTAGTCACTACTAATTATACTACATACTGCAGAAATTTTGTGCCATTCGATGCGACTTATTCACAATCGTGGCGTATTGTTTATCATAATTATGTAAATCTCAACAAGTCAAGCATCAAATGTGGGCACATGCTTTACATGAAAAAGTGTAGCTGATGCATAGCGAATAAAGGAAACCATGTATGTTGAGACAACCCTGGATTTTCATTAACTAATAAGTTTAGTTATTAGCAACAGCCTTTTAATTTTTTACTGCTTTAGACAAAGGCCTTTAGTCACAAGGAAGATGTCTTGCCCTTTTTCTACTACACTATATATTCCAATGCAGTTTGGTAAGTAAATATGTGGAAGAGTTTTAGTGAAATTCGACACATACATATTCACTTACAATGTTTTACTACTAAGTACAAATTAAATTATAAATTACTTTCAATAAAACCAATATTAAAATTCATACGTAAAACAAATATTTAATAATTATATTTATTTACACTTTTCGTTACGAATTTATTTTTTAAACATCAAATGTATTTGTTAAAAAAAACTTTTAATGTATCAAGAGTATTAGGTTTTATTTACCCATTACCCTTTATATCCTCGTTCGAGAAAGCAATGCTGTGCATTGTTGTATTTCTTATAAAAGGTCAACGATGAAGTGCAGAAATGAAAATGACGACATTTTCTTAGGTCATAAAGATAATAATCAATATCAGCATTCCTACATACTTGAGTATTCAATAATTTAAGTTGAAAAATAACCTTATTATTATTTAAATTAAATTGCTCAGATTATCATGTTTAACATGTCAATAGCATAAAATATTAATTTTTAACAAAATCTGTAAATTGTATTATATTATACATACACACATACATGTATAGTTTAATATGTGCTAAAATCTAGAAGCCAAGTAACACAAAACAATGAAAATAAGAATTTTAAACATCGAACTCGAAATTAAACATGTTACGACTTTATAACTGAAAAGTAAATAATAATTACCGAAAAGAGGTACGTAGCTACTTGAAAATATTATTTCATTGGTTGAAGGTCACGACAAAGTTCTATTTTTGAGACATTGTTTTAGAGAATCGATACTGTTGGTCTAATCCATTGTGTTTGATAAAGTGACTTCTGTGACAGGGGTCCAAGTCCAAGTCCTACGCAAATATCGGCTCGAAATCAAAACACGACCGCTCTGCGATCAATCAAAATCTCATTTGAAAGCTTTACGCAACGTATAGATATTATAGCGTCTTATGAATTTAGCCTTAAGTTATTTTTATAGTATGCCGCATTAAATCAATGTAAACACACTAGTATTTTTAGTCTAACTGTGTCAAATTTAAAGCTGAATGACCAAACAAGTAACTAACTAGAAAAGTTACTATCACTAGATATGGAATAATACAAAGTTACTATTCAGCATAAACTCAAGTTGAATTTTGACAAGTTTCAGTGAAGCACCGTCAGCGATTTGCTCGGCAAGGTATTGATGACATAAACTGGGAATGACTAGATATTCAAACCGGAAAATCAAATATTTGACAAAAATAAAGTATAAGATTTGATAATATATTTGAAATAGGTTAAGTTAATTCTATGTAGTATTATAATAGTGACCAAGATACAAAATATAGACGAGATAAACGTAACAATAGTGAATGACACCTATTGTTTCGTGTTCTACGCAATGTCCTTGGAACAAAGTAATAACAGACAATGTTCCCAAACTTAAGGCTTTGAATACTGAATTGTAGACCAAATTAAAATTTAGTACCGTAAGTTTATAAGTAACTTCTTCGTATTGTAATTTATAAGTTACATTTAAGAAATAATATTTATTCATATTATTTGAAAGTAATAACGATTTGATGATAAAAAATTATGAATATACGAAGCAAATAAAAAGCGTACTGTTAATATAATTTCGTTACAGAATTATAAATTTGTTGAGAAAAAACATAATTATAATACCTTATTTTTATAATGTTGTCTTAAATAGTTATAACTAGTTTAAAATAAATACCTAAATAAATGTCAATACCTTATTTTTATTATTAATATATTGTAACTACTTAGTTACACTACATCAATGCTGGCTTTTCTCATAATTAAGTAGGTACATTACGGAGTTGTAAATAATATGGAAAGCTTAAAATATCTGTCAGAATAATATAATTATGTACTTGTTAAGACTTCGTTACTTCATTTTATGATTATAGTTCAGTTTTTGTTTTTTTTTAATATATACTAGATTCATAAAATTAACAAACTATTGTATTAAAGAAAAAGCTATAGCCTTATGTTAATTTTATTTTTGTCAATGTTTTTGATTTTATGTGCAACAAATCAAAGCTTATTAACGTATAATTGAGCTATAAAAGACGCAATTATGAAATATCTAAATTGCCGAATAAATATCTCATACCCCAACAATACAAGGAAATAACTGAGAACCTATTACGAGCATTGATATACATATAGATAGTTACTAGGTTGCGCTCGTCTAGGGCGGCGGCCCAATCTACAGGGGTGGAAGACGGGTGTATCGTAGCAACGAACAGCATCCCTTTCAGTGTAGTGCCGTCAGCCGACCGCGACACACGTCACTCTAACCTCCGTAACAGCCTCTAATAAACGAACTCGCTTCAACTTGTGTTCCGTGAGACTAAAAATGTTCATCCTATTTATTTTAATTACTGTGTACTTAATCATGCTATGCCATGGTTGATGGTGACATAATGGATTTGTTATTACAGTGGTAAGCCGTGTATGCAAAACCGTTTTAATGGAGTCCCAGCGCCGGTGAGTTTTCCTATGAGATATTAACTGCGATGTTGTTTTAAAACGTATATAAACAAGCTCTATGGCTTTATTTACGATATCAATAATAATTTCTCTATATATTTTACGTATGTGTTATTTTTTCTAATCTAAACATTTTTATAGGGTACGTTATGTTGCTTTGTGTTTCCTTTTAGTAACAAAAATAGAATTCGATTTGTATAGAAATGTAAAAATATACTATTATTCTAATACATATATGTATATAATTACATCCTAAAATATCCTACCGACTTAATCAAAAAATAACATGGTTTTGAATTCTTAGATTACATTTTTTCTGAACCAAACATGAGATGTAATGATATTTATATTACAACGCTTATAAAATGAAAGTACAATAAAACGCTATCTGTACTTAATTGTTTTATCAATTTGAATGATTTCATAATGATCCCATAGCCAATCTACCATTGTCTGATAATATGAATTATTTATATGACTGAATTTCCTATTGATTTCCGTTGGCACTCATGCTTATTACTGAACCGCACAATATCCTTCAGGATCCTTTCAGATAAATTCCGTGTTCGTACCGTTATGGTAGAGATATTCAGGCGGGCACGCAGTATTTTATCCATTTAGACAAAAGCTTTAACCGCAACGCTACGTTGGACGATTTGCATATCTGTGTGATTATCGGAATCTCTTCGATATGACGCGTGGAAGCAGAATCGCCAAAAGAAACGATATTATGCGTACCGAGGCAATAGCTCTCTTTATAGCAAATTCTAGTTGTATACGCAGCAGAATTTAACATACTATCGTAAACATTTATGGTGTAAATAATACATATTTAGCTTTCTTCATAAGATAAGGCTATGAGAACTTGAATTATATATTAATGTGATTGTTATTTTTTTAAATAAAGTTGGTAAAATAAAACCTCCCAAAAGCTTCGTAAAATCAATAATATTTTCGATAGCACCTATAATAATAATAATTATTATAAGTTAATAGAATTATATTGTAAATTTGAATATTTCATAGTATATTGTTTTTGTTATATAATAAAATTATATATACGAAAAGAAAGTATTAAAACCAGCTGTTCAACTTTTAGCAGTTTTAAGAAATCACTACACTTTGAAACACATTGACAGGCAATAAGAGGATCTCATTACGGCTTAAAACTTTTCACATTGAAATTACAAAGTTTCCTATTGTGAGAAGTTCCCTTCTTACGGACCATTTATTATTTAAGTTTTGACTTCAGCTGGTAAGATTAGGTGGAGAGCTTTTATGTCAATCCGTATTTCGTCTTGACATTTTCCTGCTTTTGATTCATATTACTTTCATTCAACCGTTTTGTTAAAATATAGTTTTCCCTTTACATCAGCTAGAAAGCTTAAGATAAACTACACTCGTTCATATCAAGCCATGTTTTGGATTGAAAATACCTCTAGATTTACACAACAAAATACCTGCTGCCTGTCTTGAAACCACTACAAAATCATTACAGAGTTTTTAGTGAACATGATTTTTAAAAACCGTTCTAATCTTATTGATTTTTTAAGTAATTATCACGTCGTAATTAGACGTGATATGAACCCGAAAAATTACTATTTAGTTAATTTGTGTTTATTAATCATCCCGTGTTAAGAGAAAATCGAGGGGAAATCGGCATATGTCAGCAGCAATTAGTGACAAACCATCTCTTCTAGAAAAGATGCGGCAGTTGCCCCGCAGTAGACTATTAACATTGATTATGATGTTACTTTGATTTTATAGTGATTATTTGTTGATTTCTATTTTTGTATTGATAAAAATTACAAACTCAATTCAAACGTATTTGAGGCGGTTGTTTTCCATTAATTTCACTTAATCTATATAACTGTTGAAACGGGCAACTTTATTGTTTTAATCTTGTCCTCGATGTAGCTCTAGTTATTACAATGAAAAAAATGGTAATGTTTTTCATTTTCAATTCATTACTTTTTTTATAATCTAATTTTGAATTTGTTAATTGCTGGTTTTCGTTAAATTTATATTATTATTATATGATATTTCAAAGATACGTGCATTTAATTCACTTAAAGCAACGGCGAATAAGCTTTGAATAAAAGAGCATTTATTATTTTAGATTTGATATTAATGAGAGAACCTTTCGGATTATTTATATATCTAAGATTATTCAAAAGAAAAACTTGACGTATTTAAACTATATATAACTTTAAATTCTTCTAGATATCATTAGACACTTATAATCATTTATTTTGATGTAAAGTGTTACATTTGACATTTATATCAAAGTTCAAAGCAAAAATGTAATAATGCGATTGACCTTTTTGCTTGATTGCTACCATGACACAGATGGATCAGACTGCTAATGAAGTTAAGAATTTTAAAGCGGGTTTGCAATTAGAATTTAATCAAGTTAATGTTTTTGTAGTTTACACAAAGGATGTTCTCTTCTCTACGATATATTTTTGGCTCTGAATATAAAGGAATAAGTCACGTTAATATTGTTCCGTAAATTATTTTTAAAATTCCGGACGCAAAGGGTAAAAACTGTACCCTGTTACTAAAACTACCCAGTCTCTCCGACTATCTGTCCGTCCGTCTGTCTGGCACCAGGCTATATATATATATATTTATGTCATTTTTTATGTCATCGTATCTTAAGAATCAAAATAGCTAGACAGTAGAATTTTCACAAATTATTTATCTAAATATTCTATTTACTAGCCGGTTAAAAAAAAACATTAATAAGCTGCTTATTATTTTTCCTAAGCTTTTGTTTGATACAGCTACTATTCTACATCTAATAATAGTAATAGTTTAAGATTATAATGTTTATTATATACTGATATTATTATTATCAATGAGGCTAACATATCGATCTTTTTGTTCTTTAATATTATACATATTTTAACTATTTATTCCCATTTCTGAGTTTCGACTGCTTAATCTTCAAGTCTTTAGAATTCCTTAAAATATAGGTTGATTATATACATCTATATATATTTATTTTAAAAAAATACGAAGACGAATATACAAAAGCTCTCTTTCAAATAAATTTAGTTTAGCTGTAGCATTGTGATATCAACTCCATACGTAACCTTTAAACCATACGTACGTACCTTTTCTAAAAGCCTGCCGGATCTATCGTACTTTACGCTAGGAAGGGCGCACATAACTCTCTCCTTACGGAGATTTGTAACATTCTGAAATATACTTCACGGTCGATGCATTTAGCGTTATAGTATTTTATATGATATAAACTAACGCAACATGCCAAAATATAATTCCCTGTATTCCTAAGTGAAATAAATAAAAATAAACAATATTCATTTTTTTGTAATAGATAACCAAATTAAACAATTGTATTCATTTCAAAGGTAGCTTGATTAATTTCGGACGAGAATTAGGTAGTTTAACGTGTGCTCAATTTCGGCTTTCAATTCAATTCGTATCGGTGGTGAAACTTTGAAAGGACATACGTTCTGTATTTCATATTATACATGACAAATGTATATCAGTAGAAATTTGTTGTCCGATGTAATTTGTAAATTATTATCTATAGGGAATCAGTATATATCGGACGGACCCAGTTGTTAAATATTACGGAGTTGTTAAATATTAATCATTATTAGTACCTAAACCGTGAAAGTTTTAATTTTTTATTTAATAAATGAATTATGTAATTGTTTTATTCTTATTTTTTTACTTTAGAAAGTAATAAATTTAAACTCGTCTTTTCTAAAAAAAATGTTAGACTTAGAATTATTTCGGTAAAATTTATATTCCGTACTGATGCTTAAATCTTCATTTATTTTGCAAAATGAAAAATCAAAAGTTGTTATCAGTAAACTTGAATCAAATATTTTTTTGAATATAAAAACATCAACATTAGCAACATCAACAGCCTAAGTTCGTCCACTGCTGGACATAGGCCTCTCTAATTGTACGCCACTGTGATCGTTCTTATGTTACTCGCATCCAGCTTCTGACGATTTACGCAAGACGGCTAGCAGGCGCGGGAATATAAAAACAATACAATCTAATATTGCTAATAGACTAACTGATGTTATGATATTGGCCCAGACGGTCCTTATCAAAAGCTATTGAAAGAAGGTGTATCGTTAAAGCTTATCATAAATAACTCTAAATATTATACTCTAAATAATATGGTAAATATCTTAAATATCAAGCATCACTCCGGGCGTTACACAATTTAAGCCGCGCCTTCATTTACTTATTCTCATTATTCACTAAAAGCTTTAAATACAGATCTCGTATCATCCTTTTATACTCCTGTCTATTATATTCACACAACACTTTTCGTAATAAAGCTTGCCTTGACCTTGACTTTATTTGATTCTTGAAATTATTATAGCAATACTTCTAGTAAAATATATATTATATATTTTTTATTCAGATTAATAATAGTTCGTCTGTCAGTATTATTCACATATCATTTATCATCTTAAAGCTTTTGTGGTACATACTCGGTAAGTGATTTTTTGTTAACAGTAATTTACTAAAAAAAGGGCTTAAGATCTTACATACAGACCTAAAACTTTCACCTCGTTAGGAAGAATGAAACGTATGCGGCATTTTCTTATTAATAAGTATCAGTGAGCTTGTTTTTATCAAAATATATCGAGTCATGTCATTTACATTTGATATGTCGACAAAGGTAATATTGACGCGGTCTCGTTACAGATTGATTATATAATGTAGAAATTTATACATGACTATAATGCATAAATACCTGAACAAGGCTATTGTTAGCAAAATAATACATATATGAATACATGTTGATACTTACGACTTCGTCTGCGTGGTATTGGATCGGCTTTGTTCTCGTTAGGGTTATCGCAACGTTATATAACCTCCCGAAACGTCAAGGTAAAACTATATAGTTTAGAACACAGACATGTAAGGATGTCGTGACATTGATAATGGTTTTACTTCATTTTAGTCAATCGACTACATTTTTTATTTGTATTTTATCGATTATTCCAAAATAAATAAAAATGTTTTAACAATATGTATCTTCACCTTTGAATGTTATGTTAATGTTCTTTAGTAAATATTATCCAAAAATGTTGCATATATTTCAAATTAGTAATCAAATCAAAGTGTTTAGTTGATTTAGTATTGGGAATGTGATCTATATACAACGATAAGAGTAAAACAAAAGGATAAAATTTAAAAGATTTCTGGTGAGATGTCATAAATGTCGTTGCAAAGCCCTCAATCATGTTGGCGAAATAAAGAGGGCAGAAGCGAAAGCAATTTGTGGACAGTTTGCAAGAAGCGTTATCTCTAATCCATCACTGAGGAGAAAATTAAACATTATGTTCAAAAAAATCCTCTTATCTCCAGAAATATTTAACGTGCGCTAGAAGTTTTTCAGTGATGGTAACAGCTTGCCTAAATATATTATTTTCATTTACACCCATAACGTACAATACAACGATATGTATAGTATTTGATAAATATTTCAGATTGACAAAATAAATAGAAAACTGATAATTAAATCTCTTAAAAATATTGATAATATTGACATCGCATTCCGTCTAACTAACGAAACTATTAGTTTCGTATCACCTGTAAAACGTCATTCGGAATAACGTTATCTACAGCTAACAAACTAAACTACTAACTTAAAAATAAATTCAACTTATTATTAATTTATTTAATTATTTTCAATTTCAATCACAGTTAATATATTCCGCATTTGTAAAGCCATAAAAGTAATTTCCTAAGATGTTATTTACGTTGTAATCACTCAACTGTACGTAATCCGCAGTATTACTACGCATTTAATCATTGTATCGTGTAGCTGTATCGCCTATATTTGAATTTGCCATACCGTTGAGTCCGATTGATGAATATAGTATTGATATAATATTAATGAAATATAAATATAGTTTTATTTTAACTGATTTATCGAAGCGTGTTATATCAACTGCATATTCCCAATTCGTTATACGAGTAAATCTGAATATATTTTAGTGCAACAAAACTAGACCTTCACGTTTTTATTATTATTCTTGGTGAATTTCTAGTCTTTACATTGAGCTACCAGTACTCTACTACGTAAATACCTTTTCACTAAAACTTCATGAATAAAACTTGAACCTTTAAATTTCACGTCGCAATCTCTCTCTTCTATCGTTACGCTATTCTTCTATAGTAATTCCTTGTAGGCGTTACAAAAATATGGTAAAATTCAATGGGAGCAGTTTATAGTATATAGAAAAATGTTACTTGCGAAGGCCAAATTTGGTAATACTTACAAATATACCCTATATACCTAACCTGTAAATATTTTTGCTTTTTTGGTGGTGATCCAGTTATCGCATCTTCTACTGTAATGCAACAATACTTATTATTATTATATTTTATTTTGATACCATTTGAAAGGTAAGTAGTTTACAGGCATGAACAATACAATATCAATTCCCAAGATTAGAAGCGCATTGGTTTTGTAAGAAATTAATTAAAATTTTGTACGACGCCCATTTCTGTATGGACAGTAGTGACCAAACCAGTAAGTACTGTCATTTTGCCCATTTGCACGTGAGCCAACCAATGCTCACACATACAATAAAATACAAATCTTCATATGTGAGCAATCATTCATAACTTTTTAGTTAAATAATTGTTAAAATCTTGGCCAAATTAAAAATTAGAAAGTTTATAAAGAGTACCTAGCGTCTTAATTTTCAGGAACAAAGGCGTAAGCACCCAATGTCATTAAATGTTCATCAAACTTGCTACATCAAAGCTTCGCAATAGGTAATGTACTTGGAAAGCGATCTCATTTACATCTTCTATCGTGACACACCTACGTGCTAACTGCACAGCCTATTCGCACGAAGGCTATATCATTTCTCCGTCGTGTAGCTTTGAATAATGTCACATTAAAATATGTTACCATGTGTCATATATTATGGTTCTCGTACTGAATTATAAAACGAACACGGACATAAATCATATCACAAAAAATAATTAATAATATTTCTAATAATATTGGATCAACAACAACAACAACAGCCTGTAAATTCCCACTGCTGGGCTAAAGGCCTCCTCTCCTTTTGAGGAGAGGGTTTGGAACATATTCCACCAATCATCGGTTAAGATGCGCGGGTTCTAACCACTGGGCCATCTCGACTCTCATTTTAGATCATTTTAGACTATTTTGTACGTTTAGTTTACATAAATGATGAAAATTAGTTTTTAAATAAAACAATCAATTAAAAATTTATTTACGTTTTATATACTCTTAAAGTTTGTTACGTTAAAAAGTATTACTCAATAAAACAAAACAGCAGATTAATTTGATACTGAAATAAATGATCGTACATTACTTGTACAAATTTCTAACTTGTGCTAAGCTATAGTCTATTATATATATAGACTGTAATCATGTATATTACTAATTTCCTGCAGGTCTACGATAGACTCAAGCGAAGCCGCATCTAATTAACAATATTATTATTAACACAACCTATATTCTGCAACAGAAATCATGGTTGTGAGTGCGACATCAGAATTAATAAAAATGATTTGGTACCAATAAAAATCTATTGGATGTATCTTGCAAAATAAATTTAAATTTCATGACAGCCGATAATTTTGCTAATAACACGTAGTACTCAGCTATTTCTAACGTGAACTGCATTCTCTACGGCTTATGGACAAGAGGCACCACTTAACTCAGACCACGAGTACGTGACTACTTCTTATCAATTCGCTTACTACAGCTATGAACTTAATTAATTATGATATTGATACTTGATAATCTAACTATTATTAGTATTCAGTAGCGAAATCGTGCCATTATATATGTATCTTGTTCTTGCTTTCTTAAATATTTACTTACCGATTTTTAATTCAATAATTTTTTTAACTGCTTAAGAGTTGTTGTGAGATAAATATTTTATTATCAGTTTAGTATTGTGGTCAAATAAGTATGTCAACAATTCATATACACGGAGTTTAAATCGGAAAACCATATACATTCACCAGTTTTATTTGTTCAAAATAGTGCCCTGAATAGCAATTTATTACCGAACTATACTAAAATGAATACATAAATATACAAAGTGATTATCTACTAAAATCCAATGTTATTAGTAGTGGGTTAGGGTACCATTAATATCAAGGTCTCAAGGCAATCAAAATAATTAAAACGAATAATAATACGAAAAAACTAATTATTAGAACAAAATGTCAGTATTACCTTTATAGTGCATGCAAAATGTATGTAAGCAAATAACATGTGACCCGAGAAGTTTAGGTAATCTCGCCGCCCTTTGGGATGAGATGTCATTTTGCAAAATATGTTCCTGATAAATTGGCAAATACGTTAGTTACATGATGCTTATCGTTTCAATTACTACAATATATTTATTAAGTATATATGTATATTTATGCAAATGTTCTACATTAATTTCTAGAACATTTGTTACAGTAGGAAGTTTTGAAGCATACCTAATCAATAAAGCTTTTCTTATGGTACAATTTATTAGTAAATACTAATAAATTGTACTATATGAATACTATATGAGGAAGATACTCTTGTTTACACCTGTTTGTATTTAAAAAAAAACTGGCGAAGCCAATTTCAAGGATCGATGTGGACGTCGCCAGAAATCTAATATACGGGACGATATAGTCTCTACAGCGCAAATTCTATTATAGGCTTTTCCTAGATTTTATGTATCCATAAAAAGCAATCTGCGATATCGCCTTTTGTTCCATTTTAGCTATAATTTAATTTTATTATATCTTAAGGGCTTGTTTCTTTTAAAAAAACAAATTCTTACATATCTAAAATTTTGCTACTTATTTATATCACCTAATAACACGATAATTTTTACTATATTTTCCGGTTTAAAGACTTAGTGATCCAGCTTAGTTACAGGTACAAGAAGCATAAAGTCCAAGTTACTATGGTGATGAGCAATGGTAAGTAATTCTTACTGCTTAATGTCAGTAATTATGAGTTTTGATGCTCACTCATCGTCTGGTGACATAATTTCCCATCAGCGTTAATTAAAAAAAATACTATTTAAGTATATTACTTTTTTTTAAAAAACAAAATAAGTTTATTACAATAAAAACGTTATTCTGTGTAACATGAATATATCATACGTCAAAGGCTTTGTCGATTGATTGAATAGAAGGTTGCCGTCCACTAAACAACGCCCATGGGACCGGTTCAGGGTTACAGAGATGATTCTCTTGGAAGTAAGCAATTCTTGCGGTTATTGATAATAACCGGGACAAATTGATATATTTCTTTCATCTCCGAACCGTGTTCTTGAATTATATAAGCAATTGTAATTTTTTTTTTTTCAAAAATAATATTTAAAAACTTTGGGTATTCACATTACGATTGTTAATCATTTTAAAAGATAACAAAATATCTTTTAGATTATAATCTATTTTCCAAATTTCATTCAAATTAGAAATGTGTTCATCTATTTAAGGGACGCGTTACCACAAATAGACAGAAACGTCAATATTTATGAAACTCCTCTCTTTGCTTGGAATAAAAAGCTTTCGATCAATAAAAAAATATTAGGTTTATTATCATTAGGGCCTAAGACTTTACAGTCCTTAGTACAAACACGTTAAAATTGTATTTTGAATTTTGATTAAATTGAATTTGAATTAAATATTATTTGTACGTCGAAAATCAAACTGTCAAACCAAAATGTAACAAAATTTTGTACAACATTTATATAAATCTCAGCTCAAGTTATTACTCAATAAAACAAAATTTTGTATTGAAAATTTTGTATAAAATTTTGTATAATTATGAAATATATGATTTTTAGTTTTATTAAAAGAAAACGGTATTCAAAAAGGATTTAATGTTAATCATAATCATCTTGACCCAAGATTTTGATCTCAGACCCGCGTAAGAACTTTCATGTGCTTAATTTATGTGTATTAACAGTGAAAGGGCTGCTCCTTTCAAAACAGATGATTAAATAAAAACCACACACCACAACTAAATATTTCTTTAAATTGTTACAGATTCTTATAATAAAATCCACAGGTCATTTGAATAACTAATGAAATTTATGTTTTAACAAACTTGAATTAAAATAAAATTAAAACATTTATTTCCAAACTGTTCATGAAATAATCATTTCTATAAATTAAATAATTAACAATGTTTCGTCAAGTACAACAATGATTAACGAGAGCGTGGGTGAATCCACTGATTTGCATATCATCCCCATTTCACCACCCCCATTTGAATAATTGTTTAATTGTTGTAGTAATGCATTTACGCAGATATTTTCTGATTTATCGTTATGGATGTGAGTAATGGTGGATTATCGCATTCGGTAGTTTTATATGTTTATTAAAAGATGACATTTATACAGGGAGATCGATGTCTGGTTCGGTTAATGAATTTTTAAGTTATAAAATATTAAATATATCAAATGGGGTATACTTAACAATATGGCAATTACTTAGGTTTATACGTGAGGCTTTATAGGGATTCTCAATCATTTCCGATTGCTTATATATATGCTAACAAAACCTTGAACATTTTTAACAATAAATATATGATCATCATTTGTAATAACTCAGCTAAATATAAAAACGTTATACATACTAAAATCTATGACAAAATATTGGCACATTGGTAAAGTAATTAATTTGTTTATAGAATAAATTGCAAATACGAATTTATCGGTTAAATTAAAACAAGAAAAAATTAAGATTGGCATTCGATTTTTTAAATACCTTTATTTTCATCTGCAAAACAAAGGCATAATAATTCTTTCTTAACTAAAACTTTGAGCTAACCCAAGTTATGAACCAAAAAATATTGCTGTTAACAACATAAATATTTCCATTGCCTTCGTCTCAAAGTGCTACTTGAAAGTCTTAGAAGACGAAGTCGCACGTTGAAATTACGCCTATATAACGCAGACTTGCTTATAACCAAAGAAACTTAACCGCCACAATATTATAAGCAGATATAAACTTCAACAAACGAAACTCAGAACTTTCGTGGAGACTGATTTCACTCTAGAACTTGAGGAGACTGATTATTTCCAAGTAAATATTATCCTTCCCGGAGTTGAAATTGTTCAGTGAACGGAATACATGAATTTTAACCAAAGTAACGATAAATTTATTAATACACTAGAAAAGCTAATTGTTATTTGCCTAAAAAGAAACAAGAGCTTGGGTACGCCCCTAAATTATTAAATAATATTGTACTGAAATTATTGTATTTCAACTAAATTTATATTTAAAAAAATAAAATAATCCAAAGCCATTATTTTAATAGAAACGAACATCTTATAAGAAGCTTTTTGACTAATTAAAATTTAATGTAAGCAGTGTAACTTAAGTAAAACAAGTACTTTTTTTTCATCTTTGTATATAATATATTATTAAAGCTTTTTGCTAATTTAAGTAGAAATAGATTTTTAGATCAATTAATGACCTACATAGATATCAACATATTACTTACGTGATAGATAAATATTAAATCAATTTTGGTGCCTAAAATGTAACAGAAAAAAAGTCCCAGAACCGGTGAACATCTGGCGAAGCGCATGCTTAAACGGGTTTTACACGTTGCGCATATTGAGCGCATACATGCTTGAGTTTGCATGAAAACGCTTGAGAAAACGTGCGAATGTAACCCTTCGTGTTGATCTACATTGCTACAACAATGTTGTTTACAGTTTCAGTGACTTATATATTTGGCTGTATATAATATTGTTTATTAATTGAAAATAATATATCCTCTACACTCCCAAGAAGCAGTTGTACTGAAGTATTATAATTTTTTTATGTTAAGCGTTTTCTTACAAAAAACATATTTGTTATGTTAATAAATAGTCTGTGTAATAAATAATCTGTGTAAATTCCTTTGGAGAGTAAGTGTCTTAAGCCATACGGGTGGGGCTACAAAAGGTTTCAGCTTTAAACCATTGTTATTTGATGTATCAAGATATAAATCATATCAAAAATCATAACATAACAATCTGAAACCTAAGTATACGACCCTTTAAAACATTATTAATTCCTAATAACGCTTCCTCAGAGCTAATATTAGGGCTCATTGTAACTATTTTTTCTAAGAACAAATATGTGTAGAGATCTTTCTTCTAATTCCAGAAATGAATCATTAGTTATATTTAAATAAATAATGCCATAATGGAACGTATTACCGGTCTGTGTATTTGCGTTCCATTTAGGATTATCAAAATTCATAGAAATAATAATAGAATTGGGTCAATTAGTCATCAAATGAAATGTTGCACACATATATTCCATTCCAACGCGTGTATTTATTGAGGTATATAAAGAAATTTTACAGTTTCTATTTAATAAAGTAATAAGCAACCTACACACACATATGTATATATCCAAATACATACATAAAAGCTGTATATAATGATGTATACTTAAATCGGAACTCTTTTTCAAAGAGGTAAATTTGTAAGACTCTTCAGACATAATTCAAATTGAATTTAACTGTTAGTATAATTACAAACTTATATTGCCTGTGAATTTTTAATTTAAAAAAAAAACGAGTCAATTATTAACCTAATAAGTTAAATACCTGTATTACGGTAATACTTTAAATTTTATATAAATCCAATTAACGATAAGACAAAGGAAGATAAAATATTATAATAGAGGCTAGGTTTTATCAAGAAAAACGTTAAGCCGCGACAAAAGACAAAAGAATCTTCAATACGATCCAGTATCTCTTGTGATATCTCGATGGAAATGAAACTAAATAAAATTTAATAAGAGACGCTTACACAGTCTCGGATAAGTTATAACATAAGTTTATTTAAATGCATTTAATTAAGATAATAACTATTTAAACTGAATATACGTAGATGCTTAAGTACGTGGAAGCTTACGTTTGGCTAGAATAACTCGAGTGTACAATCACATTAGAAAGGAGCTGGGTCCTTTGTGCAGACATGTCTAGTCTAGTGAGGTCTAGACAATGAACTGCCATTGGTTAAGTACCACATGTGACACGCGATTAGTAAGTATTATTAATTTATTAAATATAACAATTCATAAGTATGCTTGATTACATTAAATGCATAAATAAATATATCAAGCAAGTCTTTGTTTAGTTACTAAAATTTCTTCAATAATTATTGATATAAATGTACTAAAATGTTTTGTTCTTTAAATTGCTCATTTATGAAAATCATTCACGTTTTTATTTAAACGACAATAAAATGAATAAAATGAACTGAACAAAAATAAGATCATGATAGAAATCTTCGAACAAAGTATAATTATAATCCGCTGTTTCTTGTGACATGGAATATAAGAAACAGCCATTCTAAAACAATATGCGCTCATAATATATACAAGGCGCCTCTTCTGTGACTTGTTTACTTTAATTAAACCTTCTTCTGTACAGAGAATAGCTTTTGTAATTAGATTACCGCATCCGATACCGTTCACTTCAAATATATATTGGAAATCAATAACGTAGGAAATACAAAATGGTCCAGATTGCACGAATAGTTTATGGCTGTTATCAATATCGTTAGCTTTGAATGTTTGAAACAATTCATTTAGAATTATAAAGATACTGTATAAGATACAAATGTTTCTATTATTAGTCAAGATGGCCAAGTGGTCAGAACGCGTGCATCTTAACCGATGATTGCGGGTTCAAACCCAGGCAATCACCGCTGATTCATGTGCTTAATTTGACTTTATAATTCATCTCGTGCTCAGCGGTGAAGGAAAACATCGTGACGAAACCTGCATGTGACAAATTTCATAGAAATTCTGCCACATGTGTATTCCACCAACCCGCATTGGAACAGCATGGTGGAATATGTTCCGAACCTTCTCCTTAAAGGGAGAGGAGGCCTTTAGCCCAGCAGTGGGAAATTACAGGCTGTTGTTGTTGTTGTTTCTGTTATTACAATATTTTCTTATTTTTTCCTGGACAATATTACTTGCTTATATTTTGGATATGTCGTCAAAAAAATTCTTGATGGTAAGGCTTTGTGCAAGCTTGCTAATCAAAGAAGTACCAGCGAGCAACCCGTAGGCCGTCATATCAGTCTTTTGTCATGGCTAGCAAACCAAGTAGAGATGGCTAATCCTGCCTTCCTTTATAAATGTAGATGCAAGTATAGTGATTTGGGTACTACAGCTATATGAAGTAGTTTAGGATATGCAATCGAAATATGTGTTTTTTTTCCTACGTAACTTAGTCTAAATAGGTAAATAAAGGAACACTGTATGCTTTACATTATTATGCAATAATTAGGAAATAATAATCCGTGTAATTAATATACAGCTCTTCAGTCCTTGGTTTTTAAATTGTTAATTAATTTGTTATTTCTTATATTATTTTTTCAAAAAAAAAAAACTTATGCACGACGCACAACGGGGTTCATATAAAACAAAAAAATATATTTGCAAACTATAACTTTAGATAAGTTTCTGTTCAACTTTATAACGCACATAAAGTTTGATATAGATGTCCTTCAGTACCTTAAAGTTACGACAATATTTTAGTGAGATTGTTTTCAGAGTAATTCGTCTGATACCATTTGACATTTTCTGGCAATTTATAGCCGAAGATGGGCGTAGGATGTTTAGCTGTCCTTTGTAATTTAATACATTATACCTATAATTTTACTCTAATTTATTCATCTGCCTGCCAAAAAAATAAATAAAAAGAAAGCAAATTTGTGTTAACGTATGGAAAAAGTACCGTTATAATGTACACGTCAATAGAAACTCAATCAATACATTCATCAGATACATCATTACGTTTCCGAGAAATATTCCGAGTCTATTCTGAACAAACGAGTACAGAATTGAGATGGATTATTTTTTTTTTGTAAATATTTGCGTACCAATCGAAATATAATGAATGAAATCATAATTAAAAGATTCTACTTATTGTGATATTGTTTCGCTTGGAATATGAACGTGATATAATATTTTCTTGTATCATCAACGTACATTTATTAAGCTATATCTAAAATGTTGCAGCAACTTGTATTCCGCAACATAATGATTGCACAACTAAACCTTCGTGCTAACATGTGGGATCGGCGTTCGCGACAAAGCCCAAAATCGGATATTATGTTTGCGAAGCCCGGTTTCCTCCATGTTGCCTCTCGAGTAGGGTTACCACAAACAATTTTGAATAATCAGGAACCACAAACAGTAAACGCGTGTTTTAATCACAGTTTTAACTTTTAAACAAAATTTATTACTTAGCACAATACACTAAAAATATATCTTGTATCAATGTAATATTTGTATATTATAAACTTAGGAGCAGTCTTCATAAATGAAACTTATATTTCACTAAATATAAATTGATCTTTTTTTAATGTAAAGACATATTGTCATATTGAATGAATTCAAAATTATATGACGTAGATATTTATCAAATAGTACCTGGTTGCTTCGTAACTGGTTGGCCGTGACACAAAGTATGGCAAGCTTATTTTCAACAAGGCGTTATTGGCCCGCTGCCATCATAGCACGCGGTTCAGTTTCGCACATATTTGTCCTCAATTACCTACCTATTGAGTTGATACTACTTTACTTTTTTCGAGCTGCGAACAGCTTCATGCTGAAAAATGTAGCGATAACATATTCTTCAGATAGATAAAGTCAATTTTAATTTGTAAGTACAGCTGAATTTAAGTAGATTTTCTAGCAATTGATTACATAAAAAAAGATATTTTATTTAATAACTAGCTATACCCGCCCGCTTCGCTGGGCATTAGTCGCAGATAAAAAAAAAATTTTTCATTTCTTTCTGTCTTAAAAAAAAAATAATATTCGTCATCTATTTCATCTTCTTCAAAGATGTTCTCGATAGGCTGCAGATAGGTCATAACACCTATAACCTTATACGATGTTATATAGGTACGATAAAAATTTTAATTAAATTTTTATAGTCTGTAAAAGTTTGCATCAAACCAACACGTCCTCTTTTATCCGGTTCTATCGAATATCGATGTTATTACATTTACAACCTTGTCAATGCTTACGAACGTACGTCAAAGCATCCTGAGCATATTCGTGCATATGTCTTGGACTTCCACTGTACGAAGATCTTTGTCCAATATCAGCAGCTATTTTATCATTCGATATTGTATCTCGTAAATAAATGTACTCTTTGGCTCAGAGTTTTGATTGGTTGTATCGAATGTAGTTTAATCGTTCGTTCTCGACCATAGCGTACATGTCAACAATGAATTGTTAAAACAGTTGACGACACGTCTTCAGAATATGGTTAGATTGATTATCTCTAATCATTATACGATACTCAAAAAAATCCATACAACTAACTCTTCGATGTCACAGAGTCTGTCGTGAGAATATTTTGATACAGTCCGAGATGATATCCATCTTCTGCTCGCATAAACATAATAACATAATCGTAATAATTGTTATACGATTGACGTGTTTCGATTGACACCTTGATTGTTTTTGTGTCGCTTAGTGATAACAATACCTCGTTTTGTAATTTCTGTACCGACATAGTTGTATAACTAACTATAGCTGTGACTTCAGGAGCTATTGCAGCATTAAAACGCCTCTCATGCTCTGCATTCAATGGCGTTCTATCTGCATTGATAATGACTTTCAATCATTTGTTATTTCACCTTCTAGAGCAGTTTTAAAATCTTTAACTAAACATTTATTTTCATAAAGCATAATCCTAAATTTAGCGATGATTTCACGATTAGTTGTGGTACTGAACATGCATCGAAGATCATTCTTTTTCTACGTTGTCCATAGAATAAATGTCCAGAAACTGGATTTTATTTAGATACTGGAAGAATTGAACCAATCATATGATACACTTTAAACGTAGACGTGAAATTATTGTATTGTACAATATTTGTTGCTCCAAATGAAGTCATTTCAAAGCAAGAATTGTAATTTCTAATATGCTAAAGAAAATATTCAGACTCCTCAGTAGATCCCATAACGTAGATAAGAAGAGGTTCTGTTGGTTCAACCAGTTATGGTAAATACATTTTGCCAGTGGAGTAGCACTATATCAGCAGTTTATTTTAAACATCATTGCGTGACAATATGGGCATACTATATTCATTGAACCAATAATCACATCGGGATTTATTGAGATTGGTTCTAGTTCTTGACTTAGTCTATTTTAATCGTTGATCATCCAGTCGTCGGGCTCGCTCGTCAGGTTTTTCAGTATCTCTTGATGAAGATGCTTGTTCGAAGATCTGGAACTTGATCATTACGTTGACTAACTGTTTTGGCAACTCTCAAAATAGAAATTCGGATTATAGTTGTTTCTAAACGTATTTCTTGTTGGTGTGTTGTTTCCGTAGCTCTTTTGGAAGACGCTCCGCATATATTGTTGATGTTCCGATCTTTTGTTTCTTCAATATCATGGTAGTTTCTATTTATATAAATTATTTTACTTAATGATGATCAATGATTTGCATTTTTTATTTCATATTTTATACTCATCGGTTGATCGACATAGAAATGCATCCTGATACTCGTAAGGGCCAACTGTTGGTTATTTTTAATGATACGGATGAAATAATCACTTTCTCCGTGAAAAAATACTTATACGTACTAATTTTCATGACAATCGGTTGAACGGTGTAGATATATTTATATCGCAGCGCTACCTGGTGGCGAGTTACATCAATGGGGATAGCATAATCTCTTTATTCATTTAATCTTAATGGTCGATCAAATAGTTTCTGAATTTATCGATGACAAACACATCCACTTTTGTATTTATATAGCCTATCATTTTTTATAAAGATCGGTGCATCTGTTTTCAAGTTATAACAGAACATACAGACAGACAAAAATGTCAAAAATGGTAAAAATTATGTCAGTCAATCATAAAAAGAATACTTATGACGAATTACGACAAAAATAAGTGTACAGACAAACTCTAGAGATTTATATAGTAGTATAGATTTAGTATTCACTTGCGATAGCTTTATTATTAGCCTATTTCATGTATAACTTTGATGTTTCTATACCGATTTCTATGCTTCTTTTTTATGGAGTAGTTATTACTGTTAACTTTTTTAATTTGGGATGATTGAGAGTGTTATAAACGCAGGAATAGACAAATATAATCTCAGAAAGCTTCGAACTACTAAGCTATTGGGAGGACACGTGTTATTGTGAGTCAACCATAAAAGATAGACAAAGGCTGTCATGGGATATTTTTTATATAATTTTAAGGAAAACATTTCCGTAATACACAATTTCTATGTGGCTTTAACCATTAAGGTAAAATAAGTAAAATATGGAGTAACTTCTCCCGTTTTCCCGACATTTCCCTTCACTGCTCTGCTTCTATTGACTGTAGCGTGAAGAAAAGTATACTATAACCAGCTCAGGAGTATGAAAAATAATTGTACCAAGTTTCGTTAAAATCCGTCGAGTACTTTTTGTTTCTATAACGGTTATACGGACAGACAGACAGACAGACAAAAATTTTACTGATTGCATTTTTGGCATCAGTATCGACCCCTTTTCAACCTCTGATAGTTATTTTGGAAAAATATTTCATGTACAGAATTGACATCCCTACAGATTTATTATAAGTATAGACAAAATAGTATTTATTTTTCTAATTTAAGGATTTCGTTTTCTATTTTAAATTCCATTTTAAAATTTGTATTTTATATACTGAATTATTTTGTCACTGTTTTCTATGACAACATTTTCAGGAGCATCCCGGTGTTTTTTTACGACAAACAAAAACAACATTTTATTTTTTTAGGCCCTATTTTTATTAATAATTTTCTGATTAATGTAAGAAAAAAAAATCGAATCTGCTTAGATTAAATTAAAAAAATAAGGTCATGTTCTTTAACCGTGCCGTATGTCCCTACCCTTTGAAACTGCATTGCACGCACTATATGGTTACTGTTAGATACTCTTTAAAACAAAGATACTTTCTCGCGGTGAGGTCTGTAATAATTTTTTACATTTATGTGTATGTATATGTAAAAATACACACAAATATAGATATATGAGGTGTGTGTTTGTTACACACAACGCCATCCATCATCATATATATATCCAGCATCAGATTCCCCAGTACTGTTGGCATCAGGCATACTGTTGGTCGTAAAATGATATTATCGCTTTAATCCCAAATAAGTGAGATTAAACCAAGCATTGAATATCATCATAAAAGAAGAAGGTATTTTTTCACATTGACTATATATGGAAAAAATATTTATATAAATTTTATTTCCATTTTCAAATACATTTTTGATGTTTCTCTTATGGCGTAGATGATTATATCATATGTCAATTGAGTAAGTATTCACCACTGACAATAGACATAGCGAACCGTATGAAATTTTAATTAATTTCTTACAAAACCAGTAATTGTCGTGTATTGTGTATGTGTGTGTGTGTGAGTGTGTGCGTGTGTGTGGTATTATTTTTATCTAACTAACTGAAATGCTATTTATCTTGTACTTTTAGTTACACTGGCTCACTTACCCTTCAAACCGTAACATGAGTATACTTAATATTACTGCTTGGCAATAAGATATATAATGAGTAGTAGGGCATGTATATGTATATATTTAAGCAACATATTAAATCTTGCCTGTTCCTTTGTATTTCATCTGATTTATACATTCTAAGTTTTATGAATTCTTGTAAACATAAGACTGTTGCCAACTCAATTCATTTCTTTTTTCACCTTATATCTCAGCTCAAAACGCGAAGCAATATAGTTTTCCATTCCTTTTATGTCAAGGTGAAAATGTAGGTATTAGTGGACGCTATCTTGCTGTTCTTGACATAACCATTTGTCTTTTAGTACTTCCTCAGGTATTTTGATTAACGATCCACGAAAAAAGTAAGAACGTTTAAACGTTTTACGTAAAAATTTACATCATTTAACAAACAAGTGTCAATATACGTTAAATATTCTAGTAACATAAGAATTAATAACATGGAATACTTAAATATATGAATTACAATAGTTACTATATAAGTTTTGATGGCGTGGAATGGTGGCAAGAATGCTAGCAGCATTACCCCGTTGATGCAGTTCTGATCCTCTGGGCATATATTATATAACATATTGACATAACTACACAAATATTAAAAATAAAAGCAAAAAAAATAATCTACAAGATATTTTTTTGCCACAAAATTTAACAATTTGGCCTTGGCCTGTTGGCCTTAATACCTCCTGTTTTTGAAAAAATAGATAACTTATAATACAACTACAACAACAGCCTGTAAATTCCCACTGTTGGGCTAAAGGCCTCCTCTCCCTTTGAGGAGAAGGTTGGGAACATATTACACCACGCTGTTCCAATGCGGGTTGGTGGAATACACCTGTGGCAAATTTTTTTTTAAACTTGTCACAAGCAGGTTTCGTCGCGATATTTTTCTTCACCGCTGAGCACGAGATGAATTATAAAGACAAATTAAGCACATGAATCAGCGGCGCTCGCCTGGATTTGAACTCGCAATCATCGCTTAAGATGCATGCATTCTAACTACTGGGCCATATAGACTCAATCAACTTATAATACAAAATCATTAAAATAAAAAAAAAACTCAGACATAATTAATCATTATTATTGAATATATTAACAGCATAATTTATATTACAGTCAGTTTACGAAAACAAAAGAGATCTGCGAACTATAATTGTCAGCTTAATTTTATCTGCAATTCCAAAGTGTGAGCAAAAAAAATATAATCCAACATAATACCGCTTAAGCTGTCAAAAGTAATAATTCAGCAAAATAACTGTTATTAACGTTATCTCTACAAGCAGACGTCTACATTTCTCTATGGAGGTTTCTTCTTAAAATGAATTCAATAATACCTTGACTTTGTTCGTATAATTTCATTTGTTTTTATCTGAGATATGTAAAAATTGCATTATCATAAAGAAGAGATGGCCCGAGATGACCTAATTACTAGAAAACACGAATCATAACCACAGATTACGGGTTCAGACTCGGCCAAGCACCAATGATATCATGTGCTTGTTTATGAGCTGAGATGGTCCAGTGGTTAGAACAAGTGCATCTTAACCGATGATTGCGGGATCAAACCCAGATACGCACCACTGAATATGGAATGTTATGTAGTGCTTGGCGGTGACGGAAAACATCATAAGGAAATCCGCATGCGTCTAATTTCATAGAAATTCTGTTACATCTATATTGCACCAACCTGCATTGGAACAGCGTGGTGGAATATATTCGAAATCTTCTCCTCGAAGGGACAGGAGGCCTCAGCACAGTAGTGGGAAATTCACAGGCTGTTGTTGTTGTTGTATTTATGCTTTTGTTTTATTTCGTGCTCAGAAATGAGAGAACAGCTCGAGGAGACCTTCTTATCAGTTGAAAATCTGTTACATCCATGTTTGATGAATAACGTACCTGTAATCGACAAAATCCGAGCCTATTTAAAGAGAAAGAAGGCATCCGGCCCAGCAGTGGGACAGATACAGGCAGTTGCTATATAAAGTTTGCTAAGTTGGTACATCTTAATAAAACTGAATATGTATTTGTAATGAGTGTCGTTAAAACAGAAATTTAAATTACAAGAAAAGTGTAATTATACAAATTTATTAAGTACTATATTTTTCTATGATTAAAAAGAGCAAAGTAAGAATAAAATAATGAATCTTTATAATAATCCGTTTAACTTATATAAAGCTTCCTCTTTTATCCTACAATATACAAACAGGAAACTATGCACCGCCGCCACAAATAACTCTAGCGGAATAGACTTTTTTTTATTCTTTTTATAAAATATATCCATAAAATAAAACATTTTACTGAATTTAATTTACCGGCGGTGCTGCAACATTGAAATAGTTCCGTTTCCTCATTAAATGATTTAACAATAAAATACAAATATTATAATAAAAAGAACAAAAGAAACTCTTTCTAAACAGTACAAAAAAAATATATTTTATTACTAATTTATCAAATTCATGGAATATATGATATTTAAAAATACGCTCTTTTATCTCATACACACGTCATGCGTGTGATTATGCTAACAAGTCATAAATATTTATAAAGTACGGACTTGATAAACCGGTCATTTTAATCCACATTTTTATTTTAATCTATGCAATAAAAGTGACCTACATTGGTTAGTTAAAAATATGATTTGATTAGATTTTTCGGCTACTTTCTCATAGTTTCCGTGGTGTAGCGGTTATCACATCTGCCTAACACGCAGAAGGCCCCCGGTTCGATCCCGGGCGGAAACATATTTTTATAGTGTTTAAATTCAACACTTTTTCAGTTAAAAATAACTTCGAAGGAAAGTTCATGTACGAGAAAATATAGTAGATACATTAAGCGCAAAATTTATACATAATGTTTGTAATTTAATATTTTAAATATTTATATAATATTTTAAATAAAATAGTTGTAATTCTAAGCCAAACATTTGTTATAATTGAATTTAAGCTTAAACGCTAAATGCGAACATGTTACAGAATATCTCTTATCAACAGCAGAACTCGTTTTCTGAATAAATCTAGTTAGCAAAAGCGCTTGGTATCAAGACGCTGCACGAACATTATACTGACTAATTGCCGCATTAATACAATGTTAGTGAATGTAACGGATTTGTCATAAATTTACATTTTTTATTTCTAATATTATACTAAAGTATCCTTAAATGTTACATAAAACACGTGAATTTCTTAAAAAAATACTCGTGTTGCGACTACAAGTTATTTTGAAAGCAGTTACGTCGAATTAGATTCATACTTTAAACTATACTCCATAAGTAAATGAATATTGTATGATGTAGTTATTTTGACAACATTTATATGCAAGTGGCTAATTCTAGGAACGCCTCAAAATGCCTCATTAAAGTTTTTTGTAAGTGGTTATTCGACACGACTCAGGAAGACTCATGACACTACACTAACCTTCACGCAAGTGTCAGCAACAACTGCAGAAACTTCCAACTAAATGAGTATAATGCTAACATAGAATCATTCATTTATTTTTAACTTATATCATGTATTAATTTGTCAAAATAATAACCAGTATTACCAATAAAGTCAAAATTAAATCAATGTATTAAAAATATAATGTTGCTTTCATACCGACCCAGTACGGTGTATTACATGAAAGATGTTTATACCCTTAATCACACAATGATTGTGCCATTTGTTGTACATTAATAATAAGCTCATTTTTTCCTTAATATACTTATTCCACATCGATAAGTGATACATTAGGCCATTATATCCCCTAGTTATTAGCGGCAGCTGTAACGCATTAGTATTCAACGGTTAGCTGTAAGCGACACCACTAGTTTACAAGATGCTGCACTGACGCTTAATACCATGTAATCGCTTCTATAATGGCTTTCAGGTTTAAATTACGCATATCATTCGCTTTAAATTTAATACCATCCAAGGAAATTATCAGGATCTTATGTATAGTAAGAGAAGCTCCAACTATATATAAGTAAATGCAAGCAAATGTGACACCAAACGTCACTACTGGACTTTTCTTTTGTATTGTACATTCCAAGATCGCTTACTGAAAGAATAATGTCTATATATATCCTGTTCTTCTCTGTTTAGGTATTTATCTATACAAACAACGGATACTTGTATCCTTCTCAACCGAAAATCATAATCGAACTTAAGGTATAAGCGATATGACGTGGAATTAATACTGACTTTCCTGTAGCAAAAACTGTTATTATAGCAGCGTTTATTAGATGATTATGAAGTGCGGTACTTTTGCTTTAGGGTCGTTGAATAATACATTTCCCTTTTTTACATTAACTTTGAAAATACAGTAGATTCTAAATCAAAGTATTCGAAAAACATTGTTGTTTAATGATATTCAGCGATGTCTTGCATTCCGTTTGCTTATTTATACTCTCAAAATTCCCATATACATATATAAGAATATACCTATTAAACTTTTTTCAAGCTAATAAAAATCTTAAGTTCCCATATTTTCAGATATATTATACATCGGGTTTTTTATTTATTTATTTGACAACTCCAATAAATGGTACAACAAATAACACAATAAACCAAAAGTCAGAATGAGTAAATGGATAATTGCCCACTTCTTTACAAGTGTTCTAAGTTTTCTTGGAAATTGAAATATAAAATTGTTAAAATCTATAAATAACGCAAAAGAAAAATAAATGATACGTAAAGTTCGACGTTGACTGTTTTTTTTTTTAATTGACACTCTTTACTTCAATATATAATAATACAATTGAATACATATAAACACAAATAATTGTGTATATAGACGAATGGAATAAATATGTCATGAATAGCCTTGTCAAGAGAAAAGAACACAAAGGTCAACAGTTATAATTTATTGTATTAAAAAAGTATGGGTGGAGAGATCGTTAAATGATTGTATTGCAATGTCTGTACAACAGATTTTTAAATAAGTATAACCTTTAACTAATAAATTAAATTCATTTTACTACTGGAAGGAAGGAAGTAAGAGAGCCGAATTGGCCCAGTGGTTAAAACACGTGCATCTTAAGTGATGATTGCAGGTTCAAATCCAGGCAAGCACGACTGAATTTTCATGAGCTTAATTTATCTCGTGCTCGGCAGTAAAGGAAAACATTGCAAGGAAACCTGCATGTGTCTAATTTCATAGAAATTCTGCCGCATGTGTATTCCACCAACCCGCATTGGAACAGCATAGTGGAATATGTTCCGAACCATCTCCTCAAAGGAAGAGGAGACTTTAGTCCAGCAGTGAGAAATCTACAGGCTGTTTTTGATTGTTTGAAAGAAAAATATGCTAAAAGCTACAATATGTTAAGGGAGATCCAAGGTACTAGTCGACACAAAAATTATTTCATCACTCTATGGCATTAATCTGGCTCAAATAAAAAAATAGCGTTGCCTATCATAAGAAAATATGTGTTTCACTTGTGTATTCAATGTTTTAGGTTTTTATTTCATTACTTAATATTTTTCAATCAATCTAATTCGTTTATTACCTTATGATTACAAGGTTTCTTTTCTACCCACTCAGTGCAACGTAAACAATTAGCTCAAAATATAATGAAGCCTAAATATTGTTGCCTTGAATTTTGTGGACAGTTGAAGCTCGAGAATAAATTAAGGGATTCACTTTTGCCTAAGGTATGTCTCCTTTCTGCCGTCCCATTGTTAAACTTTACTGGAAAGTTTGTGGCTTTAGAGTGAATAAGGTGTACGCCGTCTCTTACAAAGTCGATCCGAACTGTCGGTACGTCTGTTTCGTACGTTTGCGAATTGGGGTAATTTTTATATGAGTAACGTTTGGAGTTTGGAAGTTATTTCAGATTCCTTGATCTTTAATTTTTTTACAATTTTTTTCTAATAATTTAACCAAATTTGAAATTTTAATTCGTTACTTAAATCTGATCTATGTATTCAATATCGTACCAATTCAAAACTACTTTTATGTGCCTCCTTGAATATTTTCATTATTTTTTATTATTGTTGTATTCAAATTATAACATAATAATAATAATAGCACAATATCATCAGTGATGCTTACAAATTTTTAATAAGATAATTTTATACAATTTAAAGTATTTTATAGGTTTTATTTATTATCAAATGGTATATTTTCATTACAAATTCAGTAAAGATATTGCAACTTAAGTACATTATTGTAATTCCTCATATAACACTAAATACTATATATATATATATATAATTTATTTCTTTTTTTTCTATTATAATACATTTTAATACAACCAGATGTGCCCAGGTCTTGTGAGAAAAACGTTTACGACACATAATTTTCACTCACCCTATTGCCCCGCAGTAATCGGTGCGTTCTAACCTTTTACCTTAACTTGGCCGGTATACCGATAGCTACGTATCATTTGTAGCCACCCTTCCCCCACACAGTCCTCAACACGATACGAAATCTTGACTTGGGCCTAATCAATCTAGTAAAAACAAAAATTCAAGGATCCTTATCCGAAAATATTTGTTTTTTTTTTCATACTTAGAATTTATTTATAATGTATAGACGGAAAAAATTACATTTAAATTTCATTATATTCAAGCCAAAAAACAAACAGAGCGAGCTACATAAAACTGTTTCAAAGAAGTTTGTGTATATTTAAGGACAAAGCTGTGTTTTATTAAAAAAACCGGCCAAGAGCGTGTCGGACACGCACATGAAAGGGTTCCGTAGCCATAAGATGGGGCATAAGATGGAAACTTAGCAATCTTTATTTCTACCCTGGCCCACTTCTGTATGTAGGTATGTAACATTCCTACTTATTTTGTAGATAGTTTGTAAATAGTTATTTTCATACATTACCATTTAGTTAGGGCAACTGTACGTCATAAGTTGGTCGAGTTGTATAAAAATAACTATGTATGGTATAGAAAATAATAATTTTTCGATAATTTTAAAAACCAATTTTTGGATTATCAGTATACATCTCTCAACAAATTTTCGTGGTAATCGGCGCAGAAACATCGGAGAACGAGCCAGGACAAACTGACAGACATGACGAAACTATAAGGATTCCTAGTAGACTACGGAACCCTAAAAATGAATGTCAGGACATTTCCTTTAATTTATATAGATTACAAATATTATGTAATTGTTGCCAATTTCAAATGAACTAAGGAATAATTTCAATCATAATATTATAATTGAATTCCTTATTATGGGCATTATATTTTAATTACTGAATTTGATATTAAATCTACAAACTGTTTAATTATAATCCAATGCCTGTGTTCAGGGGTCGTATCTTCCTTTGCTAGTCTTATAATGTCAAAACAATATTACCATTCAGATTTATAAAGGAATTTATATTATAAACCTTAATACCAGTTCAAAGTTCTGCCATTGTTTAATATTATCAAGATATTAAATAACACAAAGAGATTCTAATGCGAGTCAGGCCGTTCTAATTAAATGCATATTGATTTTTGATATAGACTTGAATGAAGATTGTGTGATCACTCTAGCATGTGCTTAATATTCATATGCAACTAATACTTCTCTGCACGGGATGTAATGTAAAATTTTATAGACTTCATTAAAATAAGATGAAGATTGAAAATATTACTAAGAGTATGTATGTATAAAATATCGAGTTTAAATCAACCTCATTAACTAAAATAAAAATTTTACCAAAAAGAAAAACCGACTTCAAACAAAAGATTATTTTAAAACAAATAAATATGCACTAAAAAGTATTAAAAATAATTGCATATTCAACATATTTTTTAGTCCTCCTAAGTAAAATGAAATGAAAAATATTAGACTACTTAAAAGTCGAATTACGATTATATAACGTAGTTATAGTTATTGTTATATTTGGAGCCGGTAAAAAAATAAAATTAAAATGGGACCCCACGGGGAGCACTACCTTTCAAACGAAAAAAAAATTATCAAAATCGGTCCACCCAGTGAAAAGTTACGAGGTAACAAACATAAAAAAATATATATATATACTGACGAATTGATAACTATCGAAAATATTATCACAATGTTTTTTTATGAATGAAAAAAAAAACATACATTTCATGCTCTTAATATATTCCGTTCACGTTTGTAAGTTATTTTAGCTTCCATAAAACTTCACTTGCATACTATAATTTACCACGGTCTTAGAATGTTCTAGAATGCAGTTATCTTCACGGCTCTTTCTCCAGTTATAAAGCAGACGATAAAAATTTATTGCCCTCTATGAGACTAATATTTCTCACAAGTGCACACAAGAGCAAATATATTTTAAAGCAGTGTAAACGCACATTGCAACCAATTCAGTACTTTATACCCCCTCAGGGAACAGAACGAGTCGTTCCTTTATCGTTTTCTTAGAACAAGATTTCTCACTCTTAAGTCGAAAAAGATTATCCACGGATAGGAACTAACTACATTCTGAGAGTATTAAGGCCTTCGAGTTTTCGCAATCGCATTTATTATAGACAATCGGTTTACATTAGGCGCAAAGTCCTTTTCCACGCTTCCATAGCAAACGATTGCAATTTATACTTTTGTCTTTCCACTAATTCATTGATTCCTTTTCACTCATAGTGTGCTAAAAGTTATAGTTACCAAAGAAACAAATAATTATTCTCATGTATAATGACTACATAGTATAAAACAAAGTCGCTTACCGCTGTCTCTCCCTATGTATGCTTAGATTTTTAACTTTTAGATTTTGATGCGGTTTTTTTAATAGATAGGCCAATTTAACAGGAAGTTTTATATGTATAATACATGGATAACATACAAGTCAAACAATTTTAATTTTAGAGTTTTCTAAAGTCATATATAAACACATTTTTTGCACTTAGGTTGCAAACGCCGTCTTAACCCTACCTCTTAACGAGATAGATCAAAATAGTAGCGGGTCGCTACTAATTTTCATAAAATCTGGAGAGAAAATCGCCATTTACATTTTAAAAATAATGTCGTGACTGTTATTAATTAATTAAGCTACGGTTACGTATCCTTGCAAACGTCCGAGAATTTTAATTAAAAGCAATACGAAAGTACTATTTTCGTATTTTCGCAGACCCTCTTTGTGTTTTCTTTAAATCTCATATAAGCTAAAATATATGAAGTATCAAGTTTGTTGGAAATGAAATGAACAAAATTACACTTGTTGTCAGATAAGTGACCTTAATATGATAGAATGTTCTGACAGGCTTCAACATATATTAACAACATTAGTTAATATGTCGCAGGGTCTAAGAACGACAAAAGTACCGAGTGGTTATTATAGGCTTTCTTTTCCTCTTATAACATTTTCTTTCTTATTAATTAATGTGACTCATTAATTGGGTCGGTATAAAGGCATCACATAGGTAAGTGGCCCTTTGATGAACTAGGTTATATTAGCCCATGTCTTCCGAACGAGTGAAATCTTTAATTTCTATACTATAAGTATGGACACATTAACACAAAGCAAGTTTAATTTTGAACTAGCTAAACCTTCGATTTTATCTATTGCATACCGTCATACCAAATTTACCCCCTTGAGGAGTAAAATGTAATAATTCTGGTAACATCGTACAATAAAAATATTCTAATTTAATAGATTAAAAGTCTATTTTAGAAAAAAATCTGTGTTAATGTACTACTTGTATTTTATAATTACTTAAAGTTATATATATTATTTCTAATCTAATATAAATTTTTATAAATAAAAAAAAACCGCCTTCAAAAATGAACTAAAAAGAAAAAAATAATCAGTTGCATCCATATCCAATTTACGATTTTTTATTCACCTCTCAAAGTCGGTGCCAACATTGCTAATGTAGGTACATAATACATAATACAGACATACAAAAACTAAATCTATTTATTGTATAGATGACACCATTAGACAAACCTTACTATCGATACAAATTAAATGATTTCAATATAGGAATTTATTTACTTTGTTGGCACCGACTTCAAAAGGTGATTAAAAAATCGTAAATTGGATATGGATGTAACTGATTATTTTTTTCTTTTTAGTTCATTTTTGAAGGCGGTTTTTTTTTATTTATAAAAATTTATTTACTGCTTTTCAGTGTTGTTTTGCTATTTATAATTACAATTGGAAGTGTTTGTCATTCACTTTATTATACTCAGTACATTTCGGCTTTCGACTCTAAACATAACTAAACGCCGTTTCAATACGATGTGGACTGCAACTCAAATTAAGCGTTACCTAAGTTACAGTAGCCTAATGTTAACTGCTCATCGCCAATTAGACAATACCATTTTTCCCGATGCAATGCTGTTAATCATTGAGGAGTTCTCCTGGTAGTCCACCATCAGCTAGACTTCATCATAGGCATGTTTACTAACATCAATTGCTTGACGACTATCTTAAAGAAATAGAACTAAACCCGTAAAATAGTTACTTACTAATAGGTTCTGATTACCAGTTGTGGTCTTCATCATCAGTTCCACTTCATCAAATGTCACTTTCCGTGAGCATATGACCAAAGCACTTTGAATAAAACCGAAATCACTATAGGTGTGCCTATAAAATTTGAGGAGTTCCCTCGATTTCTCCAGGATCCCATCATCAGATCCTGATCGCCTGACAATGGGACCACCTGTAAAACATGCCCTTTCAAACAAAAAAAGAATTGTCAAAATCGGCCCAGCCATCTTCGAGTAATTCGGTAACATACATAAAAAATAAAAAAAAAAAAAAAAAAAAAAGGCCCCGACGAATTGAGAACCTCCTCCTTTTTTTGAAGTCGGTTAAAAATTAAACTGACTAAAGTTGAAGAACGTAAATTTATGATAAGGTTAAAAAAAATACGAACAGGCTGTTCTTGATATTTATTGCCTCGGGGTAGGCAATATTTTTTCATAAAAAATAAGTACCTATAGAAGTACCTGTCTTATACGAAAATATTTATGTATATGAACCAAAACAACATACAGTTTTACAATTGAATATGGTTTTTACTTATAATATAAAGATATGTACATAAATATAGAGTCACGCTATTGTAAGACCTACTGTAACAAATTGTATAAATAGGATATCATATAAATATATAGTTCATGATACAGGGTAGAAATTCTCTAAAATACTTTGTTATAATGATATACATTACATACATTTATACATATAATAACATTAGAGTGTTTGTTTGTAATATTAAAGTAGCCCTTTTTTACTCAATGCGTATGTATGTATACACGGTACATATACCAAAATAAACATTTTTTACAATTTTTGTCTGTCTGTTTGTTCCGGCTAATCTCTGAAACGGCTGGACCGATTTTGGCGGGACTTTCACCGACAGATAACTGATATAATAAGGAATAACTTAAACTACAAAAATATTTTATGTGGTAATTTCAAACGCTTACAAGGTTGCGTGCACATCTAGTATTACATATTTTTGGGATATAACTAATTATGTCACCCTTAGCAGTGAAATGATATTATATAGTATACAGATAATTGTATCTCATCAGATTTATGAAAACTATTAGTGAGAATTCAATATATCAGATAATCGAATCCAAAATAATAAATCTATATTTTATAGACAAGTTCCAACCACATTTATATTTGAAAATAATAACAACATCTATGCAGTGTCGTAGTTAGGTGAGGAAGGGCCACGGTGCATATAAAAATAATCGGGACCGCACCCCCTCTTTTCCATACCTATTTAACTAATAATTACCCTTTAAAATAATAGATACCAAATAAGAAATCTTGTGCGCAGGGTCGTGAATTTCTAGCTTCAGAAGCTTAAGGATTAGTTTAGGGGGCTCACTGAACTCCGGAGCCCTGTTGCACTTCACCACCTGGCCCTACAATAGCTATGCCTCTCCATATATGGTTCAGTTTGTTCAATATTAAGCTTCCTTATCTGTATAAATAATATATTAATTAATAAAACATAACAACTAACAATTTTTTTTTAGTTTTCAGATATTTAAATTGGCCTACTTACGGCCTACTTACTTATATATATTTCATTTGTTTTTTTTAAATATCGTTGGGTAACATCTACATTTTATCCGTGCGAAGTCGGGGTATTTTGTAATATATAAGTAGCAATGATATAAGCGAAACTCCGTAATAAGATATGAGTTGAGAATAGACATTGGGTTGCGACGGGAATCATTAAAAGTTTCAAACTGAGCTGCATCTCGCGAATGGTATACGACGCGACTATTATGAAAATTGTATTCTGTTCTATATTGCTATAAATAACCATTTTTGACACCTAATAAATGCTGTCGTTAATTTCTCCCTTTCTAAGATTTAAACGCCTATAAGAATATATCTCACCCGCATTGAGTTCAGCCTCAACACACTACACAACACTAAATGAATCTAGGAGCTGCCAAGCATCGAAACTAAATATTGCTAACGGTTTGGAATGTTGATAATAATTTGTAAATGTAAACCTTAATAATACGCACGTATTATCATAATAAACAACACACGAGGAGGAAAGTTAAACTAAAAACACTTAGTTACACTTATCAAAGTATTTTTATTACATCATGCTTGGAATACATACAGTATTCGTTCTTATAATCCATGTATATTATTAACATTGCCTACTATAAATTTAAAGTTCATGACAAAAAATACGTATATTTTTAGATAATAATAATATAAATTTCTATATTTTTTTACTAATTTTTGTAATCTATATAAATTTAATTGTATTTTATTTACATACTTTGTAATTGAAAAGGTGGAAAAGAGTAACTGATTCTTACCGATACTTCTCGGTAGAATATGCCTGAATCGATGATAGCTTTACATTTAATTCAACATGTATCATGACAAAAGTGCTTTTATAAACCTATTTCAATAAAGAATATTTCGATTTTGATGCCTATTACTGATTTAATTAACAATGGAATTTAACGTGTTCATCAATTTAATTAAAATATAGTTTCAAAAAATACAAGGCTTGATAAAATGTAAATTGAAATAAAAGAACATGAAAAACGAACATCAAATTGTGATATAAACAATTCAATTCCGACAAAAACTTATCTGAGAAAGTTTTTTCATAGAATCGACGCTTTTGTGTCTCACAAATAACATTCATCATCATCAAACAACAGCGAGTGAGGGATTCAGTTCTATTATATTTCTAGTAATATATATTCTGTTTTCTTACGTCATTGCTGTATAGTTGATGAAGCGGCGCTCCTAGCGTATTCTACATAAAATCGTATGTGAAAAGTAGGCGCGTCGCTTTACGGTGTATTATTACACTTTCGAAAATGACCTATATTTTATTATTGAACAATTTAATATATATAATGGTTATAATTAATCTTTTTATGAATACAAATCTAATACATTTTTAAATTAATATAATCCATCATTTAAAATTAACATACGTAATGCATAATGCAGAATTTATTATACTGAACATAAGTTTGAGGGTACAAAAATATTCCTACTTTAGATGTCAGAACTGTATTCGCATAGATCTGGAATTTATGTTATCTTACAAAATGTTAATATGCTAAATAGATAAAAGATATTTTCTTTATTTAAATCACTTGCGAGCGAAAAGCATTAATTGTGCATACATATGTATATGTATTATAAAAGTCATCTGAAAGTATGAGCGGAGAACGCTCATCAGTTATTCTACCTGCAAACAGCAGTACTTTGTTTTTTAGTGTCCAGCTTTAAACGGCGAGTAAACCGGTGTAATGCCAGAAGGGATCTAATATCTTAGATTCCATTACTGTAGAGCATTTTAAGTGTGAGGAAAAAATGTTGTAGTGCGTGCGCAATGCCTGTGGGCCGAAAGTATCAATTACCTTAGCAAAATAGATAAATAACAAGGCAAGGATAAATGAAAATCTTTAAATATTTTATCGTAACCAAAATTCAGTATTCAGCCATTCATAGTTTTCAAATAGCCCCCGCGTTAAAACCGTGAACATTGTATGGTAATGCAAAAATTTAAAACACTTTCACGAATATAAATTTTCATTGAGGCTTGCGTGCACTCTGATAAATTGCTTTTTATTCTAAAAGGTATTTTTATGAAGCACCGTTTAGTGGCCTATTTACCCAGTGGGAGCAGCCAACCAGACATTATTTCGTTCATTCCAAATTTCGGTATTCGTTAATCTTCATTATGCAGGCTCAATATTGTACCTAATCTTATTATATTGTAACCAGTTTTAATTACGTATGAATCTAATAAATTTTCATTTATGAATATTTTGATAGGACCTCTTTGAATTGTTTTATACATTGCTACTCAAAGAAACTACGGTTTAGTGATTCTTGTCCTATTGATAGTAATATTAACAATGAAAACCATTACATGGAATAAGACTGGTATGAGTCGTAACCGAAACGGTAAAATTCAAACGGGCATGATTTAAAAAAAAATCATAATGATATGTTCATTTCACATGTCTCCACCCACAGTAAGTTACGTAGTGGACCACCTGAAGAAAAATTGTTACTAATGATAATGGCTGCATATTCCCACATAAATTTTAATAAAAAAATAAAAGCGAGCCAACTTATAAGCTGGATACTTTCCAATATTAAATAGAAAGCTTCGTCAAAGATGGATGTCAGAGATGGTTTGGCAAAAATGCTATTTTACAACTTTTACTGTAACACATTTTTCTTTTCAACAGTGATGATAAGTTTACGCGGTGGTATAAAGTGGATCTATGGGGTACTTTTTTAAGCTGTGATCTAACATAAAAGTTATATATTATACAGTTTTATAATAGCATGAGAATATTTCGCTAATAAATTCAAAGGGGCAAACTACGTGTTCATTGAAAACATATTTACATATATTTGCTTAATAATACTGTAGTGAAACAAACACCTACCACTTAGACTTCCTAAAGTTACGGAAATGAATGTGTAAAATTTTAATACATGTTTATATTTTACCTCGAGGCGAGATTGGTAATAGAGAACAACATAACATCAAGATAATCTTTACTAAATATCACGGATTCTAACCCGGGCAATCACTGAGTTTTCATGTACTAATTTATTTTCTTCATTTATCTCTTCAACGGAGGAGAAAAAAGCATCGCGCGGATTGCTAGAACAAAATTTGTATATATGTCGAATTAAATTTTTTCTAAATACTATGGTGGATAATCCACCGCCTTTTCGATGGGGTCGTTTGTACCCAGAACTGGGACATTTATAGGTGATCACTTTTAAATTTAACTAACCCAAAATATTTACGGTATTTCTTCCGCTTATAATTCAACAAATGGCACGATTATTTTGTACCAAAAACCATGCGCACCAAACATATTTTTTTGGTCATACCATCATATTTTTTTTCCTAAGACATACTTTTAATCACATCTAGTATCTATAGTTTAATAATAAAAACAGCTTAAAATACCTTTTTCTCTTTGACACAGACATGTGGTATGAAGCCATCTATATAAGTACTGGGATAGACCCAGTACTTATATACTTGCCTTCATTTAAAAATTATTTATAACAATCTTTAAATTCCATATAACCAAACAAAGTAGAATTTGAATACGAAACTACATGTATCTTGTATACCTACATTCTACATTTCATTTTACCAAAACTATGAACACGGTTTTAGGGGATTGACAAATCTATATAGTTTATGACTTTAAGAATGAAATGAGGTAAGCTTCGTGATAATGAAATGGTTGGGAGACGAGTACGAGTACAAATATGGAATAGTCAGTTAGGTTACAAAAACATCTAACCTGCTGTTTCGTTTATAATATACCATGACATATCATAATATTAATGTTATGAGTAGGTATCTTTCTACAGAAATTATAAATATGTCGTAGATATCCAAAAAATCAAATATTGATTTTTATTAAGATTGTTATTATCAGTTTTTTTTTTTTGAAAAAATCGAATATTCTAAATGCAAATACCTTCAACGAGTCGCCAGGAATGACGTTTGACGGTTTTTATTAAGTTTTGAAATAAAAGCAAGTACACTTAAATTATTTCATATAAATAAATAATATATATATATATTATAAGATATATGTTTTGATTGACTATAAAATGAGCTGCACTACCGCCATTGATTCATTGTGATTTCGGTGGTCGTTGCGGCAAGTAGGAAGTGCGTTGATTCATTGTTCGTAAAAGTGCTTTATTGTTGTAATTAGTCTTTATATGAATATATGTGATTTGAAGTGTAAATAAAGTGATAATTTATAAGAGTAAGTTATTTTTGTTTCAAGTAAGAATAAATAAATGTAATAACGTAGGGTATTCGAATATATTTTTTTTATTTTTTTCTTTATTTTCATTTCTGAACCTAAATTCAGAAGTGGGATAAAGAACTAGTTTTGTGATTGTTTGTTTAATTACATTGACAATGCCTCGCGATAGCAATGAATCGTCGCACCGTTCTCGCGGTAGTTTACGGCGTGTAATAACTCCATACGACGAACGCGATAGGTCACGTCATCGTAATCGCAGTGCTAGCTCTGATCGTAACAACCGCCGCTCGCGACGTCGTCGTCAGACGCGTTCACGTTCTCGCGAACGCCGAAATCACGATTCGCGCTCACCCGCATTTTCTCGTTCTGTCAATAACGATAGATTGCAACTTACGCTCGATGCTATTTTAAGAAAGTTAAGTCCTGCCGATAATAATGAACCTCGCGATCTACCTAATAATACGAGTGTTAATCTGGTCAATCATACTAATACGTTACCGAATAACTCTAATGTCAATATTGACAAAGAAATCAATCAGGCTATAAATAACCAAAGTGCCGCGTGTCCGTCCGTTCTCGTTACGCCTCGTAGCAATGTTTCACACCAAGCACGTTTGGTGGAGGGCTCATCAAGTCACGGCGATAACGTTCGTAGTCGGGAAGTCGGTTCGTCGGAGCTAATAGAGGCCCTAAAGATGTTACAACCCATTAGATCAAACAATTATTTTATATCTAATTTTGATCCTACCGTCAACAATATTGACACATGGTGCGATGAAGTAGACCGCGCTTGCCTCGCTAACGGTTGGTCGGACGGTGAGTGCCTTTCGAGAGTAGCTTCATGTCTAAAAGGGGACGCGCGTGTATGGCTTTCGGAATGGATAACGAATGATCGTACATGGTCAAATTTTAAAAAGGAACTTAGGCCTCTCTGTCCGCAGCGCTTAGATTACGCAAACATCCTTTATGACGTTATGAACTTAACATCTGGTCAATATGTAACCTATGCTGAATATGCGCGAAGAACCCTACTTCGATTACGTGTAATTAATGGTTTGAGCGATGAGTTGCGTACGTTAATTGTTATACGCGGAATAGAAGATGCCCAAATACGGGCGGCAGCTACAAATGCACACTTAACAGTCGATAATATAGTGTCGTTTTTATCTATATATGTAAAGACGGTTAAAAATAAATCAAATGCGCGAAACGATAACGGTCACCCGCTCAAACGATTGAATTCAAACGTTAATAGGCAAGGCGATGCTAGGTGTTTTAAGTGCGGTTTACGTGGTCATTTTGAACGCTCGTGTAGACGCTCAAATGTAGACGCGAGTCAAGTATCAAGTGGGAATTTTAGAGATCGATTACAGTGTAGATTTTGTAAAAAGATGGGTCATGTTGAGAAAGACTGTTTCGCTAAAAATCGTTCGAATACGCAAGGCCAACGACAAGTTAACCTATGCAGAGCTCGTTTGACTCCCTTCTCTAAGGATGTTATGACCGCGGTGGTAGAAGGAGTCCCGATGGACGTTCTTATAGATAGTGGGGCACTTAACGTGTCGTTGATATCCTCCGATGTTTTGCGTTATCTTTCAAGTCGGCCGCAGACAACCTATTGTGTCCTCAAAGGTATTAGCAATCGCGAGATCATAGTGGACTCTTTTGTTACCGTTAATATTGAACTTGACGAAATTTCGATCGAAGCAGACTTGATGGTCGTACCATCGTCCTGCATGAACACGTCTATAATTATTGGTACGGACGTTTTGAATCGGGACGGGGTAGTTTATATAAGGACTAAAGACAGACAATATCTCTCGCATTCTTTGAACGATATAAAGGCTGTTAACCGGGTAACGACTATCGATGAGGTTAAAATAGACACCCCGCTTAAAGGTAACGAATATGAATCCTTATTAGAAGTAGTGAGAGACTACTCTGACTATTTTATTTCTGGTACTGCGACTACAACAGTTAAAACAGGTGAAATGTGCATAAAGTTAACGAGTTCTGAGCCGGTCGCTTATCGTCCCTATAAACTTTCCCATCAGGAGAAACTCAAGGTTAGAGATATCATTGCTGATCTGCTTAATAAAAAAATTATCAAAGAGTCGCAATCAGAATATGCAAGTCCAATCATCTTAGTCAAAAAAAAGGATGGGTCAGATCGCATGTGCGTGGACTTTCGAGCTCTTAATAGATTGACTGTAAGAGACAGATATCCTTTGCCCTTAATCGACGACCATATTGATAGATTGGGAAGTTATAAATATTTTACGAGTCTCGATATGGCCACGGGATTTTATCAAATACCCATTAATAGCCAGTGCACGCATTATACGGGGTTCGTAACACCAGAGGGTCAATACGAATTTTTAAAGATGCCATTCGGCTTGACTAATTCACCCGTTGTGTACCAGCGTATCATCAATAATACGCTTCGTGATTTTATTAACTCGGGACGCGTGCTAGTTTATATCGATGACGTTTGTATCATGAGCTCTTGTGTCGCTGAAGGGATTACACTTCTTCGAGAGGTTCTTTGCACTCTAACAAACGCTGGTTTCTCAATAAACTTAAGTAAATGTTCCTTTTTAAAAACCGAGATCGAGTACTTAGGACGTTTAATTAGTGAGGGTCAGGTTAAGCCGAGCCCCCGTAAGGTAGAAGCACTTACAAGATCTTCCCCTCCTCAGAATGTTAAGCAAGTCAGACAGCTTCTTGGCCTTGCAGGATATTTCCGCAAGTATATAAGGAATTACGCAACTAAAACGGTTAGTCTTACACATTTAACTAAAAAGGGTGTTAAATTTAATTGGGGACCAGAACAGGAACAGGTACGATTAGAATTGATTCAAACTCTTACTAACGCTCCCGTTCTAGCCATTTTTAATCCCAAGTTCAAAACTGAAGTCCATACCGACGCTAGTAGTGCAGGCTATGGGGCTATTCTTTTACAAATTCACGCTGATGATAGTAGGCACGTCGTAGAATACTTTAGTAAGGTTACACAAAACGCTGAGTCCAGATATCATTCTTATGAGCTGGAAACCCTAGCAGTCGTGAAAGCTTTACAGCACTTTCGACACTATCTTATCGGTTTGCAATTCAAGTTGGTCACTGACTGCAATGCTCTCAAGTCTACGGAGCGAAAGAAAGACTTGCTGCCTCGTGTGGCTCGATGGTGGTTATACTTCCAAGATTTCGATTTTGTAATAGAGTATAGGCAGGGTGTGATGATGCCACACGTCGATTATTTGAGCCGCAACCCTCCAGCTGTTGTTAACCAAATATCACGTCCTCAGAACTGGGCACAAATCGCTCAGTCCGCTGATAATGAGGTTCAAACTTTGATGGTAAAGCTGCAGGAACGAAAGTTGGATTCTAACCGGTATGTAGTTCGAAATGGGTTGCTTTGCTACAGACATAGTCAGACGGGTGAGGAGGCTAGGTTCTTGTGCTTTATCCCTAAGGGCCATAGGTTGAGCCTACTTAGGCTATTTCACGACGAACATCAGCATATAAATGCCGAAAAAACCTTGGATCTAATACAAAGACATTTTTGGTTCCCTGGTATGAGCAGCTTTGTACGAAAGTACATAGCCCACTGTATAATATGTGTTTCAAAGAAACGTATACCCCGTCAACCACTACAACAAATAACCTCATGGCAAAAACCGTCGGAACCTTTTGATACGATTCACATTGATGCTTTAGGCCCTTTACCGATTTCAAAAAATTACAAGTTTATATTAATTGTTGTGGACGCATTTACAAAGTTTTGTTTGCTCTATCCTATTCAGCGCCAAGATGCGCTGGAACTGAAGGCATGTCTTACTAATACAATAGCTCTTTTTGGGGCTCCGAAATTATTGATCACAGATCGAGGGCGCATGTTCGAGTCCCGTGAATTTTCAAGTTGGATACAGCAGCTGGGCTCATCAATACACTACATCACCCCACAAATGCATCACGCGAATGGACAGGTTGAGAGGTACATCAGGACACTCCTCAACATGTTACGCGTGGAAGCGGACCTCAACCCAGCCTGGTCAGATACCTTGTGGAGACTTCAATTAACGTTGAATATTACGCGTCAGAAAACCACGCAGTCATCTCCCCTGAATTTGCTGGTAGGTATGGAAGGAGCAACACCCTTAATACGCTCTGTTGTTCGCGATTTAGCTATCGATGGTACTCGACCAAATAGGGAATCGTGGCGAGACATGTGTAGAGCTAGAGCTAGTGAGTTATTGGAAAGCAACCAACAGAGGCAAGATGACCGTGTTAATCAGAATCGACAGGTTCCGAAGCAGTATAGCGTTGGCGACCTTGCCTTTGTTATTAAGTATTCACAATCCGTTGGTAAGCTAGACCCCGGGATGCGAGGTCCTTATCGGGTCACACGAGTGCTGCCTGCCGGCCGCTATGAGTTGAAGCTTCTTGCTGGTAGCTACGGGAAGACAACCCAGGCGGCGGCTCAATATATGGTGCCGTGGAAGAGCGAATGGTGTCCTGAGTCTTGTGCGTCGTTCTTCAGTCGTAAGTGCTAATACGAATTCTTTATGTTGACTTTAGTCGAGCTTATAATTATGGTGTGTGATACCTGAATTACGATGTAATTCGGATGACGTATATAATTTGTGTGATACCTGAATTACGATGTAATTCGGATGACGTATATAATTTGTGTGATACCTGAATTACGATGTAATTCGGATGACGTATATAATTTGTGTGATACCTGAATTACGATGTAATTCGGATGATGTATATAATTTGTGTGATACCTGAATTACGATGTAATTCGGATGACGTATATAATTTGTGTGATACCTGAATTACGATGTAATTCGGATGACGTATATAATTTGTGTGATACCTGAATTACGATGTAATTCGGATGACGTATATAATTTGTGTGATACCTGAATTACGATGTAATTCGGATGACGTATATAATTTGTGTGATACCTGAATTACGGTGTAATTCGGATGACGTATATAATTTGTGTGATACCTGAATTACGATGTAATTCGGATGACATTTATTACGTTTCTGATACCTGAATTAATGTTTAATTCGGAAGACATGTTTTTATGTATGTGTAACTCGGAACATATGTAAAGCATAATGACTTCCGAGTTAACTCATACAACGGATATAAAGTATACGGTCGCGATATTTGTATGGCACACAATGGCGCCTTGTGTGTCGTGCGGGTATCGGGACGGTATATGTCACTAAAATATTCATGTAACATAAAAGATTTTTATACGATTTAATCCGCAGATGACGATGATGATGTGGGAGAACAGGACAATTCAACGCCTGGAACAAGCCAAGGTTTGTCAATGCCACAACTTGACTGTGAGGATGTTGATATGCCACAAGACAACTCGGAAGGGTGTTCATCAAACGTCGTCGAGGACGACTCCACGTCAGGAGAGGCCGTATAAGATATATGTTTTGATTGACTATAAAATGAGCTGCACTACCGCCATTGATTCATTGTGATTTCGGTGGTCGTTGCGGCAAGTAGGAAGTGCGTTGATTCATTGTTCGTAAAAGTGCTTTATTGTTGTAATTAGTCTTTATATGAATATATGTGATTTGAAGTGTAAATAAAGTGATAATTTATAAGAGTAAGTTATTTTTGTTTCAAGTAAGAATAAATAAATGTAATAACGTAGGGTATTCGAATATATATTTTTTATTTTTTTCTTTATTTTCATTTCTGAACCTAAATATATATATACATCAAAATATCATCATTCCTTCGCCATTTTTAGTTAGATACAGTTTCATAGTTGTGAATAGAACTAGCTACTTAAAACTTTGTGAGATTAAGTTATTAACTACTCCTGGCCAATATGTTGGAATATATAATAGCTACGATCGGGTGATCTTTTAAAGTAAAAATTGTAATATTTATGAAATAAAGAAGTGTTTACATTTGCTACAGTTATATGTATAGTTTAATTTAGTTCTATGTTATTGAATACAAATATTTACACGTTAAGGGGTCTTTTATTTCATTAATGTATATTTATATTTTTGATAACTTTTTAGATTACATTTTTGTCGACTGATGTAATTTAAATAAATAAACCTGAATTATGTATAATACTTAAGCTGTTATAATTTATTCGATTCTCGGGTCCTGTGTCATACTTAAAACGACCCGCCTCCCCATTCGGGCACGTCTGGGAGTGGCATTATTTAATACACCCGTAAATGGACTCTCGCATTTCATTCACAATAAATTACGATTATGCTTAAGAAATAATAAAAATATTCACAGATAATTCAAACCTATAAAAAATAATTCCATTAAAAATATAAATCTTAATCAAATAAGCCTTTTACATTGTTATTTATTTTTTTACAATTATATTACGCATATTAAGTAAATGCTATTATACGTGCTACATTAAAATTGCCTAAAATTAAGCTATTACTATGCCGTACTAACAGTACCTTTTAAATTTAATTTACAGGGATAAAATTATCTAAATTCACGGAAAAGGATAAAATAATGTTTTGACTTTTCGGGGACAGAAACTTGGTTACAAGTTTGTCTTTATAGATATACATAATATTACTGCAAATACTATGTTGCCATTGTAAGTATTTTAACTTCGCAATAACACCCCTTAGGGATTCCCGAGCTCGGAGATTGCAAATAGTCCGAATAGCTCTATTTCGAAGAATTCATTCTTAAGTTTCATCCGAAGCGTTTCCCCAAAGTAATAAATCATACCACATGATATAATAATCCAGTAGATGTCGAGTTGTCCTAATTTCCTTACCGCGCGTGCTACGGAGCTGAGCGAAACTGTGTCTACCTGTATGTAAAATTCTCATTTGTCATCTATAAGAGGAAAATTCCACTAAGCCTATGAATTTAAAGTTTTTCTAAAAGAAATTGTTTTATTGCTTACGAAATACTACATTTCTATTCTATAACATATACATCCAACGATGTTGTTTTGTCGGCGCAAAACTATTATTTTATAAACCACTTTTTACAAGCTATAATTTATTTATGTCCCCAATATTACTATTTTTTCTCAGTTTTCTGTAACTAAATCAATCTATAAATAACTATGGACATATTTTATAAAGTAAAAAGGAAACAAGAAAGTGTGAATAAAAAATACATTAATATGTGTTTAAATTTTTGTAAATTAATATTTGATACCTGATCGGACATCAATGTTTAAATATAATGTAAACATATTTTAATTTGCATAGGAATATATACTATACTACACTATACTTGTAGTTTTAAAAACAATATTAAATATTTACATATGGCATCATTGGAATAAATTGCAAACTTTAAACAGATCCGACAGCTGTAATATTTCTCTGAAGATGGGTAAGGCAGTTTAATTAAAAAAAATAAGGTGTTGCATACACCTTGTTCGCGTGGTTGGCAACATAATAACAATGTATGGATTGGTTAATTTTTCTTGCAGTACTGACCACTGAAAATTAGCGTTATACCAAACTAAAAGATTTTGTTTTATATTCCATTGCGATATTAGTCGAATAGACAAGACCTCAAGTGGAAAATAGTATAGTATAATTATTTATGAAAACATTGTGTCCATCATAGAACTCATCATGGACATGATAACATTACAATGAAAACTAATTAAATTACACTCTACAATGTAGGTCGTATCGAATAAATAATGTAAGAACCAAAATAAACAAAATAATTTCTTTCACGTTACAGCTGCGTAAATGCATTTAATTAAAACAAATGACGGTCAGTCATAAATAGAAAGCAGAATTTTTTTCAATGTTTTTCTCACAATAAGTTATGCTTGTTTACTGTTTCACGGTGTGCTTGCACTGATTTACGAGCTAGATTTCTTCACGAGTGCACGCGAACACAAAACCCATGGAATTCTATTATTAGTACTTTCCACTTGAGATGTAGCCAAAGTGAAACATTTAAATCGTTATATTAAAATATGGAACATTTCAATTATCATTTTTTTATTGTGTCTTCGAGATTTAATAAATGATATTGTTTACGTTAGCAACAACTAAGAACGACATAATATAATAACATAAACTTAACAATTTTTAAAGTATCAATAAGATAGTGTAACATTTTTACATTCAATAAAGATTTTTTGACTTTGACCTTAACTGGAAATAATATTTAATAATACGTATTACAACCAACCATTAAATATAGAGAAAGGTACAAAATTAGATCTATAAAATTCGATTACAGCGGATTCATACACTAAAGTTTTAGTTAGATAACCTTGACCAACCTTCTGATATTAATTAATCGAACACGTTCTAATGGTACAATTAAAATTGATTCAACATTTGTGGTTATGAATCAATCAATCATGGTTATGACAGTCGAGAATAAAGAATGTGTCTGGAATTTAATGATTGTAATTAATATGCAAAAAAAAGTAAAATACATATACAAAAAATGTTGCTGATGCAGATTATGGTGTTATCAGAAAACTTTATTTGTATTTACTTCCAAATGCGTTCAAAACACAACACATCATTCGTACACGAATACACGAATTCGTGGGCGAAAGCACTGCTCTTACTAATATATTAAATTAATAGAAATCCTTTCGAGCCAATATGGTAAATTATATAAAAGACGTAATTTTCCGTTGTAGTGAGTCGTGGGTTGGAAATTACAAGAAGACCTGTTTAAAACATCGCGAATATGTACTGTACAAAAATGTCATGTTTATCAACCCGTAGTAGTGTAGCGACTATGGGATACTATACTTATGTACAAAACTAAACACATGGCAAATTGCATCGGTAGTTGTCACTTCTTTACAATGCATGTCTGTTCAGATGTTTCAAATCACTTTCGAAAAGCAGTTGTTCGAGTAAAATCGACGTGTGTGAACCCGCTATTATAAATTTTCTACATCGCATTAAATTCGATCAATCATTCCCTGACACGCATGTCATGGTGATAAGGTTACTAATCGCTTAACATTTTTATAAAGTTATATATTACGCACTATAAATTAAGTTAATTAGGGTAAGGGTTAAAATGAATGGACTTTGAGAATTTTTATCTTTAAAAGGAATTAAAATTTTGCATTTGTGAAAAAAATGCCTTGAATTTACTAAAGAGAGCGCAAGTAATATTTAAGAAGAGATTAAGTTTTTCAATACTAAGTACTTGTTAAGAAAATGAATTCTTTGCGATTAAATGAAAAACTCTTTATTAAATATGAAGCATAAAAAAGTGTTTAAATTTAAGCCAATATTGGAGCAATTTATCTTAAACGATTTTTACGTTTCCAATAATTGGTTTTCGTTTGATGATTTTTTAGTAACGATTGCGTAACATTGACGTAATTTTCTTTTTGTCGTTTGTATTATCGCGAATATGTACTGCTTTATATGTATGAAAATATAGATGAAAACACATTACATTTTATCACTAAAAAATTAACCTTCTATTTATTTCATTTATGATACGGATAAATGGATGGATGGTAATTGATCATCATCGCCTTTAGACATTGGCGCTGTTAACGGTTTTTTACATTGCAAATACGCGACCGACCTTGGGACCCAAAATATTTTGTCCCTTGAGTTTATAGTTACATAAGCTCACTCACAGTTCAGACTGGAAACAAAAATTGCTGCTAAATATTGGTGTTTGGTGGTAAAATATCTGATGAGTTAGACGGTTGTCCGTCATTGATTTTTAAATATCGGGTGTAACTTTAATCGTAGTTAAACAATTAATACGAATGCAAATAAATGATTTTAAAAAAAAGTTGTTGTTGTTGTAAATGTAATTTTGTGAATTATTCGTCAACAACAAAAGACAAAGTTCAGTTTCCACGGATTTGGACTAGTCTGAACCAATCAATCACAACGTCAGAACTCAAATAAATGCAGCTCGCATTAAATGGCGGGAAGTCACCGAGGCCACCGGTGATTGCAGAATATCGGTGAAATTAAAGGGTCTCGTCTACGAATGCATCATCCAACTAGTCCTCTTGTAAGGCACCGAGACGTAGCGGATATGTTGCAAGGAAGTTAATATCCGTTGGTTTGACCATACAAGCCGCATATCGCCAGATCTGATCTGAAACCGACCGATTAACCTTGGACTGTCCATGGACCATCGTCACAGGGTCTAGACCTCACGATAGGCCTAAGAAACGCTGAATTGATGTCAGAAGGAATAAATTGAGAGCGCACGATCTTACAAAGAAGGATGCTTTACATTAAGAAAACTGGAGGTTGTACATATGTATATGTATGTCTCCACTTTTCCGAAGATTCCGAAGAAACGCTAGTCAGGAGAAGAATATCATCCTGTAAATGTCTGATTTTTAATCATTTAGGATCATTTCTGGAGGATATTTTTTGTACATATATGGTAGAACTTCGCCCCATGTATACAGGTTTTCTACTGTTTGTCGCAGAACGAAGTGAATTTTTACTAAAAAACGAGAAAATAAATGATGCTGACCCGGATTTAAGATCAATTTTATTTATCTACTGGGCTGATAAACTAGGTTTATACATCAAAAGATATTATTTCACTGCCTTCATCAAAAAATCTCACAGATGTGACACAGTTACATATATAACAGATTATTAAAAGATTTCTATTTAATAAAGGGAATATGAAACAAATCGTTACCGACAGAATTATAATATAGAATATGTAATTACGGTTATTAAAACCTAATTATCACGAGTAAAATTTTGCCTGTCCTCTGACTCGTTTGTTTAAAAGGAATTGACCCAAATTCATTATACTTAATAAAATACGTTAAAAGAACGTCTAAGTAGTGTTTTGTGAAAACAGCCAGCTCCTTGAAATTCATTAATCTAAGTTCACTGGAGATTGAAAACAAAATTTTCAAATTTATAACTAGGTTAGACTGTGACATCATTTTATTTAGGTTAACTACAATTATAATGTAACCACTTGATATGTGATGAAAAATAGACATTTTATTTATGCCAAATAAAAAAAAAACGGAAGTCAATTACAACCGATTATACCTTTGATAAGAGGACGGAACATAAAGTACTAGAAGACATAAAATCCTACCATTCGCCAAAAAATATTCTATCGTGAAATATTAACACTATACTTTTGTGTTCCAGAATGAAGATAGAGAAAACCAATATACATTATAGGCATAAGGCAAATATCTCCTTTTAGTTATCTACTTTAACGATGTACGTTCGCGTTTTTTTAAATTGTTTTAACTGCTGGTAAAGTGCCGAAATATATCAGAATGTTATAACGCTCCTCAGTGAGATGGTCCGATAATTTTACACTCAACAAATTAGAGTGCTGTGAGATGGCCCATTTGCTCGTCTCCTTCCAATAAAAAATTAAAAGGTACTCGGAAAAATGTTACAAAAATTATGATTGACGAAATAACCCTTTTCTCCGTTTAAATAATACTCTTTATAGAATTTTAAAAATGTTTTCATATTAATCGATATCATTACTAAAACGTGAATATTGAAGTAGTGCAAAATAGCTTTAATATCGTTTATCCTTATTTATTCCAAGAAATTAACAAAACTTTAATAAACAGATAAAAAAATTAAACTTAAAATAACAGACAGATAGATTCTTTTGATAAAAAATGCAGAGGAAATTTCATCTTAAATACTAATAAAGGAAAATGCCCTCGTGTTAATTGCAAAATTTAAATAGTACCAACGATATCTCTAGCTTAAAGAATACTATGATTTGTATTTGTAAAATAAATAAAACTATAATACAACTGCAAAGAAATCAAGCACCAATACGTAAGAGAAGATATTTCCTATAAAACTTTAACGATTGTTCGTCCACAAAGAAAACCGTAAATTTAAGACAACCGTAAAACGTGACTGTATAAAGAATTACTCAACATAATATAAATTTTTATTCTTGAAAACAAATCGTCGAAAAACTAATAAAGAGGAATAAGGGCTGCTAACGAACGTATTGGGAAACTTACAGGGAAGTGATTCGGGTCACGTGGAAATCAAATTGACTTATGTAGATGTAGAACACTAGGATTTACGTAACCAAAAAAATATGTGTACTTAAATTAACAAAACTGAGCTGTTAGCCGTTAATATAATTAAACAATAAAATATGAATTCACTCTATTTTCATATATTTTTTTAATAAATCCTACCATCCTCTCGTTTGGTAAAGACACAGAATACGATTTGCTAGAAAATATACACTGAATTTGAAATTCAACTTGGCTAATAGCAAATCCGAGTCTATATTGATATTAATCTTGAACATTACTGTATATCTTTAAGTTCGCTTTGAAGCAAAATTAAAATTGCAATTTTATGAAACGAAAATATTCTAAGAGTATTTCTTTCTTATTAGCAGTCTACTCAAACGAAAGCGTTTATACGACACTTTGTGAAAACTAGACAAAGAATTTATTATAATAGACTCACGAAGACCGCTATCGTTTTATTATATGTAGTAAACACATATTATGCACATGAATGTTAAAAAAAAAAACACTCAAAAATCTAGAACGCGACAAATGAAAAATGTGTTCGCTGCATGCCCGCATCTTGGTTCACGTTTTTTATACATTTCTCATTTTCTATTCTCTTTCAGTTTTTTCTAAGTCGAGATAGCCTAGAATACAGCATATCTATATTAACTAAAGGTTACAAATTCATATTGGAGATCCTTCTATTGTTTTAAGAACTTAGCTTATATACTTTACAGCTTAAAGTGTTTTAATAGAATAATCAAACTATGAGTTCCTTCTTTTTAAATTATATAAAATAGGATAATCGCAGACATACTATTTTAATCTTCATTAAAAAAACGCTATCTACTTTTTTTATAAAAAAAAATACTCAATTATATCTAATTTCCGTAGCTTCTCCTAAATCACGAAGTCTACAAGTATTATCCTACAAAACTCGTGGACAAATTTTGTCGCAACTGAGTAATATGCCTGATATCTCAATAAATCGTAAACTTTAAACTTAAAGTATGTCAGAGACGTCTATAAATTTTGTACAGGTAGGAAACTTATTCAGTAAATCGAAAAAGAATAGTTTAATCTGAATTTATTGGTTTCAAACGTCCTCGGCAAAGCAATCGAAAGAATTAAAGGATTTAGTCAAGTTCCATGATTGATGTCGGACTGTCGTCGGTTAAGCTGCTGAAAACTATTGAGACGATAAATGCATTCCTTAGTTGCTTTTATATATAACCTCTTCTCATCAAGTAGAAGACAAAGAAATACGCTCCGAAAACATAATAAATCCTGGTATATAAATGAGAATTTGTCTCACAAATTCTAATAAATGACTTAAAGCAATGGCATTGCTTGCAATTAAATATACTTCGTTTATACTGTATTCGTTATTAAGGTTAACTTTTAATAAGAAAGGATTAAAATATTCCGTAAATTCAAAGTTGAAGAGTATATTATCGCCTTACTTAAAACTCTTTTTGTATTTTTAGGTTATATTCATGACTATGCGTTATTATTTATATGCCGTACTAAAATATTCTATTCCAAAGGAAATATTACTTACATGAAAGGATAGGACAGGCCTAAATGTTTATATGTTTTATATCTAAAATCTGTGATGTCAACATAATCGGAGGGAAAATTATCAGACCTGATCCAATCGAAACCAACATTGCCAAAACTTTAATAGATACAAAAAACTGTGTTCATGCGACTTATAGATAGATGGAATATCGAATTTTTAACCATTACAGAAATTTCAGTATAACCGTATTTTTGTATAAAAAGGAGTGGAAAAACAACTGGCAAATTGTTTTTCCACTTGGTACATTGTACATACACTTGTCTTTGTACTGATTATGTAATATTTGTGATATATCGAGCTTTATATAAAACATTTATTAACATAAGAATTAATAACATAAGATGCTAAAATATATACAAATATGAACTAAAACTAGTTACTGTATAAATCTTGACCGCGTGGAATCGTGGCAAGAATGCTAGCAGCATTTCCCCGTTGAATCGCAATTCCGATCCTCTGGGCAAAAAACGAACCAGCCCTCCTGTCACCAGAGGAGGCAATGAGGCGAGGTGTTATACTTTTGATGAATCTACTATGGATCTTAATTATTAAAATGACCATGGGATAGTTGTAATCACTTCGCACTTGGTGGCCCATGACCGCCCATACCCTTCTGCCATAAAAAACACAACCTGGCTCTTTATTTTATCTATGGGAAGTAGATATTTATAACTTTTGTTTTAAAAGCATACTGTTACATAAATCGACAGAGGAATGCGAATGTAAGTATTATAAATTACTACGTGTACAAAACATATAAATCACATATTGTGGATAAAAGTAAAATAAACATTGTAAGGAAAACGTTTTGCTTATCTGGAGAAAAAATATGGCACATATGCAAAGCGGATTACCGAATTATTATTACATGTTATACTGTTATTTTTTTAATCATTATAAGATTATTAAATTTTTTATAAAAACATGTATATTTTATTTACATAAGCGACCGTTTATATAGTTTCCTCAATGGCTTTCAGTTGTATATGACAGGGAATCAGGCAAGGGTTAGGGGGGGACATAGGGTTACCTATGTCTTTTTATAAGCCCTGACAACATGAATGCAATATTATATAGTAATTACTATGGTAGTTAAAGCATGTAACAAATAAACAAGCTTGCTTTCGTATTTCCAACATGAGTTAAGACATCGTAGTAGTATTAATAGACTACGTTTAAGAAATGGAAGCACCGTGACTTTGTCGTAAAGCTCCACCCCATTTGATTTATGTGTATGTATTTATGATTCTCAAACACCAAAATTCATCGAATACCGAACAATTCAATTTTTTTTAGAACCTGCTTGAACAAAAAACATTCTCTGATATCTTACAACGTGTTAAATGTACAAAAATATAACCTCAAAATTAGTTCGTGCTCGTTACAATGTCTTAGTCTTCAAGGTCTGCCTACTTTGCTGCTAACGTAATGGGCACTTGTATATTTTTTATATTTTTGTAAAATTTTAGGTGTAAATTAAAGTAATAGTCGGTACAGCCGTAGTGGCTGTGAATATCATCTAGTCTCTTCTTAGGATAGGTAAGATTTAGCAACTTGGTGACAAAATACCATTTAAGTCATAGGTTTTCTCAGAATGTTTTCTATCGCTTACGACCACGACAAGAATTTTTGTCACAATTATTACACATGAAATGTGGTGTTCCTTTTGTTGAACCCAACTTTAAGTGTTATAGTTGCCACAGTTGCAGTTTTTGGCAATGTTATTGCGCCATGAACGTAATTTATACAAATTGTACGGAAGCCCTGTTGATAAACAAACCACGGGCATCACATTGCGACGAAGTGTAATGTCGACAAACAGAAATTTTAATGTGACATCATTCACTGCGCTCAACTGCAGTCGTGTTCGTTTTGGACAAAATATATTTATGTAGTTTTATCTCAAAATTTCACGTATGTTCTAATATCTGCTGAGTGAATGTCAAAATGGAGCGACTTTAACTTTAGAAATTCCAACCAAAGCTCTTGAAAACGATGCCTTGACTACTGATGCTACCGTTGATAGATTAGGCTCAAGCTTTACGAGCTGTCAGATTCACGGAGGTATATGCCATACTACCACGTAATGCCTGCCGCGTAGCATTTTGTCAAAAGAGAAACTCGATATTTATTTGACTAATTCAGGTCGTGAGCCCACCTCTAAATATTAAAAGAAAGTTTTGATCTTAACTTTTAATAGCTGTAGAATTTGATAGACATATGTTACTTGTCATGATTATTTATAATCTGACTAAATAGACAGAAGGCAGTGAAATATATTCGTAGATAATAAATAACCATCCTTAAGGATAAAACGAGTAACTAACGAATTTGCACATTCTAGAAACGCTATCCATTTATTATCCCTTATCAAATGATCGAGTAATTACTTATTCTACTTTCATTTTCTTTTGAGTTTCGTAAAAAATTACGCAGATTTATTAAGCCTTATCAGATGTCTTATAAAGGGCTAATGAATTCATAGATAAAATTGCAAAGAATAAACTTAAAAGTTCATCATCATATCATCTGGAAGACATAAATTTCTGGATAAAAGCATCCTCTAAGAATTTCGGCGACTTATTCGCATCAAACGGTTTCGCTTGACCCTCACACGATCGTCGGTCCACCTTTTAGGCGCCTTCTCACGCTGTGTCTTCCGGTTCGTGGTACCTACACGAAAACCTTCCGACCCCAGCGGCAATTTTGCAAACGATGTGACCGGACAATTATATTTTTCTATTTTTAAATCTATGCCTTAATCAATAACTTACCAAAACATATAGTTAGGTTAGGTAAGTTCTGAAAGAAACAAATTTACTTACAGATAATATTATTTAAATTTCAAACATTCTTGTTTGTGTTTTAGTTCATGTAAATATTTGATAACAAAACAAGTCAAGTAAAACCACATATCCACATATCCGAGCCGCAGTGTCTAGGCGGTAGACAAAAATCAATACTCTGTATTTAGATTTTAATGTTAAGTAAGTCAGTAAAATTATAAGTACGTCTATTGTTAAAAGATGTAACTTCACATTGCAAGAAGTAGTCCGTATTTATCGCAGCTGATTGAAGGGCTTTGTGCAAAAATTCTTATTTCTCATTTTTTGCAATTGGTAGTACTTTGTGTAATTCCACTTTCTTAACTGCCAAACCCAAAGCTCCACTAGAAAACGCTGTATTAATTCACGTAGTATTTTTCTCGAGAATTCGAAACATGTCACTTGCAACACAACGTTATACCAACTAACAACCGTTTACAGCTTTAATTTAATTAAGTTCTTGCACTCAGCTAACATGTACCTTGAAGAATAAGTTACACCTATAGCCTTAGCACTGTCCGATTAGCCATAAATATTAACACAACATTACTACTTTTATGAAGTGAGTATTGATGTGTTAACATTCACAATGGCTTCGCGGTACGTGAAACCTTTGACGAGGCCACAAATACCGATTCGGAACGCAGCACAAGGCGCGAACATGTAACACGTCAATATGGACGTGAAAACTATCCACATTCGTGTTCACGCTGGCGCACTTTACTGGTTTTCACAGCACATATATGATGCCCGCAATATAGTATAATGGCATGCTAAATTTACTCATAACAATCTAATCATTAAACATAAATAAGTGGATGAGTGCCTTCAATATATTATTAAAGTTTTGCAACATCCACGAGTTCACAGTTGTCCGTGCCTTTTTTACTTTTTACTTTATTACATTTTGGCGTTTTAAAGTTTTATTTTATTACTGAATATCAGCAGATCTTCGCTGTACTTCGAGCAAGTCGTGTTCTTAGAAGACGTAGTACAAACTGAATTTAAATACGTTCATTTTTATCACATATTATAATTACTATTAGTGTTTATGTATGTACATTTGTACACGTTTTCGTTTCACACAAATTAAACAGTTACGGTTAGGATGCGGTTAGGATAAATAATTTCAATATTTAAAGAAAGACAATCAAACGGTGAATAAATATATTGAATATTAATTAAAATAATTTGACGATTTTTTTATCACAAAGTGATAAAGTCTACTTAAAATTCGGAGCATTGCAAGAAAAATTTGTTCTTTTAGATTATTTTCGTAATTTATGTATATTCTGAAGACGAGTTGTAAATGTACCTCAAATTAATTTCATTAGGCAATGTTTCATGACCGACTGCGCTATACGTCACTATTTACAATACGAGTTGTGCCAAACGTAATAAACATCGTGTTGGAAACGATACATCGAGATTTTTATTTCGATTCGTCCGGTAAGTTGGACATTCATCAGTACGGTATATATCGATCCGGGGATTGGATTGAATTCGGGTCAACGAATTTTGTATCGTCGTATTATAATTGGAGTTCAACGACTTCCATATTTGGAATATTTTGTTGGCACCGGTATGTATATAAATGAATTTTTTTTCATTGAATTATTACGAATATTTATTTTAATTACTATTTTGTATGGTCAAAGTACCTTATTTTCTAGATGAAATGCGATTTTTTTTTTCGTAAATATATCGTTTTCTAAAAATCTGCATTAAAAATAAAGCGGCCCCTTCAGGGTATGTTAAAGATATCCTTTGTCTATTTCTGTACTACGCTGACGACGTATATCCAAAATTTCATACTAAACCTTCGAGTAGGTACGACGTAAAGGCGTTGCAAATAAATAAACCCACTATCAAATTTGATGGACTTTAACAACACAAAAAACTATTAGTTCTATGAGCGATTTGAAAATAGTTGAAGTAATAACACTTAAACATTAAAAACGTTATACGTGTCGTTCATTAAACTAATATTCATAAGCGAACCCATTTATGGCAAAGAAGTTATGTGAAGATATTTTATTAACGCATCAATGTTCGTAAAAACTTTATATGAAACGTGAACAATAACAATGAAAGAACGCTCTTTTTAACACCATTTATAGGACCCATTTTAGTCAACTCCAGAGTATAAAACGCATAGTCATTGTTTCATAGAAATTGGTGATAAAGTGTTAAATATAATTTATGATCACATGTTTAACTTGCTGACAACCTTTAAAATTATTTACTATTCTGAAAGGTAGTAAAAACACAACAAATTAAAATTAATTATAATTACTTTGAGGTGGAATGAATAAAAACTCTAATGTAATATTTGTTAGTGACTTTGGATTCATTTACATTATAAGAGAAGGCTACGATTCTCATCATCAAGGAACGGAACGTAAATAAAACCTAGAGCTAATAGTTATAAAAGAAAAAAAGAACTATAAGAGATGCAAAAAATATTCATTCACTAAATTCTTCTCAGCACGTAAACTTTCAAACATGAGCTTTTTATTATTAAATTATAATTGATGTCTTTTTTTTTAATTTACCTATTAAACCACAAACACGTTTTCATCGTTAGTTTTTCAATTAACAACTTTAATTTGTTATTATTAAATAATAATTATTGCTCTGAGATCCTTATCAATATTCTTAAAGATATTTTTATTTTCTTGTTCATATTTTGTTAAATAATAAAAAATAACAGCCGTGTTTTGTTTTCGAATCAAACACGCTTGATATCGTAAATATTCTAAAGGAAAAAAATATTCCTAATACATTCTAAATATTTGTTTGCTATTTTGTGAGACACGTGTCATCAATCAACAGTGGTCCCGGCGGCGACCTACTTTACCTTTATACAAGAAAACAGCCTACTTTTGTGCGTTTGAAAAAATCAATCAAGAATAATTAGGGAGAACCATTCTGTTACGGGATATTATTTACAAATAAAAAAAAACGCAATAGATGTATAACAATCAGAGTTGCATAAGTCATATGACGAAACAATCAAGGACTTATTATATGAAGAAATTATAAGATTACTAGGTATTATAGTATTAAAATAATGTTATTCTTTTGTTTTATAATTATTTCGCTACAATTAATTATAATATTAGCATAATCGTTTTTACTGTACGGTACCTTAAAAGGAGAATACAAAACGGGATCGTGAGTAGATTACCTCCAAGACCGGGGAGATCGTGTCGGCGCTATGTACTCCTTCTCCCCTCGATGCTTACGTCGCGGGACTAAGGTATTATAGGCCACATAAGCGGGTCATCCTACGTGACGTCACGGGATCCTTTACGCATGCTGCAAAGTGAATACCGCTTGTTCTAGTGGGTTTTCCCGTGCAGTAGACGTCGGATAGTCCCACATAAACTCCCCTACATTAAGGCTTAAATACTTATATCTATTGAAAAAAAGGGGTGACAATATACACTATGTTTTTTATTTCTATAGACTTTGGCTGTATTGAAGTATTTATGATGCTGTAGCAAGATTCTTTATCGAATAAGTATTCAATAAAGTAACACAAATCATTCACTGCGTTACACATTGTAGTCATGATTGTGACATTGATATGATATGCAAACGTGTAAAGGCCGGTTGCATTCGGAACAGCTACGTGACTACCATGAAATTAACGTTGGTGTAATCTACCGGGCTTAAAAGAATACCATTTGCCCATGTTTGCATATTGCGAAACAACTGGTAATTGGACCTCCAAAAACGATTTTTTGTATGCAATTTTGTGCCGTTATTTCCTAGACCATGGACATCGTTCTGACACAAATTTGGTCTAGCACATTTCACTGGCTCTCAGATAGGCACCAATTTGATTTTTTTTTCTGTTACTATGTTTTTTGTTGTTTTAATTAAAAGAAAGTTTAGTTACTTTAATTAAATAAAAAATTTGACATAAATACAATAATCGTCGAATCTGCTTTTATACCTGTACATAAGTACAAATTTGTGCAATTATAATTATAGATATAAACCTAACTTAACTTCTTTCTTACTTTCGAAATCCAATAACATTCGTTCTGTTCTAAAAAGTTAATTACGATTCGGGAAAGGCATGAATTTTCATGTTCAGTCTACCGGCGTGTCAGATGACTGTCACTAACTAAATAACTGCCCACGTTCCAGGAATACAAACGACTGGCATCCGTTCTATATAAGCTTGAAAGCGAATATTTCACCGAATTGTTATAGGATTATAATATCTGGTCCAAAAACAATTTACTGAATGATGAGCATATTTAGAAAAAAAAAGATTAATCATGCACTTCCTTGTTCTGTAACAAAACTTTTTTTGTCAGAGGTTGTCTAAAGGGAGATCGCTATAAGCGGTAAGCTCGCATTTGTGCACCATTTGTTTATTTTCTTGTTCTCTGACTGTTCTTTACATCTTATACATAAAATATATTTGAATATTAGTAATAGCAATGTTTCCTGCTTTCACGAAAGTTGTATTTGTTTTATAAATAAATAAATAGCGCAATAATTATTTTTAACCTATCAAGGACAAAATTTTAAACAAATTAAAATAGTTTAAGTAATTATAATTGTCTATTGCCTAAAATAACTATATCAAAGGTAGTATAATTAACGATGATTTAACGCTTATATAATCATCAATACATTTACATTTGTAAGTTTTAATCGTTTTGTTTAGACACATGAAATAGTTTCTGCTGCGACCTTTCGATGCACAATTATCCAAAGAATTCCATCGAAAGATGAACAAAGTTGTAACGATAATGGATGGGTATGTCTCGTTTATCTATACGATATATCTCAGTTGGATTAGATAGCGACCCTCATTGTATTTGACCGTTCGAGATGACTACCTTTGCCCTCATCTGGACATTGTGCGTTGATTATGTGACATTACTAGGAAGTAAACGTCTGACTTTAACCTCGTAATAACGAGGTGCTAAGACTATAATATAAATAATACTACTTTAGTGGTTAGGCCATCTATTGACGCTTATATATCTTTCTTATTACAATTGTTTTTTTTTAATTATTATAATACTTTATAAATATTTTAGGGACAAACTATTAGAATATAAGCCGACAAAAAATCTAATACTTGTAGTCTTAAGACAGTAACCTCCTGTATTAAGTAAAATACTTGATAATAATAGACTTATGAATATATATATATATTTATAGATATTTTACAAAATAAATTTTTTTTGTACGAGAATGTGAAGTTTGTATTGTACCATTTTTGAAAAGTTCAAACACTTGTTGAAATACATTGTAAACTCAAAGGATTTATGAGATCTCAGCAAAAATACTATCAAGTGTTGTTTTTAAAACAAAATTTGTAATTATTATGTTATTCCTAGACGATTTTTTATGGTCAGCCATTGTCCCTATGGAAAATATTCATTAAAATTAATTGCTCCAAAAGCCCATATTGATATATATTAAATGCACAATGTATTTAAGGTACTTAATTGGATAAGAATGAATGCTGTATTGCTTAAAATCGCTTCGAATATAAGCCATTATTTCTTGTAAAAAGAAACGATTTTTACTTGCTTTTCGGCTTTTTTGTATCAGTATTAATTTACCAGTAATAAATCTTAAATTTAACTACAGACTGACCCCATTACATTGTTATAAACAATTATGGAACTAGATAATCCTCGGTAAATAAACGCAGCGCTCAAATAATTTGCAATATTGCTTCATGTCACAGCGAGAAATGCTACTATTGTTTGCGTTGGTCTATGCCCTGTTTCCATTACATGTGCTGATCTATGTAAAAAAAAAAAAACATTTTTAAGTTGTAATAATATACATGAAATACCTTTTGAAATATTGTATATTCAGATATGTTATTGTTTTGTAAATTGACGTTTAAAGCACTCCAATAAGATAGCATGTCTTAGGGATAATAAAAACAGATATATATTTAAACACGATGGAAAGACAAAATAAGTGATATGCATTTATTTCGTCTGACCATCAGTCAATCAATCCGGTGTTAGAGAAATAACCACACAAAACTGAATAACTAATAGCAGATATGTCTCAATGGATAGTAAGTGTGAAACTTAGTCGAAAATTTTGAGCTGTAAAAGCAGTTTGAGCTGTATATGGACTCAGTAGTCAACAATCTGAAATCATTCAACGCGTCAAAAAAAGGAAAAAAAGAAGAGTTTTGCCCAGAGGTAGTAAATACACCTATAGATACATTATTTTGCTTTAGCGAGATTTACCACAGAAACTTTGTAATCACGACAACATTTTAACATGAGCTGTATAATTTAAGAGGGTTTTACAGTGAAAGAGTGTGGTAATATTCTCAAACAACTTTTAGGGTATAGTGAACTGAGCTTTCACGAATACAAATGGTATCACATATCTCACTGTTCTATTAGGAATGGTTTTTATTTTGTTACAATTTATAAAATTTCCGCTTTTAAGAGAACCTAGGTAACTATACAAAGTTTCACTAATATAAAAAATGAAATTACAGGAAGAATTTTAATAGCTAATAAATTATAATAATAATGTTTTTGTATAAATGTTAATTTTTACTACTTGAAAGCATAACACAATATATTCAATTCGGTCATAAATATTTCGAACAGTCTTCATATTATTGATAATAAGACATTTTGATACTAATAAGGTGCTGAAGCAGCGATATTTATACTGACCCCTAAAAACCATTTCGCTTCGGCGTTTTTGTTATCCTGATACTTATGAGATATATATGAGAGATAAAGATAATATCATATTTCCCTTATATAGCAGATCACATATGTATATTATGTAATACTTATCATGATATCTAAAGGGATACAAAAGCTAAATAATCCTTCTAAAAAATAATATAACTTATGTGTGGACAAGAGAAAATAGGTGACGCTAATGCTTTTGGATATATTGTTAAAATAATGCACGGCAATTTAGCGCAATGCACTTCACTGTGAGCAAAATTGCTACCTGTCGACGCTAGCCCATGCAGTCGCAAATCAAACTAAGAGACTAGCTGAGTGGAAGAATGAATGGAATGGTAATCGAATGAACGTTAAATACAATGACCACCGATTTTCCTGACCGGGTTTTGGTCAGCGATTTATTGTTTGCCTGATAAAGTCCGCTTGACACCTCATTCATTCATCGGGTCATTAGATTATTTGGGTTGATTTATTCGATGTTGCTGATATTAAAGCCGATAATAGCTTTTGAGTTAACTAAGAACTCGCTCTGAAGGAAAACTTTAGAGTGATAAGATTGTTTGAAACATTTCTCGATAATATTTGCGTAACTTTCCTTAAAAGTATGCTATACATGAACATATTTTCTGTTACATATTATGGTTTTTATTAAGAACACAAAATATAATTTTGCAAAACTTATCTGTTCAAATAAAAGTAATGTCAAAGCTGTATTTATAACAAATGTGATATTATAATACTAAATTTGTATCAAACGATGAGTTCATTACTTCTGTGCAGAGACTGTGAAAATATACCGTCGCAACAAAGAAGTGTTAGCAGATATTTATAAAATGAAAACGAGGTAAAGAGATGTGCGAATATTTTTTTCCGTTTGCTAAAATTCATAATTACGGATGTCTCAATTTCAGTGGCATATCTGGCTTATATGAAAGTTTTATCCCAGGCTATAAATAATCCTGTAGTACCGCCAGTGTCAAAGACTAATCAACTATGTAGGTTATATTTTAGAATGCATGTTTGTGCGTGAGTATGAAAATGTGCACACTCTATTATAACTCTCGTAGTCCGATGAAGCAGCAATCAATACGATCTGCGAAATATCAGTCGCGGTTTTTAACCCTGATTTGTGCTTTTTGAAGAACGGTTGAATAACAAATCGAACTTTCTAACTCCAACTGTTATTAAAAATTTACACAAAATCTCCCAAAATATTTTATAAGACGCAACACTGGACACAAAATCATAACATAATCTGCAGTAGTATTTGCACACTATATCGACTTACACTTTAATTCTCAAATTAATTTTATTATAAAGCTGTGAATTAAAAATAAATGAATATGTTTCATTAGTACACAAATAACAAAAGTTACCACTCTTATGAAAACTAAGACCTAAAAAAAACAAACAATTTTTCTAAAGAAAATAACGGTATTCGTTAAAACAAAATGCGATTGGAACAAGCACCGTGCTCTTGAATAAAACGTGACCTGATTAATATTTATAGACTAAATAATCCTCATTTATTTATCTTAAAGTAAAGCAAAATATTAAATTTAAAATTATCTGTGTAATCATACTAAATATATACTACTATATATGAACTTTTAGTAAATTTTTGCACAGAAAACATTTCTAAAAGAGACCGTCGTTATTTTTCTTTGACGTCGGCATTCAGTCCTTCGGGGATGACTATTTAGAGTAACATCAATATTTTGTGGATTGAAAAAGCCAACCTAGCTCCAAAAAGAAGCTCACGATCTATTAAGGCGTTCTCAGTGAACTGTAACTGAAATGTAAGGTGATAAATATTTTTTTCGGAATTATTATAATAGAAATCCTTTACGTATCTACTAACTGCTCAATCTTCGTGCTTAGCATTAATAGTAAATGGACAAAATTCTTGAAGATCTCACAGCGATTATACTAAAAAATAACCAAAGTAAATGTACTCCATTTTATAATAGTTATTGCTAATTTTCCATAAATATTCAGTTTTAAATAAGAAAAAAATATATAACTTTGATCTTAAATTTAGATAAAATAAAAAGCATTCTCTCAAGTATTTGAAAAGCAAAAATAAGAGTGGCTGATTTATTTACAGTTTCTAAGACAAAACAATGAATAATACGACAAAGGAAACGTTTCAAGGCGGTTATCTCTGAAAGCTCGTCAAATACGCTTAAGTGTAAATATCACTAAGGAATTCCAATAAGATAAATTAAATTTTATTTCCTCAACGTTAAAGAACATAATCCATTGTTAAGACAAAGTTGCTTCGCTTAACAGCTAAATTAAACTATCGTTGTTGAATTGTCATTAAACTTAGCGAACACATTGCCACTTTACTTGTTCGAGTGTATTCAACTATTAGCTAATTTACAAGCATACTGTATGCATTACATTCATATTACTGAAAAAAGATTAATATATAATTATTAAAAGCAAGAGACAAGCAAATAAGCCACATGCTACTAAACATATCTGACTATCGCAAGTACTGACTTCGACAAGCAGTTCTTTTACCGTTTCTGCATCTCAAACCACAGGAGCTTATGCCCTTGTTCGTTTAACGTAAAAAGGTCCACCACAAGTATGCTGTATGTATTTTCGCTTGTGTCGAGACTTTTTAGCGTAATATACGTCCTTAAAAAGTTTACTATTACTAAAGTAACAGCCTGTAAATTTCCCACTGCTGAGCTAAGGCTCCTATCCCATTAAGAATATATGTATACAATCTTTTTTCTAATATATTATAACAATAAACAATCTTAACGTTGTAGTCGATGCCAGTTAAGGCAAAGAATACGTATCACTATGATGTATTCGAATTTAAACAGTTAATATGAAATAAGTATATATTTGTAAAAAATAATATTAATATTAAGTTCCAATTATATATTATATTATGTATATTAATTGTATTTAAGATTTAGTTAGTAGGTAGGTCTTTGAAAAGCGATGCTAAAAACAACACCTAAGAAATAAGTACCTTTTCCATCCCTACCCTATCCTTAAGTATCGAATAACTTTATCAAATTGTAATGAATCACCCTAGCAAACCTTTTCAAAATTGATTGGTTAGACGGAAAGATTATTAAGGCATGTCATTTAGGTAACCCTCGTAAGTAGTTGACTTATACGTAATTTATATATTGTCATATTTATTGTTAACAAAATATGTAATAAGACTGCATTTATTAATAATACATAGGCTATATTGGAATGAGGTTTTTTTAAATATTAATTTGTAAAAGAAATGAAAACACTTCGACTCATCTCTTTTTATAAATATTCATATGGCAAAATATCACTCATCTCTGGATGCAGAAAATATTTTCTACAGATATTGTTATTTATAAATTATACCGACCACGATACCAACCCAAAAACATATATATTTTTAAATTACATGTCCATTTAATTGGTTTCGTAAAGTTACTAAATTATGTAGCTTGACCTCTAACTTTATCCTGCATATTTGGCATGCAAATTACTTCAATTATTAATTGAAGATAAAATACATAAGTACTATTTCTCTTGCAAATAGTAGCATAACAAATATAAAAAAAAATATTGTCAAATAAGTTATTGCTTCGATCACTTTACTTCCTCCGCCTTAGAAAATATTTTAGCCACATATTTTTAGGTATGCAAAATATGGGATATAACTGCACATTACCTGTCGTCGTAAATTCAAATGTGAGATATTTTAGATACATCGACAATTTTCTTTTTCTTCGTCTACTGGGAAGCTTTAGTGTTTATCTTTATATACAGGTACAGGTACATAAATAGTACAAACAAATGGTTTGAAATGAGCTGGCGTTGGATTTTAATTTACGTCAATGGGGGCAACATATTTGACTAAATTCGTGACGTCAATCTTGTCTTTTTACCTAATTATTTATTTACTTTTTAATTTAAAGACTTAAATAAGTATATAATATGGAAACCTGGTATAAAAGGGAAAACTATAATCAATCTGTACCAGCTCCACAAGAATCAATGGAAGACGTGGTGTTATAGGTTCCTGGTGTAATGCAATCTGTCATCGCATGGGGTATTTGAAGTATTATTTAGATAGATATAATCTTAACAATGGCGCATAACAGGTTAGTCAAAAGTAGGTCGAATCATAACCAATACCCTTGTTACACCAGTACTTGTTGTTGTTGATGGCGCTGTTTTTGAAGTTTTCAATGGTTAAGATAAAAATTCGGATACGAAGTCTAACTGCACGAATCTTCCTTCTATAAACAAGTATAATCTAATTTAACTACTAAGTGTTCGACACATTTCTTGACTTCTGAATTAACGTGTTTTAAGTCGAATTTAATTCAATTCAAAAGTTTCAATTTATCTACTAAAGAGTAAGCCCAGTTAGATTTGATCAAAAGTAAGGACTAACATCGAAAATTTAAAAGTAGCATTTATCCATCGGAAATTGCTGAATCTCGACACTGGCAGTCTAGATTTTTTTTCAGGATTTTCACCCAGTTGCCGAATTCGTCACCTTTAATTAAAGGTCAATTTTTTGTTTTGGAATAACTCGTTTATTTAAAATTTTACACAAATAATGTCCAAATGATTTACTACAATAACGATCCTAATAATTTTTTTCCTAGAATCGAATTTTACGAATTTTTGAAACTTTTTAATTCCAAATTCTTCAAATTTATAAAAATGTACTAGGAAGTACAGAAAATGTATGTTGGTCGCAAAGCGGTCCGAAATGCTACTTATGCATCAACTGCGGCGGAAAATCGTGCATAAACATCGTCACAATTAGGGAGCTGAAATGACATCAGTCGAATCAGAAGACCCAAACTTGGCGAACAATCAGCTTCAGAACCAAATACGCATAATGAAAATTTCCAAATATTTAAGTGTTTTATAAAAATTGAGAATTTTCACTGAAAAGGTTTTATATTTCGAGAACCCGTTTATTTACACATTCTTTATCTTTCCCTTTACCGGAAGCATGTCTCGCAGAGATATGAAATTTATAAAAAAAAATGCGACATCAAAGTTATAGAAAATTCAATTTCCAACAAAGTTTATTATCGAATATACCAAAAAATAAATAATAATCGAATTAATACAATTAAACATTCCATAACCTCTGTTCACCTTCTTTACGAGTCTGAATTGAATAATAATGTTCCTAGGAAATTATTGATAAGGATCTGACATAAAATATAAATCCAAACAACTTTTAGTAACCATTATTCATTTAAATCAAATAATTTTAATACAATGGTGCGAATCCTGAAAAACAAAATGAAGACTGCTAATTAAAACGATTTTCGAAATTGCTAATTATATTTTTATCGCTAGCTAATCCTAATTCATCTAGTATAGGTCAACTAGTGAATTATTAGTAGCGTAAACTTATTAAACTTGAGTAATATTTTATCGTGTGATTCTTAATTCGGAAACTTTATAGTTCAACAAGCAAATAAGGTAATTAAAAAAATAATCAATGTCCGCATAGAGCTGGAGATATAGTTATTAAAAAAAACTATACCCATTAGCCTAAAAAAACCACTGATTCATATGAACAGAAGATCACATTCAATGAATTCTTTACGTGAAAATATGATCATAACTTTGCATTGGCAACGAGTCAAAATCTCATAAACATAAAACCATTGGGAATAAACCAGCACTCTTTTCAAGAGAAAAAACAGATTTTTTAATTAGAATTTTCTGCTTGCAGCAAACTATTACAGCACGTCAAAAGGAACCGAACATTACACAACATTGTTTGGATCTCTGCCTATACCTTAAGGGAATTATGGAAACTATTCTCATTATTAGTGTTGCCAACAAAAGATTTCTGAATTTTAATACATAATCTATAGAACTAATAGCATTATTTCCTGGAAATAAACAATACACTGGCCGCTTTGCAATGGAAATCGAAAATTCGTTCGTAGAATCTTTTGTCATTTTCTACCAACCATGAGTTTTCCTTAGTAGAAAATAGAAACATTATTAATTATACGTATACCGCTTTTTATAATTAAAAAGTTAAAGCAGTATATTTAAGTCTGATTTATTTGATCAGAGTTCTACTTACTACTTCACCTTAAGGAAATTAATAAAAAATATAATGTGTTTTTTTCTTATCCGTTTCAGTATAAATTTTGTTTTCAATTGTGAACAATACACTTTTTCTAAGGATCGCTCATTAGTTCTACCTTCTTCTTTGCTTTTGATTTTATGAGAGACGAAAAGCTTTTGTAAACGCTTAAACATTACAACGTTAAGCCTCTTGATCTCATTGTTTCACACATTAAAGGAATACATTATTTAAGATGTGTACTAAAAAAAATCTATATTACAAGTTTTTTTTATATATAGAGGTATTTCAAACAACGAAAATATGCGTATTTAACTTTATTTCACTTGATAGCTGCTATTATCTTTATAAGGAATACTTTAGATTTGAAGTTTCAGGAGAATTCTCATTTATCATTCTTATCAGGAAGACTTATCTCTGTACATAAAATAGTATTTGTAGTATAAAAAAAAAACGTTATATTCGACACTAAAATAATATCCTAAAGTATTTTTTACAGTTATCTATTAGTAAGATTAAATCGAATATTTATTAATACAATTATAATTAAAGATGTAAAAAAGTATAATAATTATTTATATTTACAGAAATCAATGTTAGTAACTAAAGCACTTACAACAAACAACAACAACAGCCTGTAAACTCCCACTGCTGGGCTAAAGGCCTCCTCTCCCTTTGAGGAGAAGGTTTGGAACATATTCCACCACGCTGTTCCAATGCGGGTTGGTGGAATACACATGTGGCAGAATATCTATGAAATTCGTCACATGCAGGTTTCCTCACGATGTTTGCCTTCACCGCTAAGCACGAGATGAATTATAAAGACAAATTAAGCACATGAATCAGCGGTGCTTGCCTGGGATTGAACCCGCAATCATCGGTTAAGATGCACGCGTTCTAACCACTGGGCCATCTCGACTCCTACTAAAGCACTTGTGTTATAAAAAATCAGAAGCAACGACGGTACCATAAACACCCAGACCCAAGACAACATAAAAAACTAATGATAATCTATATCGACTCAGCCGGGAATCGAGCCTCGGAGTGACGTACCCATGAAAACACACACACACCACACGTGGCGTACACACCACTCGACCTCGGAGGTCGTTCTTTTTTCAAAAGAATTTACAGTTTGAACCAGGACGGTAGCTCTATATTTAATTAATCGCGTAAATTGTCGAATTAAAAGTGCTTTCAGAAGCCAACCTAAATTATGTTTATTTAGGTTTGATTTATTTTGATATATCAAATTTCGTTACTCGTGGAACCCGACCATCCGTAAGAGCGCGGTTAAATAACAAACAAGCAAATACACGAACATTCTCATTAATAAAATAAGAAATATACACTTAAAAATACGTACAAAATGTATATTATACACAAATAATGTAAATATTTATTTTTAATCTAGCCTGAGCTACTTACATGAAACAATTTAAAAAATAAAATGAAATATCTGTATATACTTCAATATAAAATTTAAATAAATTATTTCGATAGAACGTCTTCTTTATCGAGGCATTATTTGCAAAATTGTATTTTATTTTGTGCTATTAGATACCGCGATCTTATTGTTTTTTTTGGTAAATAGACCTCATCATCGAGAGCTAAGTGCTATTAATTCTTCTTTCTATATCATAAATCATGATACTTAAGAACAACAAATTAAAATAATATGTCCTTGTTTTCCAAATATGATTTCAGAACATTAAAATCACGACTGGTTGAGCGTGATCAGCTTGTGCTAAACAAAATATATTGTTACGAGATAACAAGTTGCCAACTCCACGAAAACTTATTTTGAAAACCTGTAGTTTGTAGCTTTTTATTATCCTGAAAAATATTGTAACTTTCAGCAACACAATGTACGTTGTTGTTTTACTGAAAAAGTTCTCCTTGGATTCTATATTCACAACTTTTATGGATTTAAGCAATCCTAAGCGATATTACTATAGCCGTAATAAAAACAAATATCGATTGCTTTAGTCGACATTAGCCTACTTACGCCACGCTAAAGCTTAATTCGAATTCGATTCATTTATCGTAATCGCCATCTATCGATAAACTCAATTCGTTAAGGCCCTATTCATATTTCACTGCGGCGTTAACATGGCACAATTCGCATTTCTATTTGCACAACGCTATCTGCCCACTCTCGATGAAAAATACTTCACACATCCGCACAGTTTTTCTTTTAGAATGAAATATTACTGTATTCTCTTAGGTACCGCATCGTTCATCTTGGTTATACTGCTGTAGTGTAGGGACGTTATATATGATGTGGATGGAAATATGAATTACTACAATGTTATAAAAAATATGCTAACCTTTAGTTTATATAATTCATCATATTCTGAGGGAATAAATTGTTCAAAACCATTATATTTAGATTAACAGATTATATTATATTATTCTTTTTAAAAATATTGTCAAAGCCTGTGAGTCTTTTTTCTATACTTGTTTTTTTCTCGGCTTTCTCGATTCATGTATCTCTTCAAATGCATTTATCTTCCTTAAATTACGTAAACGCTTCGATAAAACATCAAATATTTACGTTGTATTCATTCGTTATTTATTTCCACGCGAAAGTGACGCGTCGCTGAGTTATTTCATCATATTATTGTCACGACAGCTTTGAGACGCAGCGGGGCGGAATTGCAACTGATGTACGCTTTGTAAAAAACATAGCGTCGGTTTTTCAAAAAATTCCCCCCGATACAATTATGAAGGCACGCTTCACGTTCATTTTTCCTGCATATTGAAAATTATTACGTATTATTTTTACTAGAAAGCATAATATATATAAGTAGTAAGTATACATGTACAAAATTAAGTTACCATTTAAACTTTTGCGAACGTTCAATAAGGATAATAAGTAAATAACAGTGAGTTTAAGGGTTCAATATCGCGTAAAAGAAAACAGGGTATATTATGTACATATTTATATATATACCACCATCATCATTAATAAAGCTATGGTAACTAAGATACCGTAGCTGAAAAAATGTTTAACGGTGGAATAACCAAAGATTCGGTGGAAATTTCTAAAACCGCAAAGTTCATTTTTTTTATAAATTATGAAGGTTAATAACGAAAGAAGCTAAAAGTATAATATGATAAATGTTTCCATTACCCTAAAAGTGTAATACACTCAACACAATGTTATTGCTTTTCCCAGATTTTATATCCGACCCGCAACAGGCATACACCGTACATTTATTATGCGTGCTCATGCGAGTAAAGTGTATGATAATGCGATGACCTGCGCCTCATCAACTCTGATTTGTTCACGTGAATTTTTGATTACGTGAGTGATGCTGTGTTTGACTTCAGCGGAATATTTCAAAAATAAAATATCTACATATCAGCTGCTGCTAAAAGGGGCAATATACATAATGCTTATGTTGTATTATGTTGTATTTGTTGCTTATAAGAAAAATTAATAAGTATTTATAATAATAATTTATTATTTACATTTATAGTATAAGAGTATCGAAAATATTATTCTGTGAAGTGTTAGAAATAAAGAAAAAAGTTTCTTTTTTTTTTAATTTAAATACTCTAAGCCTTTTAGCAATAACATCGCACCATAACATCCACAATTTTTTATACCTCGTTATCTAAAACTAATAAATTTATATAAAAAATTGTAATATATTACAATTCTATGAATGTACATATACTTATGTACTTTAATATCCAATGCAGTTCGGCACTATCCGTTAAGACTCTTCGCCGTAGCAGAAGACGGGAAAACATTATCGTTAAACTGTATCTCCGTATCTAAAATAAACACCAACGGAGCTAATATTTATTTATTTTTCAGTTTAGAAATAGCCAAATGTGTAGACTGTCGCTGATAAAACAAAAGACCCGGATGCTATCGAATATTAAAAAGATACGTTCTTTGTACGAAAAAATTAAAAATTTAAAAATGGGAAGTACAAAATAGCTGTTTGCAAAATACCATTTCACTAATTAAGACATAATTTTTATTTACGTGTACATTGTAGTCAGCATCGTGTTTGAACGTATTTTAATTTTTTTACCTGCACACTTTACCTTTTACTATGAAGATTTTTTTACTAAGAAAAGTCTAATGTATCTCTATCGCATTTTAAATAACTCAAATATTTTATACATACAATTTAATATATACACATAGACCCAAATTTTCAATGGGGTCGTCATAAGCTTTTCAAGAAGTTATGACAGTTCAAGCGTTTTGTAATTGCCTACTAATGGCATCAGAATATGACTAGAACTGACTTTGAATGTTTTATGTATATTTATAATAATAAAAAGCTGAGACGCATTTTATTGTAAGTAAGATTTTTAATGCTGTAAATACCACAATACCTGGTATATATAGCAATGTTGCTACATGGATGCTGAGTATCCTTTAATTTTGTTAAACAGATCGGAAATTTTGAGATGAATCCTCATTTTTTATTAACTTGTGAAAAATGCAATGTAATTTTAAGCCGGCCGGGCGACGGAAATCTACATGATTAATATTAAATTACAGCCTCAATTCAAATTTTATTTTCTTTGTTTAAGCAATATCAATGATAATATTCGATATTTGAAATACAACCTTTTTGTCTAAGCCAGCTAGAACTAACGAGATGTTACTCCGGTAAGAAGAATTATAAATGTCGTAAGAGCCAACCAAAGCATTTTTTACGAAGCAATTCCAATAGAGCAAGCTTCTCAATCACCTACGTCGTGCAACGAAACCGTAGTGGGTTTCAAAGCATTCCCAAAGAGGATTGACGGCAGAAAAATATCAGATTAATAATCAGAAAAATATTTTCCATGGTACTTACAAACGATGACATCAAAATAATATTTTTGTCAAATTGTCAAGTTTTATTCAGAACGAAAATATGTAACAGCTTTTAACTTTGTTATGATTAATGAAGATTATTAAAATATTTAATGACTTACATTATAAATTGAATTGCTTCTAGGATAAAACAAGGGATTTGTTTAAAATAACTTTCGAATAGCGCTAAAAATAAAAGTAATTTAACCCCTTTACGTGCATTTGGATATCAAAAATAATATATAAAAGCAATTAGAAATATTTATATAAAGATGTATTAAGTACTAATTATTAGTTACAAAATTATGTTTTCAAAATTACACATAATAAAATTAAAAGTGGCACTTAGTTACTCTGTCATGCAGAAATTCTTTTCTATATACAACAATAAAAGCCTGTAAATTCCCACTGCTGGGCTAAAGGCCTCCTCTCCCTTTGAGGAGAAGGTTTGGAACATATTTCACCAGGCTGTTCCAATGCGGATTGGTGGAATACACATGTGGCACAGTCCCTATGAAATTTGTCACATGCAGGTTTCCTCACGATGTTTTCCTTTACCGCTGAACACGAGATGAATTGTAAAGACAAATTAAGCACATGAATATTCAGCGGTGCTTGCCTGGGTTTGAACCCGCAATCATCGGTTAAGATGCACGCGTTCTAACCACTGGGCCTTCTCGACTCTTTTCTATATGAACTACTAACATTACCAGAATATAATAATGATGAATGCTGGGCAGAGATCTTCTTTTCGATCGGGCTTACGAAACTTCGTTTTGAAAAAGTATGAATAAAATATACAATATAAAGAAGGGTTACTTAGTTTCATATGCTCTGACAATAACTTTTCATTATCATTCAAACTATTCAAGATCGAAGAATAGTTAAATAAAAATAAACTACCAATTCATTCAAATGGAGATCATTAATGTCAAGTTTCATGTGCGGTTTACACGATGTACTTACGTTTTGTTTTCTGTGGTCATTCATAAATTTATTCTTAACCTAATTAAACATAATAAGTAAACGAGTAAATGATTCTAGTAACATATGGTTAATAATAGCAACTCTAATGTCTGTGTCCTGTATACATATTCGTTATTTTGTTAGTATTCATTACAGTATAATACGCGTTAAAAAATATTTATAAATAAATATTAATGAAACCGCTTCATGTTGTTGACTGATTCATTCATTCTGATGATAAATAAAAACTGACATAATTTTTTCATCTCTCTTTACATATAAACGAAGCTGTTACGACTAAAGCATATAGCCGCTTTTAGCAACAGCGTCGGTTAATGCTCTGCCATGAGGGCCCTATTGCTTTGCCCTTTTATGTGCTCTCAAATGGCTGACGGAACTAATTTTGGCGCGGAACGTGCGGTCACACTTGGGGCTGCTTAGGGGAAGGGCTTTGAGCGAGCTTTACGCATTTAACTCATTTATTTTTTCTTGGCCTTTCCCTAAAGCTAAAGTCGATTATAGAATAATGACGAAACGTACTCAGAAGTATATCGCATTAACAAAAAATAGACAAAAATAGGTTTCTCAATTCGAAATCTAGCAATACAATCTACATATTTTATAATTTCATTGAATTTTCTCAAAAGAAAATTAAGTTAATTCGTTATGTACCAGAATAAATTAAAGTAATGTTGGTACTAAAAGATAGAATAATTTAATTTAATAGTATTACCGACCACATAGCTATAACGACGCACATTTGCATTCCAGAATTGGTACTAATAAACTCTTAGTTGCTAATTAGTTTAGCCAATGACTCAAAGATCGTATTCATTAGAATACAGAAGGCTTGAAAACTGACTTACTTATAAAAGAACTCGTATTAAAAACAAAAAAGCAATATTATAGAACTATTTAGAATAACCCGTTTCAAGTAGTTGATTCCCAGAGGAGTGTTCTGTTGAAACATCGATATATATTTCAACTTTTCAATTTGCACCCTAAGTGTGCACCACCCTTTATACACACTTTAGGCAGGTAACTTTCTAACACAACCGAGATGGCCATGAGTTATAATCTTGAAAATATATTTATTGAAATTTAACCTCAACTATTCTTTAAATATTTCTTTATTATATATAAACAGTCTGTCAAAGCTATAGCCAGATAACTCTTCGAAATCATTTTTGGCCAACTTTTGACTACTAAATACACGCGTACTAGTAAAGCAGTATAACGTTTCCTCCTCCACCTTTGCTTTAATTCTTTTGTTCTGCAACAATCTATCAAGATATATAATAATAATCTATCGATAATAATAATTAAATCTGCTTAGGGTGAGCAAGTATTTTCTGTACCAATATATATAAAAAACCTATCGATAATCATAATAAAACAAAGTCTACTAAGGGTGAGCAAGTATTTTAACTCACTCATCTACTAGAATAATTATGCAAACATAGAAGTAGCAATAAGATTGAATTTAGCTTTGAAATAAAGGGCTAGCGACTCAATAATCTTAGTAATTAAAATTATTACCAAGTAAATTATACATGTCCTTTTAGGAAATCTTTAAATAATATAATTTGACAAACACTATATTTATACAATACTCATATCGAATCAAGGAACCTGGCTTTATTTATATACGAACTTCGACTTTTATATAACACTGGCGCAAAGGCGACCGCATCGCAAAGTGAGTCTCATTTGCATTCCTGAAACCAATTAGTCGTTAATAAATGGACTCCTACTTGTGAATTAGCCCTGGCCGGCGATCTAATTGTGTTCAGGGAGCTGCCTAATAACTATGCAGTATTAGCATGCAGTATGACACGGACACGACTTCTATGGAATGATATTAATACCTGTCTGGAAATAACGTTGCTTATAAAATGCTTATCACACTTTCTTATGTACTACCTTTTTCATAATAAGTGTTCCATAAAGCATGACTATCGCTATTCTAATAATAAATCCTTTGCAACATTCACAATGAACAATATCGTCAACGAAACAATAAACTGTATTATTAAAACTCTTTGCGTATCAGCACAAATAATATAATAATATGTTATAAGCTCGTAGTTAATAATAAATTTTACTCAAACTGCTCTAGCTCATGAATTCTTAGAACTTTTTTTGATACCTCTTATTAGATTCTATATACGTTATTTATTAAATACTGACAACTAGTTAAAGGTATATGATATATATAAGTATCTTTAATATCTGTTATCGTTTTTAGTGTGCCAGGTACACAAACAAGCTGTTTTTATTTTAGAGGAATCAAAATAACAAAATGGTCAAAACATTTCGTTGTTTCGTAGTTCGTCGTTAGTTGTTAATAACGCTGAATGGAAATAAATAAAATTATTTAATCAGCGTTGAGCAATATCACTTCTAATATCTATGTATATTGGTGTTAATGCGAATTAAAAAAAATATAATTACACCGACAAGAATTATAACAGGGATACAAATTAACAACAAATCTCGTTACTTTTTTTATGGTTTAGGTTGGCGGACGAGCATATGGGCCACCTGATTGTTAGTGGTCATCATAACATAGACAATGACGCTATATGAAAAATTAACTATTCCTTAAATCGTTAATGCGCCATTAACCTTGGGAACTAAAATATTATGTCCCTGGTGCCTGTAGTTACCTTGGCTCACTCACCCTTTAAACCGGAACACAACAATACTAAGTACTGTTGTTTGGCTGTGGGATGAGTGATGAGTGGGTGGTACCTACCCAAACGGGCTTGCATAAAGCCAAGTTAACAAAGTGTAATATTTTTTTTTATTACATTTTGTTACAATAATTATGTAATATCAAAAACGTAATCGCTAATAATATCTTATAGCTATATAATATCGTAAGTATCGTAACCCTCGTCTTCCTAATTTAAACTCGCATGCCGTAAAGTTCTAAAATTACTTACAGAGATAAACATAAAACGCTGTTCATTATAATAATCATGCAAAGTTTCATTAAACTTACAAGAACAATAATTTAGAAGATATTGTTAGAAACGTCAGGAGTAAATATATATGTGTTCATTTGAAGGTAATTTTCCGCGACACCTTGATATTTGTTGGCAAAGTTTGTATTGAATATATAAAATAAGCGATAAAATATAATTGTTTATGTTTTGGAAGTGACAATATTTTAAATCTTAAAATTGTCGGATACATGCCATAAATGAGTGAAAATAAATACATACCTATATGAATAATTGCGTAATTAAAATGAGAATTGTTCAATCAACACTCAATATCATTGCTTACTGTCAGTGAACAATGCGAATTTTAGTCTAGTATGGGATATAAATAGGCTATTTCAATTCTTATTCAATATATGTATTGAACATAATACATATATTGAAACCGGTGGTAGTGTTTGATGTGATCATCAATAAGTAAGTGTAATGCTTCTATGTTGAATAAAGTAATTTGAGTTTATAAGGAGAATAGTAGTATATACCATATAATCATTAAAATAGAAGTTGCAAGAGAAAAATACTTTCTAAGTATCAATTTATTTATTTTTAATCAGCAAGCCCTCTGGTTATGAAATTACATAATAACTTATTTTATTATCAAAATATTTGTTGATATTTATAAATAAAACTCAACTGCTTTAAATTATAAAAGATTAAAACATTCAAGCATGAGAAGCGAATAACTTGTGAGTGCGAGGAATAATTGGCGACTCGACGCTACCTCGGCGCCTCGAGTGCTTCTAAAGTCCCTTGACATACATCCTTGTGACGCCCGTGGTTCTCTGTATATTTTTAAATGTAAAAATATTAAAATGCATGGACTACTTCTATTCAGAAGCAATCGTTTTTGGTCCATCAATTTCAGTTGAATTTGTTGAAGAAATTTACAAAAACCTACCACGGATTCTATTCTGTCTATCAATCTGTCTTTTTAAACAGAACTATTAAAATGTTGTTAAAATAAGATACTATAAGATATAATAAATAGATCAAAATAAGATAATATTGTATTGAAATACAAAATTTATATTAAAGTTATATTTGTTTCATAAAATTTACTAATACGGAACCCTACCATCCAATTATAGTAATAAATAGAATCCAAAATGTCAACTTTAAGCATTTTCATGGTACGCGTACTATGTTGGGGGTTTTATTGCGATCATACCTGCTATTATTATTTTGCCCGTCGTTTCGACAAAGTTGCACCTGTCGCAATCACGACCTGGGCCCTGATTCTGTTTGCCACAATTCGTAACGAGCCAAAACGAGTGACGTCATAACAACTGGGAACCCCAGGCACTCTTCAACGTTAACTGCTATAGATAACGACAACTTCTATTATGTTTCATACTTACATAGTCAAACCACGTGAACGTTCTTGGAGGTCCTTTAATATTTTGAAAAGAACATAATACGTCGTGGTTGAAATTTCATGCATAGTTTTTAGATTTACAATTATAGAATATAGAATACAATACTTGTTATTTTAATCACTACGCAAGAACTACGTGCTATTACTTGCACTAAGTAGGAACCATCACACATATTTCACAGAAAAAGTATACAAACAATTCAAGAGAGATTTTAAGCGCTCATCGCCACTTACACTTACCTAATAATCACGCCATAGTCATTGGATCTTATGTTGGAGGGGATATGATGTTTTGTCCTTTGTGCTTGTAGTTATACTAAATTACCTTTCTAGCAGAAACGCAACAATACTGAATATTGCTGTTTGGTGGTATAATATCTGATAAGTGATAGCCAGACGGACTTGCAATAAGCCATACGAGTAAACTTTAATCAAGGTATTAATTTCAGCATCCATTTCAGCAATTTCACTGATAAATATAACAGCAAAATTTTATTAGAAAACGTAATACATTTAATATATTTTTGATAAAAAATATGTATTATCTTATTTTTAATTCGTTTTCTAAGTTAAAGTGATTTGTCAATTCCATACAAAGTACTCGTACTTTCCTTGACGACGCCCGCGGGCGATGTTTGCTGTAACTTATTATCATTTCTTTCTTATATTTCTTTTTTCCCATTTAACATAAAGAAGCAAGATGAATTTTTTTTCTTTATTCCATTTACAATTAATAAGAAGCATTTTTATAATGACTAATTTTATTTAACAGATATTGATAACGATTTGTCTAATGAAAGTGAATAATTGATAATTATGCACATAATTATGTTTGTGCATAATTATCAATTTTTCAGTATATATACGAAAAAATATATAAATATGTTTCGAAAAAAATATCAATAAAACAATTTATTTTCAGATACCAGTTCAAATGAGTTTCAAATATTTGGAATGTGAGTTCATTTTTTTTATTTTGTTTTCTTTTCTAATTTTTATTATATTATAAGGCAATAAACATTTTTTTTTTCAATAAATACATTATATTTAAACATATATGTAAATAATTTCTAAATATGATCTGTATATCTGTGTGCGCAAGTGTTAAATTGGAGGCCCTATCTTCCTGCATCGAAGTTCTAACCGATAGGGTTGCACAAGGCCGGAACATCTTCCAAAATCTGCAAACATTTTGTACCACTTACATTGTTCAATAAGCTAAAAAGCATGTAACCATCACACTTATATAAATAATACAAAATATTATAGTAAAACTTTGATTAAATCTGATACAAAAACGTTTTGGAAAACAACAAAACACCTAAAGTTCTGAACGAAAGAAACAAATGTATTGTCTTACACAAACGCTTGTCAGCTTTTGCAATGTTTTCTTCACTCCTTATGCCTTGTGACCGTTCATAGTTCGTAGTTGATTTTGTCTCATTACCCTTGACTAATGTTTCATTTATAATGTGATCAAAACGACTATTGAACAGCTTAAGAATAATTGTTTGTGCCTGCCTCTTGATGTTCTGGACAGAACGATTATACTAATGCTAAAATGTATGGCGCACACCCTATACAAGGTTTCAAAAAGATTTATAAAAGTTCCTTACATACAAGTCAGCGTCGTACGTAGATTAGTGTCGTATTTTATTGACAGCTTAAATCCCTTTGCTGGGGCATTGAATAATGATATCAATTTATTCTAAGCAGGCGTATGTAATGGCTTATACATCTTTATAAAGCATTTTTCTTATATTCCACATGAATATGTAGCAACTTTTAATAATTGTGTTGATAATTTGCAAGTTTTGAATTATAGCAATAAGCAACAATTGAAAGAAATCTATAATTAAAAAGTACTTATATTTATTTATTTATAATATGACTTTTCCATGATTAATTTTAACTATCATGTATTTAGTTAAAAACACAATCATAACTTGTATAAGTGAAACTGTGTATTTTTTTGATTAAACTGATGACTAACAAGCGAATGCACTTCCTATCATTGATCAATTATTTCTCAAAATCACTCACAACTGTTGTGGTTTAGTCACTTTACAAGCGAATGGTTTACATTCACTTACCTTCCACAAACACGAAATAAAAACCGCTTGACCAACAGTAGTATACCTATGTCGAATACTTCAGTCGTATTTTTAAAATTCAAGTTACAAAAACAGTCATTATAAAAAATCCGAAATCAAAAGTTAACGAAACACCCAGAACTACTTGTTCAGGTAGGCACTCGTATTTATCTTGACATCAAATCCAAAACTTTTTGTTTTTCTGCTCACTGTTGGACGACACGACTCGGTTTGTCACAAGTTTGCAAAACAAAAGTTTGTGACAAGTTGGTCATTAGTCTTTATTTCGTTACAAATGAGATTGTAGTCCAATGTTTTGACGTAGGTTATTAGCTCTTAATATAAAGTTATTTCGGTTATTTCTTTCACTTTATTATACCATTTTCGTAGGTACGTAACATTGTAGTGAATAAAAATTTATCATTTACTAATTGTTCTTATAGATTTTATTAAAACTTGTGTTATGTATCCTATAGATTTGTAATCTACTAAATATAAAGACATGGTTCAACGCCAAAATATATTCAATTATCTACATCGAACAGACACGTTTAAAGTGTTAATGCATTTTTAGTACACCGGGATAGTAAATATATTCGCTTAACTCATGTTTTCGTGATGATTTTTTGCGAATGAAGCTAGGTGCTATTACATAATCTCTATTTTCATCCACCAACTGACACAGACAACAAATACTGCAGCGAAGCTAAGGATAATGATGATGAAATCGTGGAGAATTTCTCCTAATAAATAAAAAAAAAAACTATATTTTACACGAATATCTTAACAAAAAACAAACTGCGTTTGCTTTACTTGTGTTAATACTAATTATGTCAAACGTGTTTAACAAAGTGGAAGTAAGCTTCATTCATTCATTAATTAACTTTAAATATACGATACATTAAATAAGTTACCCTTATTTTACTTGGGCGATACGTACTCGTATTTATATATAGGATAGGATTTCGAGCCTTATTGATGTCGAAGCGTTTATCTTTATTTCTTAGGATTAAATACCTAGCATGTGATATATTAAAACACTTATTTGTCACCTTTAGCTTATTACGGCTATGATACTGATATTTTTTCCATATAACGTTTTTGCATAGTAAATAAACTAGTAATGTATCTATTTCCTTGCATTTTGGTAACCAACAGGCGCGCTGTAGTGGTACTTTATACGTAGACCGCGAAATCATGCTGTGAATATTTTAGCGTAAAATTATAGTCTTTGTAAATTTTGTGTGATATACTCGAGGATACATAAAATAGTTGTGCAATAAAGAAGAAACGAGTAGAAATGCTAAATTGTATACTTTTATCTCAGTGTCAAAAAAAAGATAGAACTAAATGCGGGTTTTACTTTCTAAGTTCTATTCTTTTGATCGCTTGGAAAAACGTATAAAGAAGGCTATTTAAATCTGTTCAGAAGTTTTTATGGCGGTGGCGGTCTCAGATTTACTTGAAATGCTTTTGTGATTCTTTTAAAAGAACCATCATAAAGCAAATTTCTAAGTAAGAATAGACCAACCGTTTCCTGTACTCAGGAGGTAAATCAATAAATGGTCTTAGGTAATAATTTAATTTGCTATCTTTATTAAAGAGATATATTATAACAAATATTTTCCACTTAAATTGTCTTTATTGTGAAAGTATCGGAGCGTTCGCTTAAACGAAACGGAGTCACAGAACAAAAGACATTATTTTAACATGGATCATTAACTTTTACTGACGTTACGTAGTAGTATTAGTATCGGTGTGAAACTTACACTTCGTGAAAACTCATTGAATTATACTTCGCGAGTTTAACAGATACCGAACAGATACCTAACCCGACCGTTCATAAGATACAGTGCTTCCTAATAATAAAAATATGAATTGACATATGTATATTCTGTTATATACATTCTATGTTCGAAATGACATTCCTATCCTAAATATTCAAGCAAATATACATATATTGATTTCCTTTGCCGTAACTACACGTTGAAAAATAAAATTGAATACATTTTTAAAGCAAAAACAAAAATAAAGATTCACCCTTACCAATTAACTATCCATTATTAATCACTAAACTTAAAATATACTACAGTTTCGCGTAGAAATAACTCAAACCTGAGATAAAGATTCCAAGGAAATATATTACAATTTTCAATGTTTTTTTTTTTGTAATTGTGATATAATGGAAATTATTATCTTATTCGTTTTCTGGCATTTTATTAAACCCAACAAAATTATATATATAGCTTGACATAGTCAAAAGTAAAGTAAAGTAACAGCCTATAAATTTGCCACTGCTGGGCTAATGGCCTCCTCTCCCAAGCCCTCTTGGAACATATTCCATGACTCTGTTCCAATGCGAGTAGGTGGAATGCACGTGTGGCAGAATTTGAATGAAATTAGACACATGCAGATTTCCTCACGATGATTTCCTTAACCGCCGAGCACGAGATGAATTATGAACACAAATTAAGCACATATAGATATATTGTGGTGCTTGCCTGGGTTTGAACCCGAAATCATCGTTTAAGATGCACGTATTCTAACTATTGGCCATCTCGGCTCGACATAGTCAAAATGTTTCGCAATGTCTAGGATAATCTTCTATGATTTTACGAATATAACACGTGATCAAATATCTCATATTCTCAATGATAAGATAATTTACTTCCATACCGTGTCAATGTTTTGAAGTAACTAAAATACACAAGGCGAACCGTATCCGCACCGATCAACAGAGTAATTTAGATAAACAATATCTAATTTCTCATAATGTTTCTCATAATAAATACTGGTTCTTATAATAAATCATAAAAGCTCTACTACGAATTATCTAGTAAAAGCATACTCACAATACGATTCTGAATCCACACATAAATTGATAGCGTGATTCCATTAATAGGTAATAATAATACATTATGACCAAATTTCGTGATATCTTTGTTAAAACTCACGACATAGGTATATAAATATTTAAATAGATACTATGGGTTCTCGTTTTGTTTGTCTATTCCACTGAATATCCAAGCATTTTCTTTTCTTGATGAAATGTACATACAAAGCCAATACTTGTTATTTAAATTATTGTTTTCAAATTAAACATTCAAATAAATAAACACAAAACTTAATAAGATGTTTAAATAATCTATATATGGAGGCTAGATATATTAATATGTGTACTGTATCTTTTAAAATCAAAACGATTCATTTTAATATGTGATTCTAATTATTTATAACATATTTTAAAAGACACCAAATAAGTGTTACCCTAAAAAAATTTATCAAAAAGTAAAATACGTACGAAGTTAATATAGTTTTGTTACTTTACTTTATGTTGAAATAAAACTTTTCAAAATGTTTGCGTTAACCCGCACTATGAAAGTGCAAACTATGCAGTTTTCGTAACCTATATTTTACAATTTTAATTTTATAAAAAAACATTTCGTGCAACCTTTTTTTTCAAAATTAATTTAAAAATATATTTGAGATGGGGCACTACTGTGCATAATACCAATGAAATGCAAAAAAAAAAATTTTTTATTGTTTTTCGGTCCGGTTTGAACGGTAAGTGATCCATATATATGCACAAGAGACGTAAAAAGGATAGTGATACAATAATAACAAATTAGTTATTATTATTGGAAGCTATTTATATTGAATACCATATGCGAATATAATTGAAGATAAAACTAGAGCATATTTGCTCTAATGAGTTTTTACTTAAACTACCATTAATATAATAGCGGTCTGCCATACATATCCACACATACATAAGACCACTGTGGAGCACCATGGTGAAATCTGCCCTAAATCTTGAAATAGGCGAGGAAAATTGTACCCAGTGCCCAGACGGCTTATTTTCGTGCCGTTACTTATGCTAAAAGTTTTTTGAATAAACGACAAGTTGTGACTTAATCATAATTTTACGAATTAAATTTAATTAAATTCACGCGAGTTAAAGATTCAATTGCGTGTTCTGGGGTTTTCTATAAGTTTTTAGTAAATTTCTCGCTTTCAAAAATTCACTACAAAGTTTTCAAACATTATTTAAGCTACATGTACCTATTTAGGTCAGTGGATCCTTGTTGGAATCCCGCTAACCTACTGTGAGACATTAACGGGTTTTTACCTTTTATTTTATTGAAAACCCGGATTTGCACGTAATCTTTAAAGTGCTCTCTTAATTCTCTTAACAGACGATCGCTCATTGGACACGTCGCAATCAGTCTTTGTTCTATTATTTTCCATTAAATCTGTTTTTTTAATTACTAAGTAGGTAGGATGACGTAGAATAAGCCGCTTACTATGGAATCTTATTAATACCGTAATACATTACGTCTCTACCGAAAAATAACTTTACAAACTATTACTATTTCGCTATTATGAAATAAATGAAAAAATTTGCCACCATTCCCCGTAGCAATAAATTTTGTTTGTTTCACCTTTTTTCAAGAATTTTGTTTCGATAATTTCACTAACCCACACTGGATCTGAATAATTGTGTAATGAACTTCAAACCTCTTTAAGAGAAGAGGATTCAGTATTTAAAGAATGCTCTTTTTACACTATATTTACATTTTGTATTATTGCTACGAAATTAATAGCGAATACAATAAGTATTAAAATAAATATTTATCCTTAATCAAGATAAATCCAACACGTATATATATAAGTTCTAAACATTTTGGTCTTTTCTACAAACGAAATCGTCATGAGATTCTATCAAAGCCCGATTATGGTAAGTGACTGCCATCGCCCGTAGCTATAGACACTACGAGAATAAGTGATGAGTGCGTAGTACCCACCCAAAGGGATCAGCACAAAAATCCCACAACGTCAAAATATACGAATATATGACATTAAATTATCATCGGAATGAATTTAATTTTCTCATTTTGTGATTTGCCTCTATAGTACACCTAATATTTTTACCTCGAGATAATGAAGTCGTTAATACAATTACGGTAAAGCAGACGAGACCTAATCTTTGAAATTACCGCGTAGTCACTGAGGCTTAATTTTAGGATTTGCTTCACAATAAATATTTGATCATCCAATGTATATTTTAAAAAATGCTACCGATTTTGTAAAGACAACCAACATTACATTGTTATCCTTTGAGACAACTTCATTGTATTGATATTTAAATTTATTTCGAAACAAAGTTTTGGAGAACATAGAAAACTTTTATGTGTTGTAATAAAGAGCAAACTTAGAATTGTTGATCCAGTTTCAAATATTAAACAAAACTAAAGGAAATATTAATATTAATACAGTAGATTCCTAAGAATCTATCTAAACATGTCGCTTTATATTAAATAGATATTATTAATTACAGTTACATTACATACAACAACAACAACAGCAACAACAGCCTGTAAATTCCCACTGCTGGGCCAAAGGCCTCCTCTCCCTTTGAGGAGAAGGTTTGGAACATATTCCACCACGCTGTTCCAATGCGGGTTGGTGGAATACACATGTGGCAGAATTTCTATGAAATTTGTCACATGCAGGTTTCCTCACGATGTTTTGCTTCACCGCTGAGCACGAGATGAATTATAAAGACAAATTAAGCACATGAATCAGCTTGCCTGGGTTTGAACCCGCAATCATCGGTTAAGATGCACGCGTTCTAACCACTGGGCCATCTCAGCTCACATTACATATATATAAATTTTATTAATTCTATACACGTATATATTGTCAAACTCGATATAAAGCGCTACAACACGAATGATATGCTGAAGATTTCTAAAATATATTAATAATTCACTCACACCCCCACAAGTAGCCAAAACAAGATTTCCCCAGAGAGATTCAAAATACGGAAAGAATGTCTCTCTACCAATTAAATACATAATCTTTGTATCTCTATGTACATTTTATAATTAGGAAGTTAAAGTAAAAGTAAAAATACGTAAATCAAAAGACAGTGTGATGAATTGGAATTTTATGATTGCGAGCAAAGTAAAATAAGAAATCGGTAGAGAAAAAAAGTAAATTGAAACATAAGATTCATTTAAATTTTCTATAAGAACAATTATCTTCTATTATCATTTTAGAAAATACTACATATATAAAATTTCATTTATCAATATCGATATCGATTCATTATTTTTGATGTCGATAAAATAGACAATCACTAAAAACATCACATATATGCTGAAGGCTATCCAACCTGTAAAATTCTCACCGCTGGACTAAGGCTCCTCTCCCTTTGAGGAGACGGTTTTTGAAGCATATTCCACCGCGCTGTTTCAATGCAGGTTGGTTGAGGCAGAAATTCATTGAAATTAAGCACATGCAGGTCTCCTCACGATGTTTTTCTTTACTACCAATCATAAAATTAATTATAAGCACAAATTAAGTTCATGAAATTTCAGTGGTGCTTGCCTGGGTTTGAACCCGCAATTATCGGTTAAGATTTACGCGTTCCACCTATTGGGCCATTTCTATTCGTAATACAATACAATATTATTTTTGTGTATTTTATTATATAACTGTAATATATAATAGCTTTATTAATTTAAATTACTAAAGACTGTTAGATTTTATACCATTAGGAAAACTTTACTCAAATTTAATCTCAAAGTTTAATCACACCAATCTACTTCGATCGCGTCATTATTCCCTGCCATCCAACTCGGCAACTCCTATATATTTTCCAAAGCAAGTGGTCATCAAACGTTCATTTCACAGGTTATTACGAAGCATCCTTTCGTTTCTACCACGCCACGGTGACAGTGATGCATGGTCTAATTTATGGACCTGCAAACCATTTTATGCTTTCCGATATACTGTCTCTCTATTAGCTTTACGGCTTAAATTCCCTTGTAGGTACCGTAGTTACGAAATTGTACAAGTTTGTATGGCGCTCTCGACAGTTGCCATTGTCCCTTAGAAATAAAGCTGGGAGGCTCGGTTAGTCGAGTGACTTCGCAATATGTAGCAATGATGATTTTATGAGGCCTTGCTGCAAAAAAATATTATTCTGCTATGATGTAGATTAATAAAAAAAACGTTTACAAAACTTATTCACTTCTCTGATGAGATTTTTTTTTTCTAGTTAAGAACTTCATTAAACTTCATAGAACTGATAACCTTGTATTATTTGTATAAAGCAAAATATAGTATTTTATAAAACAGAGTATACCTTCTACTCAAAGGGAAGAGTAAGCCTTAAACTAGAAGTTTATAGTAGATTTTAGATTAAATACGGAAAACTGGTGTAGCGAGCGACGACAGCTGCATTCAATTTATTTTATGAAACTTTTTTTCCGTTTTTTTTATTTAATTGTTTGCCGGTCTCTGAAAGTCAAATACATTTATTTCATACGTGCTCAACTCCACGGCAAACAGGCCAATAATTACGGTTCTAGAAACGGTCACGTGATACTTTCCATAAGTGAATTACGTACGTGCTCTTTCATTTACACACGCCACACTAAAATCCAATTCTAATGCAAATCTGAAACAAACAAGCAAAGTTTCAACCCCACGGCTTTATTCATAACTACGGTGAAGTTTTAGTTTAAATAACTTTTAACTCAAACTGTTTTAATATGTTGACTTTGATTTTACTTACTTTATTTATATAAGTTTGTGAATATACCAATTATACCAAAGGCTACTTTCTCAAGCCTTGATTTAACTTTTAACAAAATGTTTTGATTATTGTTGTTATCAAAGTACATAAATTAAAATAATATGCTTTTATCTAATACGCTAAAAATATTTTGTTTGTCTCTACATAAACTAACACAAACATTTCTTTGTCCACAGATTTACGGCTGCATATTTTTCAGACGCTTACCGCATGCTTAATTAAAAAATGTATTTTTCTCAACTTTAAACTAATAAACTAACTATTAACTAGTTTTTAATGATTTATGTTCTTCAAATTAAAATTCACTTAAAACAATAAGGAGAATCGTTGCGATAAACCACCTTTATTTCCAAAATATAATTTAAAAAAGTAAATAATTTGTTTATAAACAGTTACAAGAATATAAATGGAAACAGTGTAAGTGCGAACATAGCAATCAACGAATACAGTGTAACGCCAATGAAAAGTTTCGACGCGCGAACAATGTATCCGAGTAGCTTGTGGTTATAATGGTGCGGTCACATTAGCGGAGCGGATCACAAAGCTGGGTCCGCAACACGGCGTCGTCGGTGGACGGCCGAGCGGGTGCGGGCGAGGCGGAGGCGCCGCCCGCACCCGACGCGGAGGCGCCAGCGCGCCGCCGACGACACCGCCCGCTCTACCGCCGCCTGTTTCACTATTTCCGCACCGCGTGGACTGGCGTCAAGTTTGCTCTAGGTAACTCTCATTTATTTACTTTGCAATATAGAGTCGAGATGGCCCAGTGGTTAGAACGCGTGCATCTTAACCGATGGTTGCGGGTTCAAACCCAGGCAAGCACCGCTGTTTCATGTGCTTAATTTGTCTTTATAATTCATCTCGTACTCAGCGGTGAAGGAAAACATCGTGAGGAAACCTGCATGTGACAAATTTCATAGAAATTCTGCTACATGTGCATTCCACCAACCCGCATTGGAACAGCGTGGTGGAATATGTTCCGAACCTTCTCCTCAAAGGGAGAGGAGGCCTTTGGCCCAGTAGTGGGAATTTACAGGCTGTTGTTGTTGTTACTCTCATTTTTTTTTATAAAATAAAAGCACGTCCACCTGCTAATATAACATACAATTATGTAAATGGTACACTCACTTGCGACACATGTGGTCGCACGTTTAGTGCCAAGATTGGGTATGTTAGTCATGTGAGGTCGCATCGCAGGCTTTAAATATTACCTACTAATAAACAATTTTAAGAAAGCTAAGTCACTGTAGCCGAAAACGGCAAGGTAGATATATATATATGTATAATGCTCTCATATAATTAAGCAAGTAAAAGAAATTTGTATATGAATTATTTTTATATACTAAACATTATTAATTATACTTTAACGTAATGCTTCTTTGACACATTTTCAATTGTTTTTTTTTTTCAAATGTTTTATGTATTTTATCATTTTCTACTGTATAGGTGCAATGTAGGTACTAAATAATATTTGAAATATTATTAACTAAGCAACAAAGTAAAAATAAATAAATGGTATATAGTTCTTCCGAAACTGCTAATATAATTAAGGTGTCTCATAGCAATGTGTTTGAAACCAATAACATATAACAAAATATAAATTTATACTCGTATCCTTATCATTTTACGTTATACGCTAGCTACGTGTTCTATTCCTATGACTATAACGAACTACAACATATAATCTCAAACAAATTATTACAAATAAGTATTTTTAAACGAGCTTTAGAGTACCAATATAATAAAAAAAGGTTAAATTTTCCTCTAATTACAGAATTTTTTTTTACATAAATTTAAATACGTATAATCTGTATGATGCACGTATGCTGCTATCATTTTTGTTAAAAGAATCCAGAGCATTTTCATAAATTTACATTCAATCAGTGAATTTCAGGAGCAAAAAATACCTTTCAGAATGAAAAAATAACTGAAACAGTAATTTGAATACTACACGAAATTATATCAAAGAGATTAATTATGCATTTCAACCATAAAATTATTTATAAAATTGATTTTCGCAAACTAAAATTCTTTTTTAGCTTGCAATATTTTTATACAGAGAAAGCTTATGAGATTCATAAACGTTTAAATAAATTTCGAGGTATAAATATTATTAAGTTAATTTATGACATAAAATGAAATATATTAATTTGACTTGGAAGTTACGACTATTAATGTATTTGGCACCCATTATTTCGTTATAACTCCATAAACATTAATGTGAGTAAAAATAATAAATTTTGTTGTGAGCGAAAGTCCCGCCCATATCCCATTATACGGCCTCGTAATTTTGAATGTTATGGCTATTTTATTAAGGAGCCAATAGCGAGAAAGTCTTAATTGTAATTATAATACTAAAAAAGAACCTTATTAATTAGTGTATATTATTATTTCGTATTATTATATAGTGTATATTATTTCGAAATAATGTCTAGCTAAATGTGACTAAAAATATTCATATCCACTCATCCTAAATATTCAGAGATGTGAACTACTGGCCCATGGTTATGATTGCAGGTTCATAACTGATGATTGTGGGTTCTAACCCAGGCAAGCACCAATTTTCATGTGCCTAATTTTCCCGCTTGCTTTTTTATCCGCTCAGCGTTATAGGAAAAAATCGTGAAAAAACCCTCATGTGTCTAATCTTAAATTCTGCCACATGTGAATCCACCAACCCGCACTGGAGCAGCATGGTGGAAAATTCTCCTAACCTTCTCCTCCATAGGAGAGGAGGAGCAGTGGGAAATTTGCAGATTGTTACTATTATTATTATTGTGATAAATATTCTACCATCAAAAAACTATTCCTGAGTTGAGATAAAGAGGATGAAGAAAAGTATCATTGTTATGTATTATCTTACTATAAGCACCTAGATTATGAACGTCCCATAAAAATAATACTAGATGTATAATTGACCGTCGCTTAGCTTAATGACGAGATGTATTTTAATATCTATCTACAATCCCAATTTGTTAAACCATATATAAAGATTTTAAAATAAATTAGAATGAGCTTGAAAAAATATAAAAATTAAAGAATAAACAAAATCAATAAAGGCAGCAACTACGAACATTAATTAAACCATGATGTTACCTAAAAGCGTAACCAACCTGTTGTTTTATGCAAACATCTGCAAACAAGCCACCCTTTGAGATGATAATAAACAAAGTGCTGTCGTAACATTCTGTATACTGAACTGCGACGATATAGAAAAACATGTTTAAACTCGAATATCGTGGCTGAAGTAATTAATTAACAAAATAATGCCGGATACTCGTTGCACTTAATATAATAAACTTGCCAAGTTTTGAAAATAAACCTAATAAAATGTGAATCAATTTTGTTCTACAGTGCTTATTGCTGCTTTACAAAAGTCATATATAAATAATTAAGGAACTTTGATATGAGCAAACGTACTGATTAATTTATTATGAATATCATCATTTGGTTCATATTTAAGTGCGCCCTAAAAATCGACAGTTGAAACAAAGCCAAGAGTCGTCTAGACGCGTCGTCGAGTTGCAAATTATTGGCGTCATAGCAGAAAACCCCTCAGTACCGCATTGTAATGTGTACACAAGAAGACATATTCAACGTTTGATTATAGTTATAAATCCACCTTATTGTGATCCTAAACACGGCGTTCAAAAACTATAAACAATCTCAAAGTGCTCAAGCAAGACCGCTGCATGTAGAAGGAAAAGAAATTAACAAAAATGTAGCTAACACTGAACACAAAGTAGACAGTGCAACAAAATTAAATTTATTGAGTGATAATATATATCGACCAACTTTAGAAATATTAAACGAAGTGAAAGTACACAAATCGAATTTAGTTAAAAGTAAAAAGTTAGAAAAGGGGAACAAAGGGAAGACGCCAAAGAAAAGAGTTAGATTTGAAGACACCGAATTGGAACCTAAACAGATTTCGTTCAGAGAGCGTCTTGTTCAGTTCTTTCATTACATTTGGACGTGTACGAGGACGACGGTTAAAATTGTTTTGAGTAAGTTTCAACGCTTTTTATTACTTGCCAATTTCTAAAGTACTAAAATCTGACCTTACTGCTTGTGTTACGCTAGCAAAACAATATTATCTATCGTTAAAACATGACATTGGTTAATCAATAAATAAAATATTTAAACAATGAGCCTTTCCTAAATTAACTAATATAAAACAAAAGATCTTTTAAGTCTACAGTTAATATGTAAAATATCCATAAAATCAGCTTATCTCTTTTTAAAGCTTATTTAGTTGTCATAGATATGTTCTTAAATTGTGTATTCCCCAGTTCGAGAACAATTTAAAACAGATCGAGACAAGGCCGAGCTCAAACGAAACGTGCCATCTAACTTACCTCAAACTCCACACTTTGTGGAATTAATGAAATTTCCGTACGATATCGATTATGGCAAAGTTTCGCCAGAGAACAGTTGCCAATCACATTTCAATAGTTTTCAATGAGTATAGACTTGGATTGGAATTGGCTGCGTGACACCTGTTGATGCATATTATTCTATATTTAAATCATACATAACGTTCTATTAATGTGTGCAATTGTTATGAAGCTCGTTGCGTATTCCTTATTCATTGCCAAAAAAATTTACAATATTTAGCTAAGAAATACGTAGTACATTTGTCACCTGTTTGTCAAATTCATATTATTCATCTTATAAAAAAAACGTACAACAAATAATATACAAAGATTTTTATAACCTGTTACAAAAGTGACAGTACTTTCACACAAACAAATGACATAAAAAGTATTATAACAATAAAGCTAGGCTTTAGACGAAGTCAAATGTTCCAATAAAAGCAGATGGTGGAAGTCACGTCGTCTGACCCACTCCTAAACCGTAAACTTTCGCCATCCAATACAGACCGCGGTATAAAAGATATTACTTACAGATGGTATTATTTAGATTATTTAATTTTATTTCAGTCTCACAAATTCTTTAAAAAATATTTGTTAGTATAAAAATAGTAAAGTTAAAATAAAATGGCATGTTAACGTGTGTGACACATCTCTGACTTTCATTTGACATATGCAGGATTCGACGTGATGTTTTCCTTCACTTAAATGAATTATGAAAATAAATTGTTTTCAACAAGAGAATATCTTACAAAACAAAATGCTTAAAAACATATATAGAATTTGTAACGATCGTTTGTTCTTATATTTTGTTTCTATCATATTAATTATTATCAGTAAATTTAGTAAATTAATTAATAATTGTAAGAAGATAACAAAAAAAGGAACATCTAATTTATATCGCAATTACATTCGATTCTGCTGTTTCCATAGTCATGCATTTAGCATAATAAATTTGTACATATTTTTGTGTTATTAATTAAGTACGTATACAAGCAAAAGTTATGTATATTATTATTATACATTTTATGTTCTTGTATTTGATTATATAAAACATATTTTTCGTATAACCTTGCGATCATATCGCTAAGTTCAGATCGGATTTAATATAAGATAAACACCTCATAGTGTTTCTTTCGGATATTACCAATATTATAATTACATATCCGTTAATTTAATCCGCTTTTAAAAAAAAATCGCATAGCAAACTAGTATAAGCTAACTATTGCATTTATTAATCTAAGCGAAATATCGAGCGATTAAAATGATCTTGATATTTATTTTAACCGAGATGAGATAAAACAAAACTATTACCGTTAAACTCTATTATTTTATAAGGATTCACAAAGAGTTTGTCGTACTATACCATAATATTTGTTTAAAAGTGTCTGAGATAGTTTTCACTAATTTATCAAAATTGCTCTCGAAACAACAAATTTCCCTTCAAGGCTGATGACTTAATTAGCTGTTTCTCGTAATATACATATATTAAATATACACAACGGACTGACTATAAATTATCTTAATGTAAAAGTTAATATTAATTACTTTAACAAGGAAGATTTCTATTTACCATATCTTTTTTTCTGTTTCAAACATCATTAATTTAGAATTAATGTAATTTCGAGACATTATGAATAAAAAACTAATATGTACATCTGAGTAGGTTTATTAATTTCATTCATAATAAATGTATTAAACATTTGATTTATTTTTTCGAGAGCAATTTATGATAACGTAATGGATTATTTATATAATGGATTATCTATATATTAGTAAATTATTATTTGGCAAACCGTAGTCCACCGTCGAACACCAAAATCAAAATATTCTTTATTCAAGTAGGCTTTTATAAGCATTTTTGAATCGTCATTTTACAATTAAGTGAAACTACCACCGGTTCGGAAAGTAGATTCTAGCGAGAAGAACCAGCAAGAAACTCAGTAGTTACTCTTTTTTAACATTAAAAAAATACAACGTCATGTTAATTAAATACAATTATTTAAATAAATGTATCCTGCTTGGAAGTCAAACAAACCATATTAAGTGACTAGATGAGGAACATATACAAAAGGTCCTGTTTTTTCACTATTTTCGTGTCTCCGGGTCACCTTCTTTTTTTTTATGGCATAGGTGGCAAACGAGCAGGAGGCTCACCTGATGGAAAGTGACTACCACCGCCCATGGGCACCTGCAACACCAGGGGACTTGCAGGTGCGTTGCCGGCCTTTCAAAAAGGAGTACGCTCTTTTCTTGAAGGTTCCCATGTCGTATCGGTTCGGAAAAACCGCCGGCGAAAGCTGGTTCCACAAAGTGGTTGTGCGAGGCAGAAAATGTCTGAGAAATCGCGCTGTTGTGGATTTTCGGACATCAAGGTGGTGCGGGTGAAACTTAGAATTTTGGCGAGATGTCCGAAGGTGAAATTCAGCAGCCGGGATTAATCCGACCAATTCCTCGGAACATTCCCCGTGAAAAATTCGGTAGAAGATGCAGAGTGATCCGACATCTCTACGCAAAGCCAAAGGATCAAGGAGATCGGAAAGAGCTTGATCGTCGATAACTCGAGCCGCTCTACGTTGGATGCGGTCAAATGGAAGGAGCTGGTACTGGGGAGCACCCGCCCAGAGGTGAGAGCAGTACTCCATGTGAGGCCGAATTTGCGCCTTGTAAAGTTTAAGGCGATGGGCCGACGTGAAATACTGTCTCGCCTTGCTGAGCACGCCCAGCTTTTTTGAAGCCAATTTGGCTTTGCCTTCCAATTGACCGCGGAACTGAACGAGGCTCGAAATATCAACGCCAAGTATTCCGATACTACCTGTAGCGGCTATCGGAATGTTCTCAATTCGTGGAGATACGACAAATGGTGTTTTTTGCGGTTAACGCGCAAACTTGCGTCTTTTTGGGGTTGAAATGGACTAGATTTAGCCGGCCCCAATTCGAGACTTCGTTTAATAAAGACTCAATTTCAGACACAAGTTTGTTCCGGTTCTCTTCGACGTTTTCCCGAGAAATATTAGCGCGGCCGGTGTATAATGTGTCAACGGTACTGTCGTCTGCATAGCAATGAATGTTCCCGATTTGCAACAAATCATTGATATGCAGAAGAAACAGAGTGGGTGATAGAACGCAGCCTTGTGGAACACCAGCATTGACGAATTTTAAGTCAGAGCATGCACCGTCGACAACGACCTTGATGCTCCGATCTGCCAAAAAGCTGGTAATCCAATTGCATAATTTCCCGGGAAGCCCATAGGAAGGAAGCTTCGAAAGAAGCGCTTTGTGCCATACACGATCGAAGGCCTTCGCTATGTCCAAGCTGGCTGCTAATGCCTCCCCCTTGCTCTCAACTGCTTCAGCCCACCTGTGAGTAAGGTAAACTAGAAGATCACCGGCTGACCGACCCCGACGGAAACCGTACTGGCGGTCGCTATCAGCTGGTTCTCCTCTAGATACCGCAGGAGCTGGTAGTTTATAAGGGACTCCATTATCTTGGAGAGCAAGGAGGTGATGGCTATAGGCCTATAATTGGACGGGTCTGAGCGGTTGCCTTTTTTAGGGATCGGATGCACCAAAGCTGTCTTCCAGGAATTCGGGACGACGCCTAATGTGTAGGATTGCCGGAAAAGACGCGTTAAGACCGGTGCCAACTCGGGAGCACATGTCCGTAGCACGATTGGAGGGATACCATCGGGTCCGCTCGACTTATGAATGTCCAAGGAAAGAAGTGCTTTACGAACTGCACTTTGCCGGAATTTAACCTCCGGCATCGTGGTATCACATCGCGGAATAGTTGGTGGAGATTTTCCTTGGTCATCCAGAGTCGAGTTCGACGCGAAGAGAGAGCCTAAAAGATCAGCTTTCTCTTTCGCGGTATGGGCCAATGACTCACCGTCTCTGTGCAGAGATGGAAAAGATGGCTGACAGAAATTCCCTAAGACAGCCTTAGCGAGAGACCAGAACGCTCGTGTTCCTGAAGGGAGACGCACCAGTCTCTCGCCAATTCTGCCAATGTACTCCGTTTTCGCCCTAGCAATCACGTTTTTGAGGGACCTAGAGGCAGAGTTGAATTCCTTTTTAAATGCGCTGGTATTTACATCACGAGACGCAGATGCATTAGCCCAGGTTTGATAGCGTTCCCACTTTCGGCGTGATGCCGTTTTGCAGAAGCGACCAAACCAAGGCTGGGACTTGCCACCGATGGGTACTGCAGAGTAAGGAATGAATAGTTCCATACCCTGAAGCACCACATCGGCAACAGAGTCAGCAGCAGCGTTCGGATCATCCGGCGAGAAACAAATCTGCCCCCATGGGTAAGATGCAAAAAAAGACCGCATCCCATCCCAATCTGCTGACTTGTAGTGCCATACTCGGCGGCACCCAACAAAGCGAGGCCGTGAGTACCGCACAACCGGCACTGTACTCCGGACGAGACAGTGGTCAGACGAGCCCAGAGGGGGATCGACGATAACCTGATAGCCATCCGGATGTGAAGTCAGCAGAAGGTCCAACAGGGAAGGTGTATGATCCTCCACATCCGGTATTCGCGTTGGCGAGTTGACCAGTTGTGTCAGATCATATGCTAGAGCGAAGTCCAGAACAGATCTACCCGCATGATCGGTGGTGCGTGAGCCGAGCCATTCTGCGTGGTGAGCATTAAAGTCACCCAGAATAATGATCTCTGCGGATGGAATCTGCTGAAGCACGGAATCTGTAGCCATTTGGACGTGCTCAACCAGTCGGTCGGTTTCGTCATTACCGCTATGCGACCTATAAAGGCATGCATAGATTCGCGGATGGTCATCGCAGTCTACACGCAGCCAGATAATCGATAGGTCCTGTCCTTCAAGGCTGCCGAGGCGTCGAGAACAGATATCATCTCTGACGTAAACGCATACCCCAGCTCGTGGTATAAAGGAATGTTCCAATTTGTACCCAGGGTACGAGAGAAAGGTCGTATCGGCAGGAGAAGATATTTGGGTCTCGGTTAGAAAGAGCAAGGCCGGCTTCGCCGTTTCCAGATGGTAGTGAACGGCGTTGAGGTTGGAGTTGAGTCCCCTTATGTTGCAGAAGTCCACAGCGAGGGTGGTAGGGGTTGCCTTATGATGCCTGCTCCGCTTGCCCCGAACAGTGGCGAGCGCAAAATTGCCCCCCCCAGAATTCGGAGGGCAGCCTGGGCATCCCTGCTCAGGTGGTGTATGTCCTGAGCATGGATGCCCAGAGAGGGATTCTCCACCGCTGTCGCTGATGGTACCCTCCTGGGGTAATTTAACCAAATTCTGCACAACCATCAAGTTTTGGGGGGGAGGGGGATTGGGCCTCCGGAACTCTCACTTACCGGACGAAACGCGGTAGCATAACTACCACTTTACGCCGACACCTGACTAGAGAACGCGGCATTTGCCAGCTCCCTCAGTCCCACAGTATCAATACTTCAAGATAGTCTATGACTAGCGCAACGATAGTTCAATCTGCTAATTTTCAATCAATGTCGCCAATCTCTTTTCTAGCAATACCATAAAAATGCCGTATTGATTTTCAACTATGACATAATATTTGATTCCATTGATAGTATGACCGTAAACTTGTTTTATTTCATTACTACTTACACGTATTGTAATACGTACCTCGTATACGTTTTAGCACTCTGCCATATAAACTTTAACTATGCCCTGGTATATACCTAAAAGGTACAAAGTTTTTATTATTAATATATTAACATGCAATAACATTAATATAAGAGAGGCGATTTGTTCCAGCGGTTCAACGCGCGCATCTTAACCGATGGTTGCGGGTTCAAGCCCAGGCAAACACCACTGAAATTTCATGTTCCTACTTAATTTGTGTTCATAATTCATCTCGTGCTCGGCGGTGAAAGAAAACATCGCGAGAAAATAAAAATTCTGCCACATTTGTATTCCAGCCGCATTGGAACAGCGTGATGGAATATGATCCAAACCTTCTCCTCAAAGAGAGAGGAGGCCTTAGCCCAGCAGTGGAAAATTTACAGGCTGTTGTTGTTGTTGTGTTAGTATTAATATAGATAACTCTATCAAATGAGAGTCCACTAGGATAGTTCTACGTCATGATTTCTTAGACGATTAATTTCACGTTATATATGTAGACATGAAGCATAATTATAATTCGGTTGTGAATTATATATTCTATCTAAATTACTTATACAAACATATTACGTATTCTCTCTAATAATTATATAATAGCCGCTGTAATTGTCATTCCCAATGCTCATTTAAAATCTATCTATCTATACCTACTTACGTCATTATGTAAGACGTAAGACGGAAGGACATACATACATTGACTTTAATAAGCAGTTCTTGGTCGTAGGACTCTGTGCAGGCTCGTCTGCGTAGATATGACGAATCAGATAATCAACAGCCAAACAAATATTCTTAATATTGTCATGTTGCCGCTTAAAATGTGAGTTATCCAGTGATTACACGGGACATTACATCTTTATTTAAGAACTTTGTGGGGCAGTGGCTTATTTCCTCAGAAATAGTTAATATTCTTACGTCGTATTATAAATCATACAAAAGGTATGAATAACTGAACCATTTCAATTTCCTAATTAATTAAGTCCAATGAATACTGCAATTATATTGTTCAAAAGTTGTTTTTCGGCACAGTTCAGGAAACTTAATAGTATTTCCCATTTAAAATAAACGAGCAAAATCTGGAATAGCTCGTTTACGACACAAGAATAATTAATTATTAACGACGCTTGCTCTCGAGTCGGTCACAGGTGGTTTACTGATTCCCAGTTATTCATTTAGTTAATTAGAATTTGTCATAATTTGCTTTCCGTTTTGAAAATCGCATATTGACATTCAGTCTGGTTAATAATTCAAAGGTTTTTATTTCGAATATAGTATTTTGACATATACTTACTTATTTTTTTCATATAAAGGCACGCTACGCTTAGTAATATAATAAATTGTTAATGTTAATATTATTATGCTTAATAATATCAGCGTCAAATTTTAATAATATTATATAAACTAAGTTAATTTTAATTGCCTTGCCCTTTGTTATAGCTATATAATAAGGCTGCAGAACCCAAGGTCCTGGATTAAAATAATGTATCATCGGGTCATTATAGAATAAGGCACTTTACTTCCGTAAAATGTTCGCAACACTGGGTTAGGATTTCAGGGAATATTACATATACAGCTACAAGCTTCGTTCTCCGCATCGACTTATGAGATCCAGGGAATAGGGGAAAATACTAGTGCATATAATTTGCGTAGAAGTCCTTGAACGATCACCGTGATGAAAACTCCTCCAATCGGAGTTAATACTTCCGCTTCAACACAGTGTAATTGCTAACGTTTCATATGTATATATATTCAATCTCATATATGTATAATTGTATATTAATTACAAATTTTCTAAATTCTAATTTCTACTTTATGTTGTGATTGCAATGCCAGTAGCGATTAGTAAATTGTTTGAAATGAAAAATTAATTAGGTGTTTAATGTGCATTACATTAACTGTAGTCGACAACATTATTAATTGTCAGAAATGTATCACAGGTATTGCGCAAATGGGTGTTTACACACAGATATCCTATTAAAAATAAGAAAAGAACTCGATTTTTCGAAATGTTCAATTCAAAACAATTATTTCCGTTCCTTATTATTATTGCTTAGCTTAAATAACTTCTTATTCAGAGACGTAGAGATAATAATCGTAAAACAAAATTAGAATCTCCATTGTTATATTCTAAGGCCGTTCTCTGTTAATGAACCTGAATCCAGTAGCTGTTCGAAAATAGCCCGCTGTTTACTGTACGTTCTAGCAAACGTATACAATGCATCACACTCGACCTCATGTAAATAGGCCTTAAATTTATAAAGTGCTAATATATTATCAGAATTTAGTAGAAAAGAGTCGTGATCGTTATTTATTTTGAATGTTGCATTTAATGAAACATTTTGAAGCTTTTAATTTGCATTATATGTCGGTAATCGTCAAATTGTTATAAAATAATTGGTTAAAGTAAAACGAATGAAATATTTTTAAGGAACTTAACTTTTGAAGATATATTTAATTAATTTAGTGCTGAGCTTATTTATTCTTACATTTTTAAGACCGTTAGGATTGTAAAATCCATGTATATATCCACATAATTTGAAGTATAAATAAAGATAGCATTATTAGGAAAATATATAAATTAATGTATGATGACTATCATATAAATCACAGAATCCAAAGATTTCTAGTTTAAAATAATTCATATTACTTGCTATAAAATACCAAAATACTATTTAAGCCAATCAATAAATTATTTCGAAACACGGCGGTTCATCTCCACAGATTTCCCTGTTTGATTTGATTACACCTATTTTTCGTATGTGGACGGGCTGATAGTAATGTGCATTTACCAGTATATCCGCGACTCCGCGTACAAAAGGTATTCAGGGCGTACATTACAGACTTTTATAATAAAATGTCAGTGAACATTGACATGGAAAACTTTTCCTTTAAAAAGAATCTGAGACGTCGTACGCTCAACACTATACGATCGGCTGTGACGGCGCTCAGGCAAATCGCGAGTAAGTGCTTTTAAATTGAGTTTTGCGAGTGAAACAAGTTGCGTTTGTTTGTTTCGGTAACATTGAAAACGCTTTCAAACTTACGTGAAACACTATTAGGCTTTTATCCGTACAGTCAAGAACTTTGGCCGAAATACTATGTTTACTTAATCGTCGAATAAACTTGTACGATTAAATTCTATTTAACATTTTTGTATACAACGACATGCGAACTTTCGACTTTCACTTTTAATTTAATATATATAAATAAACGTTATATTATTTGTTTAATTATTAATAATATAATTTTTATATTGAATTTATTTTAAAAAAGAATCATTTTGGAACAAATAAATCTTTTAATAAATATTTAAAACACGCAATAAAACAATTGTACGACGCGAACTAATTAAATTTTTCTTTTCAATTGAAGTCATACTTTAAAAATTTACGTATTTTAAATAAAGTTCCAATTACACGTTGAAATTTTGAAGTACCTATGTCATGCAAAGTTTAATGTGATACAAATATTTAAGTTAACTGATTTTAATTTTTATGCATTTATTTGTTGTTCTATAGATACGCGCAAAAAATAACACACATATATCAATAATGACCCATAACTGTATGTATTTTTCAATAATATTACTAATAATAAGTTATGGCTGACTTCCTTTTCAACATTTTCAGAAAATAGCGCTCTTGTTTTATACGTGTGAAAATATTCCGAAACGTATGTAACAGGTTGTTTCCAAAGAGTTGAACTTTTCAATATTTTCAAAACGTTTGTACAAATCTTCACATACACATACAAATGTGTATTTGAGGCTAATATTATTTTTAAGTTTAAAGAACAAATAATACTCAACATTATACCGCCAAAGCTATAAATGTTTTACCAGATTTATAGAAAATCAATATCTAAATCTGTTTCGCTTAGTAATGAAGTAACAAAGTTAAGGCTTATAAATGCCCTTGACCTTATCTCCTCCGGAGATGAATGTTTGGACCTTGTTCTTTCCAACTCCTACGCAAATTGGAAATAATTCAAAGAAAATATCAAAATAGTTCATAAGTTTTAGTATTTAAATTTATATTACAAACCAATTGTGAACAATCTCACGTGTCTTTTTTTATTTAGATTTGTGAGATGAATGTTTGTTAGCCATATTTTATTATTGTATCTACTGCTTCTAAGCAAGTTACATAGTTGTAACAGTTTTTCATGTTAAAATTTGCCGTGGCCTAGGGACGGGCTACGGGTACATCAAATCGCAACAACGTGTTTAGCTCACGAAACTACGTACGTAATAGACGAACGTAGTTTCACGAGCAATAACAGTCGACTATAAGTTGTAAAGCGCTAACATGAACACTCACGAGCCAGCAGTAAACAGACGCGCGTAAACATATATATACCTTAAATTGCTTATTGTACATATATTGATTGAAAGAATGTTAATATTTTAAATGTAATATCGAATCAACACTTTGGTTTTGAACACAATTATAATTGGCTCCATTATCTAACGCGCCGACATGTGCACTTACGATAACACATCGAGCTACTAAAATGTTTGTGAGCTATTAGTTGATGATTTATATCATATTATCACTCACTTGCAACTGGGGGTTTTAACATTCCATAACTTTCTTTGCATTATAATTTGACGTCGTAACTGTATGTAATAGACACTTATCCCTAAAACGGGAGTGCCGGAACAATCCACTGAATATTTGTGAAACGTCAGCGACTGTAATGAAGGCATCATTCAGTTGTTTTGGAAGAGCCATTGTGCTCGCCCCACCTTAAAAAGCCCTGTCATCACCCGACGTCTTACTGGCGGCTCTGGCGGTAATATAATTACTTGTGCCACCATTAGAGTGACAAACGTGTTACGCAAGCTTAGAACGCGATAAAGATATTTTAATAAAAGAGGCCTTTTTATTTCAGGAAACCTTCACGTTCAGGAAGCATCGTGACGTTACTGACAATAATTAATTGATTTGACAAAATTTTTAGAGATATTTTATATATTGTCTGGATATTCATAGGCGTTCCCTTTTAATATTTGTATAGAAACATATTTTAAAGCGTATATTTTAAAAGTCATTTTTTGTGTTAATTTCGACTACTATTTCTCGGTATACCATAATTCGCTTATTATTAAACATTTAACACATAGAAAAATTAATGACAGATAAAAACTTAGTACTTTTTCATACTATGAAATTGTCCTGCGACAGTACTGCCTGATTGATACCTCCTCCTCACAAATCATCAGATAGAATCGAATTTACTTCCTAATAGTATCACTATTTACGATCTAAATAATATAAACTTACGCTATGGATTTTATGAGAGTAATCGTGAGTATAACAAAAGCCCTACGGATATAACTATTCGGACATATGGCAGTCACAAAATATAGGGTTGCTGAAATGTTTATTAGTAGAGGCCTAAAATAAATAAATTATACGTAATTTGTATATTGAAGCTTTTAATGTTATTCATTCTTATGTTAATAAAAACTTTTTAGTGTTATTCCAAAACGAAAAAGAATTATATGTTTTAAATAAAACTCTTATAAACTAATATAGTACGACTGCTACTCAGTACTGACTGGTTTAAGTAAAATAAAATTTAATTTCCATTTTTTATTATTATTTATTTGGTATTTAAATAACATGTTTCATATAATAATAATATGTTGTTGTATGTAAAAATGTTATTCTATTTACTAAATAACACCTTAATTCTAAAAAACATAAACATATCTGCACACCCTAACCACAATTTATTAGGCTTGGATCCAGTAATTACACGACACACAATTGAATAGACATTTATTAATCCTAAATTTTCACGCTTATAACTTTCATAGACTATTTAGCTTTCCATTATCAAATTCATTTAGTCGGACTGAATATTTAATTTTCACATACAAATTATGCTATACTTTATATATAGGTTAACTGTATTTAATCAAATATGTAATAAATAAGAGCACTATAGGTCAAACATGGACTAGTGCCATGATTACGTCTGTAAGCATGTATTTTTTTTTTATGGCATAGGTAGCAAACGAGCAGGAGGCTCACCTGATGGCAAGTGACTACCACCGCCCATGGACATCTGCAACACCATGGGGCTTGCAGGTGCGTTGCCGGCCTTTCAAAAAGGAGTACGCTCTTTTCTTGAAGGTTCCCATGTCGTATCGGTTCGGAAAAACCGCCGGCGAAAGCTGGTTCCACAAAGTGGTTGTGCGAGGCAGAAAATGTCTGAGAAATCGCGATTAAAAAAAAATGTATTTTAAAATGTCCCTATGATGTCCTCTGGAACAATACATCATGAGTTTATTCGATATAATTATCGAATATGAATGCCGAAGGTTTGCGCAAATCCAGATAGACGTCCTTAATTCTTTGAGATAGCAATTCGACACGACAGCAAAAAATTTAGCCACAGGTTCCACTGCTGTACGTGCGTTCACTGCTAACTCTTAAATTACGGACTGCGAATTTACTTGCTGAAAAAAAAAACAAATTTGTTTTTTGATCCAGTATTTAAATCTTTTAGGCTTAGTGGAAACAAAATTGACTAAAATTTTGTTGGGACCAATCTGCCACCGTCAGTAGGAAAGCGGAAAAGGACTATAACGGTCATGTACGAAGGCTGTGGCTTTCCATGCAAATTTCCTGTAATAGCCTTGCTGATACGGCTACTCATAATATGAGCCGAGAACAACTGTGACCGGTCATTTTCATTATAAATCAGGAGGTGACATATCACATTCTGACTGTCGCAGCTGGAATAATGGCTCGTATCGTTCCTGAAAAGGGAATGCCGTCCAACAGCCTTTTTTTATTTTTTATTCACTATGAAAACGCAGTAACGCTTTTCCCCCGCATGAAGCGGTAACCAAAAAACCAGCGAAACCGTCTCACTTTTTTATACAACTGTCACACCCAACGGTTGGCTTGCCTAATGAATGCCTGGAAAGTACCTGGAATGCCGAACAACCTATAAGTGTGAACCGCAATAAGGGCTTTTTCATCTGGCTCGTTAAAAAACATATTAAATATTGTAAAAATATTTTTTTTACCGCTGACACCGCGTATTTGGTATAATAAAATATATTTCATTAATTTATTTTAAATATATTAACGACTTTCATCTTGTTTTAATTGACTTCATCATTTTCTTCCTCGAAACTTAATTAAAAAACTATCCGAGAGATGATTTAAACAAGAAGTTCTTAAGTAAATGTAAGCCACAAACTCAATAAGTGATGCAGCGTTGTAGTTACCGTATTGTATCAAATTGTATTACTCTCTAAAATTTAATATTTTACGTTAAACATAACAAACTATTCAAGTAAACAAAATCTATCTTTTAGATACTAAGAAAAAAAAGAATTTGAAAAGCTTTCTAATTTTATCAACATTTTAACCAAATTGAAATGAGAATTTCATTTACTAATACTTATTCATTATAAGTGCTAAATTTTGGATGAATAATCAGTCACGCGAAAATGCCTAAACAGATTTCATACTTAGTACATTGAAAGATTGTAATCTAGAATCGCAGTGTCTTTACATTTTAACCAAACACTTGCAACTCTCTCCTCACAGGAGGGCGAAGACACGGGCAGAAAGTAATGTGGCAAAAACCGAAGAATTTTGCTGGACCCTATATAATTTAGGCAATCATATGTAAATTATATTCCCTTTAGAATAAAAAACAAATCTGAAACATTAAGAACAAAATGTTACCAATTGAATACAATGAGCCTATTTTCGTGATCGGAAAATCACAAATCTATCATAAAATACCTATTTTCTTTACTCGAGAACTTTTGACGTCTTTTATCCAAGAACAAAAAAAAAATTTCAACGAAGTTTCTTCGACAGTAGGTATAAATAAAAAATCCACAAATTTTTACCAATTGGAATACTTGTGCGATCGGGACAGTGGCATTATCTCTATCTGAAACTATTCTTGTTCCAAATTGAACGACGATCGATTGAGGTGTGAAAGTAGGACAAACAAACTAATATTCGCTCAGCACACACTTACTTATATTTAACAATAATATTATTATGTTTTTATTTGTGTTTGCTTCGTAAAAATCAAAAATTGTGAGTTAATGAAGGGGAATGATGATACTTAGGAAATTGAACCCTAATGGGCTCAATTTATTTTGAACGTAATAGGGTTCTCGATGAGTAATCAAATAACTGTCTTTATCCAATTATAGCAAAGTAATTTGTTCAAAATAAAGAAGTATTAACAGTATGGAATGTGTAGTATGGGTACGAAATCTCTTGAAGCTTAGGCAATTAAAATCGGAACGGCGCTCGTATTGGTCACTTGGGGGCGATTTTCAGCTACCCAACGCTTATTACACATTCTATTTTTTTTTCTTTACTACCGTACTTCAATTACATTCGAACAAATTTAACTTCTGAAGGGTTTTATTCAGCATATTTGAACATCGAACAACCGGATATTTAAAAGGACCATTTGCCATCAAATTCTTTTACATTTCTAATTATTTAAAATTTGGAAAGAAGCAAATAAATCATTTCATATCTCTTGTAATATATGCTTTTCTTTGTTGGTATCCTTACTAGGTGCAGATCCCACGCTTCTTGGTTTCAAATTCAAAATCAGGCTAACTTATCGTTATTCTATCAAAAAATTGCCACGAAGTAAAAAAAACATATCGTTAACTTAAATAACCTAACCCATTCTTATAAATCTTGAATACGCACATACCTTGTTGGTTTTATACTGTTTACTTATCTTGATTTGAATCTAAATATTGAAAGCCATCCTAAGCTTAGACAAACAATTAAAGTGCTTTTAGTGATACCTTAAATGCCATTTAAAATATGTAATACGTTTGTTTCAACCTCTTCGCGAAATCGCTACAAATGCACGAACTTGAGACGAATTTCAATAAGCAATTTGAAACTACGTCACGTGTCTTAACAACTGTAAGAGACTGTTATACCGAGGGTGTGAGATGGGTGAATAAATTATACCTTTAACCCAATTTCAAAACATAAATTATGTAAAGCGGTGCTAAATGTAGCGATGGTTTTAAAATGTAACAAATTCACCTCAAAGTTATTCTACGTAGGTATTGATAAAAATTAATATGAATTTGTTTATAATTTCTTATAAAAAGTGAAATGATAAACCATTTTTAATTTGTGTACCACTCATATTTCTTGTGTTTTATAATCATATATGTATACTGCTTATACGAAAAATAAAGATACTTACAAGCTATTATTTAAATATTAATTATTTAAAGCAGATTTATTTTCTTAAAAAATTGAACACTATTTTAAGAAATAATCCAGTTAATCATGTATATATATAAAAAAAACAAATACCTTAAACGTAATTTGAATGAATATTGTAAATATGATTTTATAAATTCGATATATATCATTGAGATTAGTGTACTAAAGTTAAGGTTCAAAATCAGTGAAATAGCCTACTCTCTTGAAATATCTGTAATGCCCTGTAAAGCTTGAGCTCCTAAAGGCTTTCGTTATTACTGAAATTATTCAAAGGAAGTTCTACCCGTATGAAAATATGTAAATGGTAATAGTCGATGTGACGAAGTTTTACACAATTAATAATACACAAACGTTGTGAGAGATTCGAGAACTCGTAAACTTTGTTCATGAAACACAAGCGAGTAATTGATTTAACACTGTGTACATACAAAACTTTCTTACAATATGCTGCGGAATACTTTGATAATAAAGATTTTTTAAATTAATTTTGTAAAATGTTATCGAAATGTTTTAATTTATCAAAAATTACAAAAACTTTCTTTGTGTCAAAGTATATTTAATCATAATAAAATTTATAAAATTCTATAATTATTGTGATAAGAGAGATCCGAGATATTTGTCAATACACGCCTTCCACTTAAACGGCCGCATTCGACCGCAAATTCTAACGCACCTTCCCACCCACCAAACTAATTACACAGACAAAACTGAACTGACATGTGGTTAACCGAAATTTTCACGTAAATAACGAAGGATTCATCCAAAAACTCTAAATATATTTGCTTTTCACAAATTCAAATTTTAACGACTTTTATTTGCTTACAAGAAGATTAATGTAGCAATTAATAAAAAAAAAATACACCTTATCCGTGTAATATTTTATTTTAGGACTTACTTAGGTACTAAGGGCTTTACTTATACGTTAGTGGTAGATTAAACAATGATTTCTCTCTTTCCATCAGCATTAATTTGATATTCAAAAGTAGGACACACCAAATATTTAAACTATATATCCTTTAAAAAATTTAGGTGTATTAATACGTTTACCTCAAATTTAGGTTAGTGTAATTGTGATATTTATCGTTATCTACATCTTTTTTTGTCAAACAATGATTTAAATTTACATAATTACAGTAGTTAATAAAAATTTGCGCTTTAAATCAAAATCCCCATAACTTTACTTTATGCTTAATTGTAAAAGTTTGCGTAACTTCATTACACCTACCTCACTGGAAAGAAAATTAAGAAAGATTTACCAGTTAATATAAGATACAAGGAAATGTATATTTACTAACATATTTTGTATCTGTAATAAAGCGTAATGCCTAATTCTTATTTATTATTTCGTGGCATTGTTAAAACGAATCAAAAGCTGCTTTTAGAAGCGTTGTATAAGAATAACAGCAAATAATATTCGATATCGAAGATGAAACACAAACATCTCGTTATAAAACAATATGTTTTTTTTAGAAAGTCATATATCGCTAGATGCGACACGGAAAACGTGGATTTCCAATTCACAAAACTGTAGTCAATTAAAAACCGGACGAGGTGAATATTAGGTACTGCCGAGTAACTGTCACTTTTTTATACTACCTCTACAAGCTTACGTTTTCCATTTATTGTGTTTAACTTTCAATGGTATATCAAAACAAACACGCTTACTTAAAAAGTTATATTATTATATAAAACTTTTGTATTCACAACCCAATAGAGCAATGTGGTAGGAGACTATTTTTCAAATTATTTTTTAAAGTAAATTTGTTTTTTTTTTTTTTGTTACTATTCAAAGGATAATTTTAGAAATAAAAATTGAAAAAAAATCTATGTATACTACTACTATACATGCATATAATGTATGTAACAATTTGATTTTTAAGGAGTTCGTTCATCTGGAAATGATACTCCATATGAAATACATTGTCATCCGAACGGAACCAACATATGAAATATCAATTCCGTAGGTTAAGAGGAAGTAGTTCTAATTCAGTTTGCAAGATTTGACCTTTTGTTTAGGTCAAACAAACATTGCAAGCTAAATAAAATATTGCAAAAATAGTATACTGTGGTTGGATATTATACCAGTATACTACATAACTAAATATCAGGAAATAACCTCACCAATGATGTTATTACAAAAGCAAAGTGCCTTCACAAAACGTGTAGCTCATTGTGAGGAAGGAGTACCCGTATTATGTATTCTGTTAGCTTTCTAAACAGCAGCACTGTATTTTGACGTAGACATATTACGCTTAGAACTTTAAATTAATTCTAAATAATATTTAATAAAAATATTTGGTTCATAAGGAAAAATTTATAAAACCCAAAACTTCCTATATTATAAGATGAAATAAACGCCATCCAGTTTCATGACTGGCGTTAAAATGAAATCAGAGCGATGAGGTCACGAAGGACATTATCACTGCCCTCAGTAAAATATAAACAACAAAAGAGATCCGAAAAATGTCCATTCGCATTCATTCGTTTTATTGAAAGATCTCGAAAATCAAAGCCCTAATTGACATCAAATTTGTCACAGGGATAGATAAAAACGAAGATAAATTGTATGAACATTCTTTGCATATTTATAGTACAATAAAATTGTTTTGTATTGTTATATTACATGTTGTAACGTTGACATTATTGTGTTGGCAGTTTCCAATATTTATAGACTGTCTGTCAGTATATATTGAAATTTGTTAGTGTTCGAAATTATTTAATGAATTTATAATGTATTGTTTATATCACGAAGGTCGTGCTAAAAAGGCTAAGCATAAGTTATTGTGTAACCAATTTCCGATGTAAGGTTCATTACAAAACTTATAAAAAAATAAAGACAATTAGTTTGTCTTCTATATAATACAAATGTATAACTAAAATTAAATCAATCTAAAAAAATAAACAAGCGCAATTTTCATATAAGCTGTCGCCCATAGTAGACATGATGATCCTTTTTATTTGTAATATATTACATAATATTTTTATCGCCTTAGTTCCATGTAGATGTAGCAATTGTGCATATTTTTAATTAATTATTCAAATTTAAAATCATTAAGATAAATGAAAGGAAAGTAAATTGTGTATTTAGATACATGTATGTATGTACGTCGCATACTCAAGTAATTACAATTCATCAAGTCAGAAACTCTGCAAAACTCGCAAGACCCTTGTAACAAACTGAATAATCAAGTTAATGGAAATAAATTATAAATCCTCATAGGCGTATATAATAGTTTAAATGGATTGAACATTCGCAGATATATCATATAATACAGCAGTCACGACTGCCTCTCGCTAGCGTCGCCACAAAATTCAATAAACGTTGAGCAGCTCGCTGCTCAAACTATGTCACATGCCGGATGATCTTCACGCTTGGTAATGACAAGAATATTGAGATTGTCAAATAGTTTAATACCCTATACCAGTTTGAGTTGTATTACAATTTATTGCATTTTAGAAACACCCGAACTGTTAAAAATATTTTTATTCATTTATTTTATAATATTGGTAGGTCAACCCATAAATAGACCTCATGGTAAGTGATCGCCACCACTTTTTATGGGTATGACATTCATTGGCGCTATACCTACTTTACTCTTCCTTCCAACAGGAACACAACGACATAAAGCAACGCTATTTGGCAGTTAAAGCAAATAACAATATACTTTATTCGAGTAAGAGCTTAGAAGATCTTTTGAATCGTCATTTAACAAACTATATTGAGTAAAACTACTACCGGTTCAGAATGCAGACTCTACCGAGAAGAAAACAGCAGTAAACTCAGTAGCTACTCTTTTAAATATGTGATGACAATAATTATGTAATTTTGTAAAATATTAGAAAATATTTAATGAATCACTAATATTACAAGCCATGCGAGTTATTCGCGCCAGTGACTGAAACACAACAAAAGCTGCCTCAAAGGAATACGAACTACGTTTCAGTGAATAGTAAATATTTGTACTGAATTCATTCGTCGGCTACGCAAATAATAATATCGATGTTGACTATAATTTCAACATATATTCAGTTGGACTGTAACATTTAATTCCGAATAATAAAATAAATTAAAACACGTGATTAATGTTTATATTTGTATATCATTATATATGATTTTTATAAGAATACCGATAACATACTGCACCAAATGAATAACCACTACAAATAATAGGAATTGTTTAAAATACTTATCGAGTTCCTTAACAATAAAAGTGCAAACATTGTAAATGATAATAAAGATTATATCTTTAAAATTTAATCTTAATTAACGGGCTTTCGAAGATTGTCAGGCTAATTAAAATTTTACTCAAGAAATCCCTATTATCCCTCGAACGGATAATGACTCGATAAGTGTTTACGAGCCCCAGTGATAAGATTATTAATATCCCAACAGCCAATTACCATGGCGCTTAACAATGTGTCAAAGCTAAGAGGACGCTAAGAGGGCCCGCGACATTAAAATGAGGCTCGCTGATGGCCCTATCCTCCTACAACGTCATCAGTTTTAAAGAACTCTTCATTCCCCTTTAAATGGAAATTTTCCCCATCGAGCATATTTCGCTTCTAGCCATAGAATTCGTGCTGATATTGCGTTTTGCGGTTAATATTTAAAGCAAAATATTATTTTGTTAATCTAGATTGACATTGACAACAAAATCGGCGTCGGGACCGAGTTATATTTAAAATATATTATGTTTACATTTCTTTCTAAATCGATGATCACTCCTTAGTATAAAACAAAGTCGCTTTCTCTCGTCCCTGTATCTCAAATCTTTAAAACTACACAGCGGATTTTGATGTTTTTTTAATAGATAGAATGATTCAAGAAGAAGGTAGATATATAATACATGGACTATATAGTAAAGAAACACTGATAATTTTAGAAGTTTTTAATGTGTTGTAAAGAAATTCTGTCGTATATTTAGTATCAGTACTGCACCCGTACGAAGCTGGGAGTTCGCTATTTAATATAACCTTTTGAATATAAATTAATAACTATAAATTAAGCATTTTTGTGTCTATCGCATGAATTGTAATAGTTGCAACTTCTGTTTAACTAGATACAGAAGTCAACCATTCGTAGCTTTCGACATTAAACGGTAAAATAGAGATGCAGCGAGTGGCATTGATTCTGAAATTGTTTGAAAGACCGTGGACACAAAATGGAAACAAAAAAAAATATGAAAAACTCAGCGATTCAACCGATTGAAGAATCTGCGTGGAATATTTCAGTAAAATTCATTTAATAATCATACTATGAGTAAATATTAATTATTACTATACGCATAATATATTACATTATTGGGATTTTATTTGGTATCGTAACATTGCCATAGTTTTGTTATACTAATATGTTTTTCTTTAAATGTTAAAGCAAGTGTTTTCGACCTATTTGCCAGTGAGTGAATTCATATTTGCGTAGTAGAATTGAAGTCAAAATAGCGTATAGGAAAATAGCACACATTTTCATACATATTAAATTGCCGTAGGAATAAGCGATCGCCGCATGCAAAGTAATGACGATGGCGGATATTGAAGCTTTCACGAGTCCTACGTCAATTTGTAAAAGAGTGGTTTTTTTTGTAAAACATAAACTAGTTTTGGAATTTTTATTTTGTTTAAGATGTAACGTAATAAAGTAATTATTCTAAAACTATACTTTTATTCGAAAATAGGTCAGGCTCCAAACTGCAGCATTAATAATAACGGTATTCGATCCGTAATTTAATCGTCATTAATATTACAATTTTTAAAAATTATGATTTTTTATAGAAACAATGCATGTAATTTTAAAAATAGTTACTATGTGGTCTTTAAGATATCGGTCGTCAAGTTTCATGAAAAGTTGAAGTACAAAATATTCCTACTTAAACATTTATTTACTATTATTGCATTCATCCATTTAACAGACGGTAAAGGTCAACTCCTACACCGATGTTAGACTATAACAGATAAAACTTGAAACAATATATGTTATTTCTTTTACGTTAGGTGTTTTTTTTCCTTCATTTCAAAATAACCCAAAAATATTTGCACAATAAACTTGGAAATACATTAAATAAACCTAAATTGTAAGAAAAATTCCCAAAATTCTGTAACGGCTAACCTTTCTTTACTACAGTTAATAACGATTGCTTTATTGTTATATTAAATAATTATAACAATAATATTAGATTAGATAATAATATGATGATAAGATTATAGGAAAAGTATTTATGGCTAAAAACTATTGAATCAATTTCTATTACTATAAAATATGTAAAAATCCTATTTTGTATAAATGGCACTTGAAAATAAAACAATATAAAACGTCAAAAGTTCTTTTGCGCTATTTCACGCTTCAAATATTTAATGTAGCTACCGTTGAAGCAACTCAATTTTAAATGAACACTCTTCTAAAATAATTATTAAAAAACAACGATTTTTCGTATAGCCTATCAAACAGAGACTATTAGTATTATTAAATTTATAAATATTTACTGTTACCTTACATTTTTTACTGTTTAAATTGTTCTAAGCTAGAGATGTATCTTAGCAATAAAGACTATCAAATTATTCCTCATATAATAAATATACACATTTTTTTTCGCAGACTCATTAAAACTATATTAAAAAATATATCATTATAGGAAGTAATAAAAAACTTACTCGCTCTGTGCTACTCCGGTGAGCAACCATATAAACTGTCTTATTAAGACCTACTCACATATTTCAGTAACCTAGCATTTCGTTTTATTGCTACCACAAAGGTCTCGCCTTATTTAGATTGGTGGAAAGTTCCATTCTAGTAATAAATGGAGTATAAATTGTTCAGCACATAAACATTTGTTTATGCGTGGAACGATTATTTAATGTCCCTAACATTTACATTTGTAGAATTGATTTTTAGATAGCTATAGTACATTTTTACTTTAACGAATATAAAATATAAAATTTTATTAAACAATAAGTTTTAGAATATGTGATGTTTACATCGTAAGAATCCACCAACAAATACTCTCTGTGACTGAGTTAACTTCTTACCGATCGTGAGACAATTACAGGTTATTTCAAAACTATTTTTACTTTAATACGAGAGCCATCAGAACCTCGATTGAGCATTCATCGGTCTCACGATTCAAGTGGGCATAAAACTTGTAAGTTACAATACAAGATTTATATGTAACTACTTAATAGCTGATATGAAACGGATTTACAATTTTATTTCGTACACTCTACTGCCAAAGTTACTTTTAAAAAGAGTTTATTGTTGTATAAATGTACATACACATACACGTACATTATATATATATAGTAAAATACTATGTTATTTAATTAAGGAATACTACCAGTGACTTGTAGTCCTCAAAAATCTACAGTCCGGTCTCGTGGTTCTACAAGTATCACTTTAGTCAGTAGTTTATTTAATCTTGTAAAATGACGATTCAAAGAGATTACTTGAGTAAAGAACATTTTGATTTATTCTAAAAACTAAAGAGTATTTCGTTTTCCTTCTATAGTTATGGTATACTTACAATATTCAGTTCCATCGAAATTCAGATCTCCGTTAAAGATATTTTAACCACACTTTACTTTGCAGTACCGATGGAATAAAAGGGCCGATAATATGTTTAACTTTACGCTTATTATAAGGCGAGGACAAACATGTCATTATTAAATTAAATTTCCTCTGAATTAAGATTATCATATCACCACGTAATACAACAAAAATATTAAATGTAATTTGTAAATTTCATTTTTTATTAAATTGAACGTTAAAAAGTTTTATAATTTTTGTCTAAATTTTCAACTCACAAATATAGAAAAAACGTATAAAAACCGACCATCAAAGGAATACAATTTCGAGAACGCTATTCCCACATCATAAATATTTTATAAGGACCTTTTATATAACCTTAGAATTCTCACATCTACTACATCAAACATATATAAAATAAACGATTTATTTGATATAATGTATATGTAACTAATAATTATAGTACAACGATTTGAACTATAATAATTATTCGTTATAAACGACAAAATTTTTAATTAATAGATTAAAATAAAAAAAATATACATTAGGTATACAAAAAAATACATAGGATACCTTAAAAGAATAAAATCAGAAATGAGATAAACCGGGGTTACAATAAATAAAATTTTAACAGAAAGAAAAACCGACTTCAAACAAAACACTATTTTAAAATAAATAAAAATGCACTAAAAAATAATAAAAATAATTGCATATTTTACATATTTTTTAGAGTCCTCCTAAGTAAAATGAAATGAAAAATATTAGACTACTTAAAAGTCGATTTACGATTATATAATGTAGTTATAATTATTGGTATATTTGGAGCCGGTGTCAGCTACGGTGCCCTTGCCCCAACAATCAAAAGAAAGAAGCGATACGAGCCCCTTGATTGATCCAGTATATTATTGTGTAAAAGGTAATTTGTAAAAAACATATTTGTTAAAGTATTCTCGTATTGTTTTTGATAGATATACTGTAGGGTTTTATTGGCTATTATTATATTTCAAACAAAAAAAAAATTATCAAAATCGGTCCACCCAGTAAAAAGTTATGAGGTAACAAACATAAAAAAAAAAATACAAACGAATTGATAACCTCCTCCTTTTTGAAATCGGTTGAAAATATAGTTTGAATGCAGTGTAGGGCACCCTCCAGCTCGGGTGAGATATGACCTGAAGGTGAAACTGGAATGGATGTGGAAGGCAGAAGGCCAGAAGTTTTAAGCAACTTCTTAGAGAAGTATGCTGGATTGATTGATAAACGAAAAACTTATTTTATAATTATAACTTTACCGAGAGGTGTGAGCAAAACAATGCATAAAATATTCTTTTATATTAAATATCAATCTATATGACATCAGCCATCTGATCAATGTTTCAAAAATTGAAAGAAGAACGAACCAACAAACAAATGCATTTATTGTATGAAAAGGATCATTTAGAATCATTTAGAAAAGTTAGACGAATAACTGACGTTGATACTACTCAATTACTATGCTTTGGTTATGATAGTATACCTTTTCGGTATCGTACTTTATGGTAACGCTACAGATATCAAAAAAGGTTTGTCCGATTTATTTATAATCTTGGTGCCCGAGAATCCTTTCAGACCATATTCTTTTATTGCATTGCATGAACTTACGTATATACATATAGTATATGTGTGTAGAACAATACGTATATTTTTACAATAATTATAATAGATCTTTTTGAAAAAAACATCGACAATCATTTCAATATAATTATAAGTAAACTTATAAATTCTAGTTTCTGATTTTACAAAGTCAATATATACTTCCTGGAGCGCGGAATTCATTTATGTACTACGATTCCACGGTTATACTTCAGTCTATTAATGAATTTAAATCTCATGTGAATAAACATCGATAAATAAGAGTTTATATATGGCGAAAATACAAATTTAATGTATGTATTTCATTTTATTACTTTGATCCACTGATAACTTTACATTTAATACAATATTATAACAAGTACTTTTATTATTATTATTTTTACTACGTTATTTAAAATAATAAAGTTATTTAAAATATAAAAAGTGTACTCTTTCCATGCAAAAGTTGGAAAATAATATTTAACCTCTAAATGCGAATATTTCCTTTGTTTTCGAATTTTAATATTTTTAAAGCCGTACATAGAGCCACAGTCGCTTCACGGAAAGCTTAGGAAATTGACAAGGTCTCAATTTCCTCACAGGCAAACAATCATTGCTTCATATTATGATAACATTTTCCATCCGTATTAATTAATTAACTTTATAATATTTAAGTTCTTATTATTTAATTATAAGATTCTGTATTATGTAGAGCCAATGTCTTCTCCCTGATCTGATTTGGCGGAATGAGTCAGTGGAAGCACTAACCTCTTTTGTGATATAATATTTTTGAAGCTTTGAGACGGATAGGCCACCACATTTACGCTTGCTTATCAGGATCTTCTTCCCTCCTCCCATCTGCGATTCGGGACTTGGTAGATTAACCATTATTCGATCAACCTTGGAAGACCATGGAGTTAAGTCATTCCACCTGGCTCCAACCTGAAACAACTATGCTTCCAGAAATGCCATCTACTTCAATATCAGGAGTTCTCAGGGCGAATCGCTCATAAGAAATGTTGCGCCGTTCATGATACCATACGGTAACCACGTAACACCCTTTACTCTATGATCCTTTGCTGTTTCCGCTGAAGAGCTTTATTCTGAGTGATGATAGCGTCAACCCATAAATGTACATGTGCCATTACATGCCAAAATTTCAAATGCAGCCTGTATTAAACCAATTAATATATTTAATAAAGGTAAACTACCCAGAAGTCTCAAGCATTGATTATTGCTTTCTACGTCATGCATCTGTTGTTTAATATGTTACTAAGGTCTGAATAAGATTTTATCTGTTAAATATACGAAACATATTTTGAATAAAAAAATATACGCCCTCAAAGTTCTCCCCGGGCAACAATGATTATAAAACGTATTCGCACAGTAGCAGGAGCATCGAAATAACTAAATAAAGCAGCAACAATGTTAGAAATTGTTAGCTACTCTATATACAACAACAACAGCCTGTAAATTCTCACTGCTGGGCTAAAGGCCTCTTCTCCCTTTGAGGAGAAGGTTTGGAACATATTCCACCACGCTGTTCCAATTCGGGTTGGTCGAATACACATGTGGCAGAATTTCTATGAAATTTGTCGCATGCAGGTTTCCTCACGATGTTTTCTTTCACTGCTGAGCACGAGATGAATTATGAAGACAAATTAAGCACATGAATCGGCGGTGCTTGCCTGGGTTTGAACCCGCAATCATCGGTTACGATGCACGCGTTCTAACCACAGCGACTCACTTACACGCTACTCTATATATACTCTCTCTATATGTATAGTCAAGTATTTAAAATTTTATTCTTAACAAACTAAGAGCATATGTATTTGAGTACATACATATATGCTAAATACAATATTAAATCAATGTAATGATTATACAATTTTTATTTTATATAAAAAATAATTGATATATTGCAAAATAGCTTATCATTTTCAATTCAGATCGTATGATGAAACTTGTAATTGTGCTGATATCGCAGAAAGCTTCCAAACTCCATTGAATAGAAAACTGACTACTACGCAAACTTATTGAGGTTGACGAAACTTTCAAAACTCTAGACATGTTTGAATAGATGTATAATTATCTCAACGTGAATTTAATTATTGTATGTGCCCCTGCAGTAATAACGCTGTAAGCGTTCAATTTTTTTAGAATATAAATAACAGCCATTGTTTACGGCCACGTGTAGGCAGATGGTTTTAATGGCTCTCGAAAGAGATCAGCTCTCGTGTGGTCAACACGTAATGATTAACGATGCAAAAGTACCCTCTATATTGATGAAACACGATATGGTCCTCAGCAGTGATTGATTGCACTTGTATTCATCAATATTTCTTTCATTGTGCTAGGCAATATTTCATTTCGATTGTACCAAGGGTGCTGACTGATGTGGCTAATAAATTCATGCGTACCGCTTGCGCCGGCTTTGAATTCGATAAGAAAAAATACTGTTATTCATTTATCTTCTATTATATATTTATTAAGTTACAAGCTTTATTTCAGGTGAAAATGATTCTATTTTATTAAAATATCACCGCTTAATTTATAAATGTTACTTATTCTAGTATAAAAAAGTTGTGTAATTAGAAAATTGTCATATTCAATTTCATATTTTATTTGCACTGTACACTTTATGGAATAAATATAAATAGAGATTATTTCTTTTAAATGATATTAATTAACGTAAGGCTTTATAAGCTATTAAACATGTTATCGCCCGTCATAATTGAACATCATTCGCTAGTAAATACACAAAGTTTATTATAGATTATTCCAAGTTATTATGGGAATAACACAACGCCAACTTTATACTCTCTTTCATAAAAGCTATGAAAGGAAAGATAAACAAAGAATAATTAAGGATTTATTTCTTTTTATGACTAGTAGTAAAGTATAATTTATAACGTAATTTTCTTCTGTGTATCATTAATATATTCATTACGTTATATGTATCTATATACATACACATATCTATATACATTTATAGAAACATGTGATAATGATTAGTTAAGTTTTTCGGACTAGTGCAATTACTTTTTGTATTGTTATGGACTTTTCACATTATGATGATGATTAAATTTCCGGAACTATGACTGTATGGTATAGCTTTTTATTTTATTTATTGCGATATATAACTAATATATCTGTAAATTCAATTTCGGTAAATAATTATTATATTTCTGAAATCTGATTTTAGAGAAAGAATTACAAGAGAAACTGCTCCGTGTGGAATATATACAGTTATTATGGAATTTCTAGCCCGAACAGTTCTTTTCATATCGTATTGGTAGACCAAGTGAATAACGCATTCAAACAAACAAAGAACCTTATACGAATGAAAAAGCAGATATACGAGAAGGACGGCGAGATATACTAGCGAGCGGTTTTTTTTTTAATTTGTTACAAAGCGTCTTGATGTTATTTAAGTAAAACAAAAACCAACACAATTGATGATTAAATGACATGAAATTCTCCTAATAATACGAAAATATGTAGATACATATTTATAAATAAGTGTATTCATGAAAGATGCTTTCTAGTTCTTTATAACAATTTTAGTTCTACATATAATAAATAGAAACTCAATAATATACGTAGATACCTACTACGTTATAATAATAGGTTAGAATCTTTTGGGTCATTGCTTTTTCCTGGTTCACATTTGATTAATATTCACTAATCTGACGTGATCGGTAAGTGAATTATAGCAATAGACACGAAATATTGCCCTACTTTTACAGGAAAGTATATCGTCGTATTGTTCAATAATTGCATTGTTAATTAAACTTGTATGAACTATTGTACTAATATGCACCATAAAACCGCACTGTTTGGAACAAAGTAAGTCACAGTCTTCAAAGTAAAGTAAGTCAAAGAAGATATAGAAGAAGAATTAGTATAATGAGGTAACATTACCATAATCCATTCCTTTAATTTCCCTAGCCATATGACTTACTGCCTATTTGACAAAATGATACTTCATCGTATTTTTAGTAATAATTAATGAAAAACAGGTGAGTATTATCATTAAAAATCTTAATTGAAATTCTTTAGTAATATTTTAATTTATATTATAAACTTATGTTACTTAACTAGCTATATTAATAATAATACATTTCGATAAAAAGTAAAACTAAGAACATTATATGAATGTTTATGCATCCTATAGATTATATCTAACAATTATATATTATAATACAGAGTAATATTAGAAATAACAATTAATAAAGACACTAATATTTTTTTCTCTAGGTACTCGTAGTGTCATATAATACTAACAAATTACTGTATTTCCCAGGTCTCACAGCGCGGTCCGAAAGTAAGAGAACATCACACAGCATGTTAGATTCACTCAATCCCATACATATTTCATACATTGCTGCATCCACTTTGTTCTATTACACGGAGTTTTTATACAGCTCTTTATTTATCTGAGGCCACTTCGGTCTTTGTATCTTTAGTTGCAAGACTACTACTATATATACCCTAAAATATAAATTTACATGGATTGATATCATAACTGGATAGCTATTATAGGGTATATAAAAATCATAGTATGAATTATTTTATAAATAAATTTATATTCTTATCTTTATAATGAAATAAATTATGGCAATATTTAAATTTCAATAAAATCAGAAGATAATTTCATAAAAAATATCATCAATTTATATAGCAAGACAAGTTTTTTGTGTCACCCAAGGGCTTAACTTTAAGAAAGTTAAAGTTAATATTAAAAATGCAAGCTTTGATATTTCCTGTTTGAAGCAAAATTAAATTTAACTTTGAAAGATATTGCCTCCACACGCAAAATTTAATTAACATCACACTGAATGGACTTTTCTTTCGTATATCTCAGTCTTTTAAACTATTAAATACATTTTTCGAATAGACCGGTTAGTATGAAATATATTCTATGTAAAACGTAAACTTTTCAATCTATAAATAGCTTAATATATGTTACAATATCAGAAATAAGCGCTTTTATAATATTAAGTAACCGTCCTAGTATAATGTAATGGAATAGAGTCTCGAGGCTTCATGCTATTATAAATTACCGAGAGATTATTTCAGTCAAACTTTTAAAACTTTTAAGTATACATAATAATTATATACTGGCAAATTTAATTGCAAAATTATTATAAAAAGTAGTCTCTCCAAAACGCCACATGATAAATGTTTCACTTGACGTTTAATATATTCAAAATTCGAATGAATTAAAGTTTAATTGAAAATAGAAGCAATTAATGAATAAGTTATAAACTAGGCACGAAATTAGTATGGATTTACAGTTAGGATAACGGAATTTTTAACAGTAAATCGTTTTAAATTATGTGCATAATATAATCCATATTGGTGTCTATTTTTTAGCAATTCTTTCTAATAAAAAGAGCCTTTATAAAAATATATATAATGGACTTTTATCAACACGAACTTGCAACTAAGGATATACCTACCTTCCCCATTTTATTTAGAACCTATAACATTTATAGATTTGGTTTTATAGCCATGAGTATGAATAGTCTGATACCATTCTGATAGAAATTTCGCATGATGTAGTGAATTAAAGAAAGTTACTTAATTCATCTGTTTTTATAGAAAGGAATGATCAATCAAATGCCTTGTGTTTGTAGACATTTTAAAACTTTATTTTTTATAAAATTAAGTACTGGATACACAGGTGAGTTAACATTCAAACAATGTACTATTTTACATTTATTCTTATTACAGTTTTGTGAAACTGCAACTACTAAAATATAGAAAATAAAGTGCAAAAATTGATGAATTTGTCTACAACACTATCAGCGTAACATCAACCTTGGGTTGACAAACCTTGGGTTGACAAACCTATTTAACTATTCTTGAACTTATAAGACATAGTTTATTCCTTCAATGTTATAATCCGATAGGTAGCAACCCAAAAGTCTTGATACTCTTGGAAAGAGTTCAGGCGAAACACTGGCTTCAAGTGTTTTTCGCAGTAAGGAAGTATGAACTGCAAATGTGGCCCGACTTCTATATACATGAGGTCATGACTAAAAAGGCAGTCAACTTCAGTGTGATAAGTTCGTTACTGACTTTTTAAATTAAATTTTATAAAAGTGTATTTCGATTATGTGTTTGTTATTTATTAAAATTACAATCTTAACAACAATACTCCCCGAGCAGCAATTTCTGAAATAATGTGAGCACACAAAATGTATAAACTTTATATTCAAGTAACATATAATCCCTTTGGTACTGCAGACTAACAAACTCACGTTTTTATTACAAATATAAAATACAATATGGTAATCGTGTTTTTAATATATTACATTAACGATTGGAATAAATTAAAGTTTATTCGATATCTAATGCAAACTGAATTTTGAATAAATTATAATAAAATCGTAGTCATTTGAACTTCAAAATACAAGAAATCCGACAATTAATTTATAACAAAACTCCCACCAGAAAATGAGACTTTGTTGCAAATGCATTATAAAGGTATAACGAAATAATTAAATTCAATAACAAATTCGAAAAGCGTACATAATGGAACCATATTCCGTTCTAAAAAAAATCGTATCTTGCGAACTTTGTTATTTGTGAAAATATAAATTTTACGTTTTCAACGTTTCCCATTCGCCTTTATTGTGAAAAAAACTCGCTGTACTGTCTTTATCTCTTCATTGAAATCTCGGGCGAAGCGGTGACAGAAATTTTCATAGCTCAAGTTTATTAATTCTTTCTTAACAATACCAAAGTTGGATAAGCTCCACAAAACTTGGTAATTTTACGAAAAATTCAAAATATGTTTGCTAAATAAAGTAAGAATGAAAACGAGTAAAACTAAGTAGCCTTATATAATATAGTAGTAGATTAGTGAAATGTCTCAGCAGTTTTATTTATGTACAGAGTTTATAAGTATAAAAATAATAAGTACCTACTTCGATGTTATGTTACTTGTGTCCATGAATACTCTAGCTCACTAACCCTTCTAACCGGAAAACAAAAATACTGTATTGTAGTACTTAAGGTTTGATGAGTATGTAAAACGTATCTATAACAAATGTATTTTAGTAATAAGCAGAACCCTAAACACCAATTACAATAGTTACAACATTAAAATGAGATTTCGACTTCTCATTATTATTATTATTAGCTATATTTGACTAGTAAATCACGCTCAACGAGTAATCGCTTAATATCTCCAAACAAATACGGCACACGGTGCGTTATACCCTGTGGCACGCACTTGAGTTTATGTTACCGTACAGGTTCTTGACGAACTAGCGAGTCCAATAAGCACCGGCATTAGCTGCTATACGTAAATGCCATAACCCATTTCTCGCCAGCCAGCGACTGAAATAGTGGCAAAAGCCTTCAATGTTGCCAAGGTTGCAGACGGCGATACCAGGCCCTCCGCTCATCAGCGAAACCGGGTTTGTTATAGAATTTAGTTCCCCTCCTGGTCTGACTCTTACTAGATAAACCAAAACTCAATCGTATAAATTATATTTATATAAACATTGCCAACGCCAGCTTTGATTCCAATCTCTGTACAATCGTTCAAAAGTATCTCCTTTTCAGAGCTAGTTATAGCAACACAAAGCTCTTATAAACAGAATAGTTTGTGAAACGAAGTTGAAAATTCCTTGCTCTTTCATTTAAAAACCCGAGAGCCTTTATTAGTCCTTTGATACTTCAAGTAAAAGGTGAAATGCTTCTTAGAAAGATCAGATAATAATATTTCTATGTATTAATTGTTATAGGTGCACTTGAAGCAAGGAATATGTACACTTATGTATATCAACTTTTGTTAACGAAAATAATAATTTGTATATATTTAGATACACAAAAAATGCCCGAATTTATTAAAAATAATTGTGAATCGTTGAATTTTTAATTTTTGAAGTTGCATTTTTGACAAATTTTGAAAAAAGCTAAAAAACGTGATAACTCAAAAATGGTTCACTTTTGGATTATGCATATGGGGGTTAAAATTATTGCAAATAATCACCCCTATCAACTCCTAACGGATATACGTCAGGTTACGAGTTAGTTATTATACAGTTCTTTTTACAATTTTTATTTATTTGATAAATAAACTATATTGTGTTATAATACTCACATGTATTTTTAATTCAATGTTAAAACAGATAATACATATTTGCAAGATTTCATAACATTCACTGTATCGATTAATTTCAAAACTCCACAATTTCCTCCTGACTCTATTATCATATCAGGGTAATAAATTATCGGAATGTCATTCGAATTACAAATACATGCAAAGTTTTAGGTCAAAAGCAGCTGAAATCGATTTCCTAGTTTAGTTATCATACAGACTTTCTTATGTAAGTACAGACATTGTTATGTAAGTAACAACGTCAATAAGATGACAAGGTAAGTTTCATTAAAGCGTGTTAAGAATTTGCTCATAACTTAATAATTTTAAATTATTTTTTTCAGTTTACATATGTCTTACAAATGTATTCAAAAATTCTACCGGATCTTAATAAATACTCATTGAAATATTAAGAATTGTAAAATCTGGTTATTATTTTTTTAACAGCAACTTATTGAAAAAAGATCTTCCTTTGTTTTTTATAATGAATATTGAATAAATAAGGCATAATAATACATATTCTAACGTCTGAGAAAAATAATAATTCTTTTTATATTCCGATTTGAATGATGAGGAAGACATAACATGTTAGGTCACAAGCGATAGCACCATGGCCATACAAGGAATGGTTATTTTTTACAACTGCAATGTTTACCATTTTGCCAGTATTGCCAACGTGCCTGAAAAAAACAATTGCATTTATTGTTTAACTATTTTGCATTATTATTAATAAAACGTTCATTACATTTAATTAAATGTACGTTAGGTTGTTCCCATTTAGATTAAATTATTTATTGAAGAAAATTTTAATAACCAGATAGGAAATTCATATAAAGTATGAGTTAACTTTCTTATGAGCTTAAATTACTCTTAAAATTAGCCAAGGTGACTGTCGTAGTCTTTAAAAACCCTTCAAAGGAGTGGATAATTAAAGTTTTAATGAGACCTCTACAGAACTCGAAGAAAAAAGCTATTTCGTACTATGCCGGTTTTTCATCACGATTATAATATGATATCATTTTTCATTGATTACTATAAATATTTAATCTTTGTTATTAATTATATAAATCAAAAATGTTAATTCTCTTCATTCGAGAATCCACGTTTCCTATATTATACAAGATAACCTGTATGATTTCCTTATATTATTCATATATAATTTAACTACGGTTTATAAATAAATGGCTTTTTAAGGCCATTCATCGCATTCAATATATTAAAAAATATTACATACATTAGCTGAGAATCGTATCAAAGACGCAACAATTGAAACGAAAGGATCTTTTAATCTTGATAGTCTTTTGTTTAAATAGGAATTGTTTGACTATAGCATTACCTACAATTAACATAAAACTTTAGTATTCTAAATTATACTATTAAATAAACTATTACGAGTAAATTACAAGTAATGGCTATAAAACTGACCTAAAGCCCATTACAAACCCTTACGTTTGAAACAAATTGAATGAAACAAACAATGTTGCTACAAGCATAAAGATCGTAACCACTTTGTTACCGATTCGAAACATAGTGTTTCTTAAACAAAACAAACTAAACTATGATCTAACGTTGCACAACTATACGACTTACGTTTTGCATGTATTTTAGTCGGTCAAACAATCACTGTTGTTAATCATCTTAATATCATAATTGTTATATAAAATTAGCAGGGTTTAAATAAATTAAAAATACGAGTCTATAATTCTGATACAATAGTCAATTAAAAAAAAACGCTTTATTCCGATTATATCCAACCAGAAGCTTTAAAATAGTAAATAGCAACAATCTTAAATATTAAATCGATATAAATGAATGTTTATAAGGCAGCTCCGTGCTGCTTAAAGTACTGGTAAAATATCCCCAAAATCGGTTGTTACTTATCCAGTGACATAGGAAGTGTCAGTAGAAATATAAAAGAACAATTTTCGAAAATGTTTGTTCGACCGGTAAATGTACATAGCAGTAAAGTATAAGAATAACTGTGGACTTATAAAATATTGTACTACAATTTGCTATTTCATCTTTCGCCTACACTCAGAGTGATTCAACCAATTCGCTAGCGGAAAACTCAATCCTCTTTCTATTAAATATTATCATCCAAAGTAGATTTGATTTCAGATGACCTTGCTATGGTAATATAGACTGACTCTTTAGTATATTGGCTAGCTTAGAAGGTAACAGACCCAGAGGACCTGGGTACAAATATAAATATACATATATGAGAAAGTATTTATTTTTAGAATATAAAATAGTACTACTTTTTTAATAATTTGTTGTTGTATTGACTCTCTTTGTTGAGTCTTTGCGAATTGTGTACGTCTTAATATCCTTAAAAATATTAAAAAGCTTTGATGACCAAGAAAATAAAACTAATAACATACTGTACTGCACTGTTTTATTAGGGTATTGAAAATATGTCGATTGTATATTAAAACTGAAGCTTTTTATAATTTATAATAAACATACAGAAAGTACACAGATCCCTCATTGGAGTGGAAACAGAAGCATCTAACGCTATGTACACATTGCACTGTCGGATGTTTTATTCAAGAATCCAAGAATATAGTGCGGCTAGGGTTTAAAATTTACCGTGTTAGATAACTCTCTATGACACTGAATAGACCACACTGCGAGGCCGTCTGTTTGATCAAGAATGCATTTCCGTATTAGATCCGTTCGATTCAGTATTTTTTTAGTTCAGCAATGTTGTCTTACAAACGAATATTCCCATTTGGTCTATGATGTTGACTTTCTGTGGGAACTGAAGCAATTTTTCATTTAATAACTCATGAAGCAATTCAAACTTCGACGACTTCGTATCCAGGGAGAATATTTTTTATTAATGACTACTGCTTTTAAAGATTTTATTATGGATACAATGGTCTGTGTAAAAAAGGTCTGTTTAAGTTTGGTCGTTTCTGGTTATAACATACATATATCAAGAAATAATGGTTATTTTTAGTCACGATGCAGCCTTGTTTGCAAATCGTTATTTATATAACCGTGTGCTATTGACATGTAGTTTATGTATACTCTTATTTATACAGACAAAACTGCCTTGTAGATGCTATATATTGATTATAATATATATAATTCTGCCAACATAAATAATTTTGCCTTCAACCTCGGCTCAGGCGAATAAAAGTCTTTTGAGTTTATCTGTCAAGTAATTTTCAGAAGCAGCTCGGTGTAAGGAAGTTGGCAGTGTTGCTGTCCCGTGTCTTATCTTTCTGTAATTGTGTCGGATAGTCCTATTAGATTATGAGTGAGCGAAGAGAGTATGAGAGCCTTTGTTGCTTAGACACTTTTATACCTAGTTTGGCTTTTGTAGTCAGGAGCACTTCATTGATTATTATATGATACTAGTGAACTGTCCCGGCTTCGCACGAGTGCAATGCTGATACTAAATATACAACAGAATATGTTTATATACAAATACAACATTCTCAGCTTCTATTCTTGTTAAACAAATCGCTGTGACTGTGTCAACTGTCTATGTCAACTGTAAAGGATAAAAAATTGTTGTTGTAGGTTATTCCTAGGAGATTAATATTCCCCATCGAAGAAATGAAATGAATCAAAATTCATTGCGTCGTTTTAAAGCTCTAAGCATACAACAACATAGGGACTGACAAACAGCGGAAAACGACTTTGTTTTATAGAATGTAGTGATGGTTGGACAGACTACCATGAATTTACTTAAAGACTGTACTTCTGTCTTTTGTATTGTGTTATTTCTCTTTCGAAGCAAAAATCACTAAATCAATAATTTTGATTTGAAACAAACTCCAAGAAAGGACATAGATTTTAGACATTTTTATATCCTCACCGTACGTAGAGAGGTTATATAATATTACTTAAAATTAAAATTAAAGTAATATCATACAAACGTGATGGATATTTTACAGATTACAGATCTAACTCTAACTAGCTTCAAAATTAACTTTAAAGTAAATAGTGCGCAGTCATCCAAAAGCCCATTAAAACTGAACTAGGTATTAACTGAACCAGCTTAAATGCATGCAAATTATCAACTCAAAAACAGTGTCCAGTTACCTCATTACGGCTAGGCTAATGTTTTATTCACGAATGACAAAGCCGGCTAACTGAAATCAAAGGTAAAAGGCCACTTCTACTGAAAGATTTCACGACGGCAAACAGGCGTGGTAAATTCAATTTTAAATACAATAATTCAGATGTTAGTTTAAAATATAATATTATCATCTGAGAAGCTTTTACATTAATTTGGAAATGTTATTATCGTTTATTTAAAAATCTTACTTATACTGAGACTCTTTTGACTAATATAGTTATCTCAATTATTGCTTCAACCGGTGACAGGATGGCTGGTTCATTTTTTGCCCAGAGGATCAGAATTGCGATTCAACTGGGAAATGTCGCTAACATTCTTGCCATCATTCTACGCGTTCATGTCTTTGCATGAACTCTTTTAATTTTCATTTATATGTATGTAGTTAAGACTTTAACGTTGATAATACCTATGCAAATAAATATTTTAATGAGGTGTATGTGAAATGGTCAGAAACCAGACGCGTCTTTTTTTAATATTGGCAGTGTCGCAGGTTTTTAACATTTAGTTTATAAATTTCCTGTTATACATTAACTCGATATCTAACAGTATAATAAGAATCACTTAAAAGTATTGAAGAAAAGAGTCCATATTAAAATGTCGAATATCCTTCCAATCCCTACACAACTAGTGTAAAAGGATTACTAAAGAAGGATATTTAATTGAACGTTCTAATTTGCTTAACCCTTTATCCAATTATACGGATTGAATACAGTTCTATAAAGTTCTTTATTTAATTACTAAAAAAATACGAAAGTAAAACTTTCCTTAATCCCATTCCATTTATCTGTTATAGCGCAGTTTGTTTCCTCTTCCATTCATATCCAATCCTTTCTTACGTAACGCCTTTCTATTTTTGTAAGCCTTTCATTTGCCTCAAACCTTATACTCTTCTTGTAATTAATATATACGAACCGTTATATTTATCTCTCATTTCCTGATAATTTCCTTTAACGTTTCGATCAATGAAATTACTATCTACTATACTTTTGTACACGCATTTGTACTGTTATTATTATCACTTCTTGTGTCTTTCTATCATTTGTCTTTCAATCAACATAAAATACGTAATATATGGACATGACAATAAGTCTGATGAGAGATTTAATACCGCCAAAACGGTTGCTGATCATATTACAACTATGTAATTATTAGGTACTTTAGTTCAAAAACCTGTTGTTTTTTTCCACCACCCCGGTAAAAATCATAAGGCATTTATTAAGTTCATGATATCACTATTCATTTTGATAACAATATTTCGGATTATTATATTTCTTTTTTCATTTTTTTTTTATTTAGAAGCAACTTTTATAAATATCTCAGTGTTATTGGTGAGTTTTTAAAAATGTGAAGGTGTATTCAAATAAAACTGTAATCAAGGTTGCGTATATTATCCTGTACCTGGAGTTTTTGGGCTTATTTCCAAATTAGTATACGTGACTCAATTCATTTGGTTCGTGACCATGGAAGATGAAACAGCTGAAAAAGGTAATGCGACGTCTAAGCATTAGATTAATCTAAAGTGCTCTGTACAAATGTATTTTTTCGCTTTTTTCTATATTTTAACGAATTTGAAAACATATAAAGGTACGAAATTACATTTGTGCCTTTATAAATGCAACGAAACATACAGTAAATTAGAAATAAAATTGACACCATTGTCAAAATTCTAAAATTTTCAAGAGAATAACGTCCCTGGTTTGAGCTCGACCAATAGGAACAGGAAACGCTAGCTGCAGCGAACTGAATTCATGTTAAAATATCATATCGCTATGCAAGGTCTATAACTAGAAATTGGGACGTGTCAATGTATTGGAAATACAGTTATATTACAATTTGAAAGCTCCCAAGGACTCTCATCTCTAAGACATATATGTAAGTATATTACTTCGCAGTCTATAACTTCGTAAATTACTTAATATTACTACATAAAAGACCCCTGGAATTGCTAAAAAGAATAATTACGATACCATAAAATATTTAAAAGTTTGGATAAAAAATCAATTTGACTTGTAAAATAGTAAAGTTATTTTAACAGCAATTGATGATGATTGATGATGTGCAAGTAGGTCGATAAAACGCATTCATTAGAATATCATCATTATTTTTACCGCCAAACAGTAATACTTAGTATTGTTATGTTTTGGTTTTGACCGTACAACTACAAGCAGAAGGGTTATAATATCTTGGAAGGTCGGGGATGTACCGGCGATGTACCGGCGATGTAAGTAACAGTTAATATTTCTGGCAGTACCATTGTCAATGGGTGATTTTAACCATATACGAACAGGTCTCTTATTTGCCCGTCCACAAGTAATAAGGCACCAGATGTTAAGTAGTTAACCGTAAAATAGGTTTTCATAAGAAAAAACGCTTGCTTCATTTCGTATATAAAGCCTTAAGAGATCGAGAAAGTGTTAAGATAAAAGTAAAAATAAAGCTTTAAAAACAATACGTAGAATATTCTTACTTATTGTTGAGGGAGTCTTCCAATTATCCAAATATATTATTAAAACATTTTAAATGCAATGAAACCAATGAAGTCTCTACATGTTATGACAAACACACAAACCGAAAAAGACGTACAGTATTATAACTTTATAATTTAAACAATACATTAACTAATACTCAAAGGCGAACCATCTTGCAACTAAACACATTGCAGAACAAGAACGGAATACATACTCGTATATAAAAAAATGCCATAAAACGCAGCTTTCAGATAAACTGATTGTCCATGCAGTCCAATGTGCAGAGTCGATTACTTCGCCTCTATTTGCCATGTGTCCTAAATTGCTGCACACGTGTAAATATGTATGTACGCAATGTGTAAATATATATGCAAATGTAAGCGCTCTGTGGTTTAGTGTTTCTGTTGCTGACATTTCATAGGACAATACGGTGAAATTTTTCTGTCAGATAAATACGAGTATGTCAATCCAAATAAACGGGAATGGAATGTTAGTTTTCCGTAACGAATTTTAGTTACAAAAAAACAGGGGCGATTGAATGATATATGATTACAACACTTTTGTTTTCAGATTTATTTTGGTCGTATTTCAGTTTGATAGTTGTGAAGCAATTTTGTTTACATACATTCTATAATAAAAAAATATTTATTTTGGTCGCTGTTAGTTGTTTTCAATTAATTTAAATGAACATGTTGTTTGTAAAATGTATCAACAAATTGTTTCATTAATGACCACGAGTTAGGATGCTGTTTGCATTTAACAAATTTGTATATAAACTAAATAAAACTTTGGATATTACTAACAAATGGGTTGGAAAGTACTTGTTACACGCCATAAACACTGCATGTTCTTTAAAAACAGGTTGATAGCTTTTATTAAATCGATAAGTAATGTAACAAAAATGTTTAAGTTCAGGAATTAGGATTTATACATGGAATCCTTTAATTTTTATCCGTATTCCGGTATACATAGAGATAAATTTATAATTAAATAACTATTTACTAAAAGGATATTTTTTTCCAATTTTCAAAAAGTGCTTCAAAGGTTTTTTCCTTTTACAATTCAAACATTCATCAAACATTTTTTTTTTTTAATTCTTCTTCTTCTGCTTCGCCTTATCCCGTTACGCGGGGTCGGCTTTCCCAATCATGCGACGCCATTTGCATCGTTCTTGAGCGTTCTTTTATTTTTTTTTTTTAATTATTAAAAATAATTTTCAATACATTTTTATATTTTATTGTATTATGCTTGAGATAAATAATCAACCAGTAAAAACGTTGATGCCGTTAGCAATATCTGTATCCCGAGATAATGACTAAATAATACTTAATTCAAACCGGCGACGGTGGCAACAAAGCCAACTAATAGTAATCAACGGCAACAGGCGGCTACAGTCGAGGGATTTGACGCCGGTTGCACACAGATATTAAATAAAGTCCCACGCGAACAGGGCATATTTTTAGACGGTTTCTAAAATATCTGATTGCATTTCGTGAACTAAACGATATTATTTTTATTTCCTTACGTTATTAAAATTAAAAAAATGTGTGATATTTCTTCAAAGATTTTTTAATATTTAAAATTGGCATTGCCATTGGTGTTGCCACTTGCAAATGAATGACTGGCATCTTCCTTACCTTGTCAATGCGTAACCAACTTTTATTACTAAAATATTATGCTGCTTATGCTACTTACACAACGCGGTCTTACTTAGCCGTCAATTGTATTATAGCCGTTTTACTGTTTTACGTTAAAATATGTGGGTTGTACCTTTTTTTTTTCGCTGGAAAAACGCTTTACGCGCTTCCCCCACGTGATGGAAGTGGGGGGGGGACTCCCCAGTTTCCTGGACGCCGAGTGCACCCAGGACCACCGGGTTTACCCACTAAAAAACCAGCGGTACCCACTCCGTCTTTCGGCGGGCGCCACGGGAATGTGGGTTGTACCTACCCAAACGGGCTTGCAATCAAAATCGTTCATAAAGTAGTGTTTATAATTATTGTCAAAATAAATATCACAATAAACAGCCATCTACGATAGATTGATCATGATCCGAAATGATCAGTCGTTATTTCAATGAAAATTCAGGATAAATATAATAGTTGTGCACACAATCGTAGACGAAGGGAATGTAATATTTTTTTAAATTCAATTTGTAGGTATTTGTAATCAATACAGTATTTTGCAAATATAGTAAAATAAGTACAGTCTACATGCCTCGTACAGTTAAACAATTTAAACAGAAACATATAAAAAATGTCCTTTATACAAGGACATTTTTATACGCCTTTGAAAGTCCTTCCAATTCAAACCAAACTAACTTTGAACTAACAAGTGTTCAAAAAACAATCTTGTCGCAACCAAAACCAATTATTTTTCAGTCTTGCCATGAAACCTAGTGATTGATCGAACAAACTTGGTCGGAAAATTGAATTCTTCTGAACTTAAATGCATAATCAGATAGTATAAGCGGTATACATTTTATATTTATCCACATTTGTATTTTTATGTTATACAGTTTTTTTTAATATAATACCGCCGTGTAATCTTTGTTAATCTTTATTTTTATCTTATTCATATTCTTCTTCATCTGTCTGTATCTGTCTTCATTTAGTAATCCTCGCTATTATCAAGGTCGGTCTATCAACTAAGCCACCTTCACTGTGAGATGACTATGTTAATAGTTTTTAGCACCTTCCGATGTAAGTTCATTGTGTTCTGTTTTACGACATCGAGCGATCCCTCCTTGAGCTCCCTAAAAGTCCGGGGAAAGACATACCAAAGCACTTTTCTCCTTTTCACTTTTTTCATCTCCGTGACGTGAAGCTTCTGGATGAATAATGAATATACTCCAAAACATTGGCTAATGGCCAACGCCAACACTATCTTAATTTTGTCGAATCTCACGAAAGTCTGTATATACCTAACTATGTTTCTAGTTTAATCCACGAAGACGCATCCGCTTCATTCAACAAGAATAAAGCGTTGGTACAAGACGGACAAACCAAGCAATAGTTTGAATCGAACACGGTTCGATGTACCTACATATCGTTTAATTCTAGCGACTACAGGGACATAAAACTTTGTGACGTGTTGCTGACGCATTGGCGATGTAAAGAATACTTGATATTTCTTACAGCACTAATGTCTATGGTTGATCGTGATCACGTACCGGTAGGTCATCTACTTGCTCGTCAATATCTGATAGTTGATATCATAAAAGATATTTTTGCAAAATCTAGTTTTGGTTTCACTTTTACTTTATAATTGGAGAGACCTATGTCCAGCAGTGGACGGAAATGGGCTGGTGGATGGATTGATTGATATTACTTTTTTTATTAAAGAGTGGAATACACGCTTTATATGATCATTATAAGAAATTTATTTCATGCAGGTCACTCGAGGGGCTTAGGTTGTAAATAAAAATACTTTAAATATATATTATATCTACTAGTGTACTAGTATACCCGTCCGGCTTCGCTCGGGAGATATTGCTGATACTAAATATACTAAGGAATTCCTTACAACGTTCAAGATTTTTTTGTTATTACACAATACAAATTGTTATGTCCGTGTATTTTAAATCTGCAATCTCTTACATGCTGTCAATGGCCATATTGATCTATTCGTACGATATTAACGTCATTCAATTGTTTTGCCTTCCTGGAACCTCTCCACTTAACACTTGAACTTTATGGTATGTTATTAAAGTTCAAATTGATTTTTAAGTATTATTACGAATCATTTATATGGGAATACAGAGATGTGTTTTTTATAAATTATTCAGGTAATTATTGTAATTCTCCGCTGCAAAAACGTACTCGTACATCAAGGAATATTCTAAAAAAAATAATTAACGAAGCTATTCTCGTTTAACACATTGCGTTTTGGTGATGGAAAACATCTCGAAGAAGTCTTCATCTAACAGATATATTCGTGACACATGGATATTAACACAGAGTAGCATACTGGAATAGGGCCTTTATCTTTATCTTAAGCAGGAGAGTTTATGGAAAAGATAAAGGCCAGCCAGCAATAAGTCATCTGTGGCTTGTTACTTTATCATTACTGTATAAAATTTCATAATAAATAGACTAAAACAGGAAAGTACAAATACATATTATTTGTTTGTCTTAGTATGATGAGGTTGAAGATAAGATAATTATTGAAGATAATTATTATCATGAAATAAACAGAGTGACAGTATATAGTGCTCCAGCAATTATTATAAGAGATTTACACAGATATGCGACTGCAAAGAAATGCAATTAATTACAAATAATTGTTAAGAAATATTTATTATAACTTTAAAACCAGTTCCTGTCATAATACAAGCCCGTAAATACTTTGAATATATCTAGTTTCATACTAATAATCTGGAATGTTCCACCGTAGTCTATCTAAATTAAGTCCTGACAACATTCCTGGCTACATGCCCTCCAGTGCTAATTACTTAGATGTACGGTGCTGCAGAATTATGAAAACATTTCATGAACTTAGTTGTAGGCAAATATAGGTATAAAAAATCAAATCCGTGAAGAAAAAATATATTTTATTTGTAAACTTTAATTAATCATTAAATTGATTAATCATTAATTTTTTCAAGTAATTGGGACACACTAATTATAATTTTAATAAAAATTTAATTCTTGTGGGTAAGAAAATAGTGACGCAATCCGCTAAACGAGATTCGTTTACTCTCAATAATCAATATACAAAATTATGATGATGATAATAATATTTTCAAGTATTAGTACGATTCTTGAGTTATGTATATGTGTGAAGTGTTTGGCAAATAGAAATATACTCGCTATTATCTCACACTCCATCTATTCAACGACAATCCGACGCGACAAGAGAGTGATCAGATATAGAGCTGATAAGGTAATTCGAGAGCATTCGGAAAACCTCAGTACATTTTCATTAGTTCCTGATTCGAACTGGCAACTATAGAAACTACAGCCCTATAAGCTTGCTTTAATATCAACCAAGTAACTAAACATATATGAATGAAATACATATATTTAACTATGGAATAAATTCAACAGTATACAGCAAATTTTAAAAAGAAACCTTTTTAGAAAATAAAGGACTAAGATAGTACCCATTTGCCTAATTACTGAGCTGTCAGTTAAGCTGAGGTCAATAGCTCTCGGAATTACGCTAAGTCAAGGATTGGACGCTAACTAGTACTAAAAATTCTACACAGGGCAAGCAATTTTTCTTTTAAGTAAGTTTTTAGCCTCGATGAAAATATAAAATCAGATAGTTTACGTAACTGTCTACGTAATTATAAAAGTTGTTGATCTATTTTATAAGAAGTTATATAGTAGTTTAGTTTAGTTTAGTAGTTAGAGGAAGTTCATACATAAAATGTATTTGTAAATAAGTTATAAATCAAGTTCGTACAATGAGACACCAAAATTTTTAACATAAAATCAATCGGTAATGTATTCTCCATTGCTTTTTACAACCTCACCCTATCTTTCAATAACATTTCATCTAGTTAATTGATAGAAATCTTTTGGTATCGACAAGAACACCCAACCAAACTTTCAATTGTACATCAGTACTGAAACTCTACTTAGCATTTAAAAGAGATAGAAAGAGATAGACCCGTGTTCCCCCGATTGGGAGAGTACAGCAGGTATGCGACAGCCATGCGATTAAATGGATTTCATGGTTATTTTGCTATACGAATTCGAGTCTCGCCATACGCATAATCTTGATTAACCATTACTTGGACTGCTTTGTATTCATGTACAGACACAATTTTTGCTTGTATCTGTGAGTTGAGTGATAACATACAAGCCATCAACCAAACATCTGGCTAAATGTTTTTTATCGTTACTTTAAGCTTCGAAACCCGTAGTCCACCCTTCTGAAATATTAACATGTAATGACACGCAGAATGTAAAAATTTAAAGAACAGCACAACGTTTTTTTCCCAGCCGAATATTATAGACCTCATATTAACAAATTCAAAGAGATGTGTTAAAATATATCCACTTTAAAATGTAAATTTTAATTAAAATTATAATCGATTTAACTATTTTTATATTTTACTTATAACACGCTACAATCAATTATTCTTTAATTAACAAATATAACAACCCAGCTCTGTGTTTTGTTTGCCTTGACCTGATAATAAAATCAATAACGTTCATGAAATCATAATTAATGAATTTAATGTATTATTAATAATATTCCTTTGTGATCGTAATTATAAGCAACATTTATAGATAAAATGTTTTATTAATAAACAACACAATGAACACTAATTGTAAAAATAAACTATAACGAACAGAGCTATTCTATCTTGTACAAGGCACGAAAAGAAAAACCTATTTCGAAGATGGCTTAGGTTTCAATCGTGATTAAGCATCCATCAGCCAACACTTGACCCAACTTCACTTGTGGAGAGATGTGTTTCAGACCTAAAAGTAGTATTAAATCACCGACTAGACTGTTTTATAAAATCATTTCAAAAACTACAATTCCAAATTTGAACAGAAGTCAATTTGTAAATATTTCCAAGTGTTTCATCTCGAATATTTCAATAAAACTCTTAGTAAGAGGACCTAATGTAATATCTTCTCGAGTCTGAAATATTGTGATCGAAATATATTTTAACTTATTTCGTTTTCTTCTTTACATAACTTTTATATCAATGTTATAAACATTTTGTTTTTGTTATAAAGTTATTTAATATAATCATGATAGTATTAATAATATAACGCCCATTATTTAATTCTTATCCTTTTTCACTATTCATGAATATATTTATAATTATAATATTTCTTTACACTTATCAACACACACACACACACAAAGCTCAATATAATAATACAAATAAAAATATATAATAATATATATTACATGTACAAATTAGACATACTTCAATACTCTTACACATTTTACTTTCTTGTCGGTATAAAGACGAAGAAAAGGAAAGAAAAACAATAGAACCTATTTCTCATTAAGAAGTTTTAACGTTTTATTCAAGCCAGTGGAGTAAAACCGACTAATAAAAATCAAAGCCAACCGATGGTTACGATTAAAGATTTGACGCCAACTTAGTCTACATCAAACAAAAGACTTCATTTTATGGAAGTCAATGATTTTATCGGTACCATTTATTTATCGTATATGATCATTTTTATAATGCAAGTTTTATATTTATCAAAATGAATAATAATAATACTTCTCTATAAATAACTTCTAACTCATCCTCATTATCGAAAAGACATGTTCCGATTCATCAATTTCAATGCACCGAGTCGAATGCATTCTATGTTTGTCACGTCATAAATTGGCTCTACAAATATATCAAAATATACATGCAAATGTAAACACGTAGTGTGTGGTTTAGAGTTCCCGTTGTTGATGCAATTTAACGGAACTGTGGAGACGAATTCGAATTTCGATGAAGTCGAACAAACATATCGATTGAACAAGGATGACACAAAACGGATGTCTCAATTAGGACTGAACTTTAAAAGGAATCATTCGAAAGATATTAATTTCATTTTATTGATATTGTTCGAATCTTATATTATCTTCCGTATAATATAAACTATAAGATCTTTAGATTTATATTCTTTCGATGGAGGTATTAATAAAGTAAAAGAATAAATCCTTCACTTGTTATTTTTGCTCGATAACACGGAGTAAATATTTTTTAATTGAATAATCTACACACTTTTAAAACAAAAAATCTAAATCTTTAAAAAAATCTGAAACTTTAAAAAATTACCTAGACTGTAAATACATTTCGCGACTTTTGACTTTTAAACGCTATATTTAATTGAACTGTCTTTATAGATGATACATCCTTGTAAATGAAACGACTGCTTTCCGATGAAATTAAAAAATAAAAATATTACTGATTGAATTTCATATCTGTTCTCAAGTAACTCTTTCTTTTTGAGTTGTTGGGGTTATCGACAAACAAATAATGCTATGTATATGAAATCAGATTTGGCTTTGGTTTAATTACGAAATTGCATTCAATTTTAGTAGACTTAAGGTTGTTCATAAAACATGTCCATATTTAAGTTTAATTCACACCTGGAATGAATAATAAATTTATCAATATATATATTATACATTTCATATTATAAAATGACCTAATAGTCTACTATTTTTCAAATATGTATTTATAGAATTATGCTATTAACATTATTCAATTTTAAAATAGTAAATTAAATATTTAGAAAAATGAAATGCTAACATTTTTTATAAAATATATTTTGTTAATAAACTATGAAAAGCCATGTTCATCTTTTTATATCATATAAAATTAAATATTATGTAAAACTTCATTCGCATGCAAAAATTAAATAAAATAAAACTAAGTTTACATAATTTTAATAAGTTGCCTAAAGACTACGAATGATTAACAGCTCAACCTGGCAAGTTACCGGGTTTATTTAATACAAGTCGGTTAGGTTAAACTTTCCCATTAGTAACTTCCACACTAGCGAATAAGCTTTTGGATTTCGGCTAATGTTTTCTGAATGTTGCTGCTATTCCGATTTTAGATATTTATGTTGAAAAATAACACGTTTCCCGTATCATTAGTTATTACAGTTTAACAAACTAGTGAAAGAAAATATGAAACGATATCTACATCAAAGGGAAAAATGATGCGTTTGGGAGATTTAATGTGTAAATAAAAAAACGTCCACAGGTAAGCCAAATACAAGCAGTTAATCTGATTATGATATGTATAATAGTTTAACAAACTACGTATTTATTTGACCTTTGTTACATCCAATCAAATCATCAATTTCAAGGTGTCATAGATTAATTACTACATGTGGTATTAGCTAACTTAATTAGCACATTATATAATTAAACTTATTAGGATTTATGTCCGTTTTAAACTGCCATACTCAATTATACATTGATTTATTTTTTTCTTTGAAATAGATAAATTTGAAAGCACATCCATATTACTTCCTATTTATTCAATAATGAGTACTCGATAATACAAACCTAAGTGAAAAAAATAATTAATCACCTCGATCAACATTGGATCGTTTCAAAAAGATTAACAATTAGTACAAATATTTTATCGATAAAATATGATAAGCCTATTATTGTTTTTTTATTTTTTTTTCCGGAAAATAATCAGTAGGTACAAAAGAACAGTAATATATAAAAAAACATTAAAATAATACATAAACCAATCAAGTTTCCACTGATATCTATTACAAATTAGAAGTTAGAAATTATAAATAATAACCACCGCATAATAATATATTTTTATGTTTCTAAATGTTATTTTGTTTGACCTCTTTGAATAAATATGAATAAACTACTATGCAAAAGGATAAACAAATTTTCTCACTTAAAATATATAAAAGAGAAGCAAGTTCAGATAGTTAAAGGATAATACTGATTAAGCATTCTACCGCGATTTAAAATATAAATTTCATGCGTAGTAGTTTAAATGTAATGATTATATCAAAACAAGTTAATACATTGGCCCGAAATACTGTTGCCTCACATTACAAGAACAAATAGATACGCAATGGCGCTTGTGGTACCTTAATCCAAATTAAGCCCCGACAACGTAGATGCCACCCTCGGTAATCCCGAAAATTGTTTCACCTTCCAAATTTATCCCAAAATTAATCGAGATTATTTCTGCCGCATGAGCTAACTTGATATTAGTATAAGACACAACGTGTCAGGAATGTAATGAGGATCCGGACATAATTAAATATTAAACTCGTTATAACATGGTCTACGTTCAATTGTTTACGTTTGAAAATATAACATCGTAATGACAATTAATTCTTAAAAATATAATGGATAAAAAGAGGGACATTTCCGTCAATGCACGTATAATATTGTTATTTTCACAAATAACAGGACAAAGTACATAGCCGAGCGTATCGAGTTGATGTAATATTTTTCTTATTCTGTCAAGCGTGTACCATCTGGCAAATGTAAGAAATTGGAGCAAAACCCTTATTAAACGAATGAAACACAAGAAATCGATATAAAGGTGAAGACAGATATATGTTTATTATATCCTTTTGTAACAATTAATATTATTGTGGTATTCCATATGACCTTAATATTTGATCTCGACGCTCTCGTCATAACCAACAAATTGATTTTGTCTCTATGACAATGGTAATTTCTTTCACGTAACCCTTTAGATACAATTTACTTGTAGGTGTAAAAGTAAAATTGTTATTTTCAATAAATAGAATCAATTATAATCTTCAAAACAAATATTTATTAGATATCATACGTGTGTACTAAATTTAATACATTATGGTTCTTTGGTTACTTTTACTTAAGTAACACATTATAAGGAAAAGGTAAAATCATTTTTATAGCAAGCTTTTATTGGCGATCCACGTCGTGAACGAGGAGATAATTTTTATTTGGAAAGAACACCTGCGAATGGATGTAACTTAATAAAAACAAACCTTTTCTTTATTTAATTTATTTCGTTATATAAAATAGGCAGACGGTGGTCTAATGGCTTACCTGATAAGTGGTAGCCACCCAAAGATATTGGCTCTAAAACTAATGTTAACTATAACTTACATCACCACCGTGGCCCCAACGTTGGGAATGTTGTGTCCCTTGTGCCTGTAACTACACTAGTTCACTTATAATTCAAATCGGAACACAACAACAATAAAATGTGGCTTTATGACGGCAGTACATATGATGATTTGGTGTTTTATTTCCAAGACAGGCTTGCATAGAGCTCTACCACCAAGCAAATTATATTTTACACGGATGCAATAGAGATACTAAAAATACCTCAAAATGTCTTACAATTTTGTATGTTGTGTCTTCAGTTTTTCAGCCGTCATCTCATCAGTACAAACCGCTATTTTTCCTCGTTTTAAATCTAAAATACCTACGAATATGTTTAATTAAATAACATACTATAGTGAACCATATTGATCTATGTTAAATACACAATGTATTTAAGGTACTTAATTGGATAAGGATCTATGCTGTATTGCTTTCGCTTTGAAAATAAACATAAAAAAAGTAGAGGATAAAAAATGGTTATTGTAGGTAATTCCTAAGAGATGACTGGACTTTTGTGAAGACTTTTTAAGGTATTACTGTAGTACATTTGATCTGTCCCGTAGGGTTTAGCCAGCGTTTGCAATGTAAGCGCAAAAAATGTGCTTATATACGACGTTGCTTTAGAAACCTATAAAACAATCAGCGTCTTTTATATTGCGCATATACTATACATATAAACCTTACTCTTAAATCAATTTATCTATTAAAAAAAACGGTATCAAAATCTGTTGTGTAATTTTAAAGATCTACATTGGGACAGACAGCGGTAAGCGACTTTGTTTTGGTCTATGTAAAGAAGATTTATAAAATGGCATGTGAAATAATTTGATTTCCATAATACTTTAATGTTATATATTTTTCTATACTTTTAAAATAGTTTCATATTTAAGAGGAGCACAAATTATATGTATATGAAGTTGTAGAGTCAAACAAATATTTAATTTAACTATCGCAACTAAATATAGATGAACAAACAATTTCGTCAAGTGATTGAATAATATTCTGCATTTGAATACTCTTCTATTTGTAATTATTAACGATTCACCGGCTTCTCGAGTACCATCATCGACCGGCGCCAGCGGATGTCTGAATTTTTTTTCTTGTAATTAAAAAGTCGTAACTGCAATACATAACGTCTATTTTATCATTTTTATTGTTGTTACAATTATAATTCTAATAATCCCTTTACATACTAAGACATAGACATGACAGACATGTATACACATCAAATTCTAAACAATATTAAAAATGTATACCGTCCTTATTACAAAGGCTATAGGGTCCTTTTTATGTCTTCTCTCTGAATTTCACTGATATGCTCTATAAATAACTAGTTTTTCAACAAAAACACTTCAAGAACTTCCTCTCGTGTTTTATTAACTTTGTAGCTAATTGAACAAAATTTCTGACTTACAGTTTCAATTTCTCACTAAACTTTTCGTAAATAATTTATCATAATAAGAATAATCATTTTCTTAAGAAATATTAAATAAGAAATTATGTTATGTCCTACTGCGCTAAAAATACTTAAATAAGCAACCAGCATCCAATGTAATAAATTTACCCGCCGTTAATATAACATGGAGTGATTGAATGCTAACGTGAGTGATGGATTAAAGCCTATACCCTCGTCACGTTTGCGTCACGTTGGGGTCACGTCCGCGTCACGTCAGCGCATCTGAAGGTGGCGAATGCATGTCCTGTTTTTAACAAGCTATTAACTAATTTCGAAGAAAATCGATCATTCGCTATCATTTTGTGTTTTATTATTGTAAATCATATATAAAACGATTTGAATTTGTTTCAACATAATACATAAAAGCTAAAGTAAATTATGTCTGCATTATTTTTTTATCAATTGTAACTGGCAAACTTGTTAACCTATCACAGAAGTAACTGCTCGCCCTGAATAACAATAGGACATAGAATATATTTATTAATGCACGCCGATAATTAATAATTAAACGTGACTCTTCACGTTTAATTATTAATTATCGGCGTCAGTACTTGAGTGACCAGACAAATAAAACTGGACTATATTTCGTTAACTTTTTTTGCGAAGACGATGAACATTAAAGCATTCCTCATCAATATACTAGAGTTAATTTAGAGATAACATATATTTTTGAAATAGCAAACCAATAATTATGAAAATCTCTTAAAGTTGTATAACAAAATTAAGAAAAACAATCTTTATGCAAAGAAATAATTCAATAAATAAACGTTCCACACATATTTTGTCAACATTAATAACCAAACCTCAACGATAAAGTTATTCTTTTATTAATAGCTCCATTCCATTATTTTCGCTTTCATATCATAGAACAAAAGAGCAATCAATTAGGTTGTTTGGCGTATATGAAACACATACACACGTTATCCCACAAAGAGATTAACAATAATCATTTAATAACTGTAGTTGTAGGCAGGAATTGAATCTTACAATTAAATTACTTTATAATGATAGTTAGTTAAAAAATCGGAATTTATATATTTAAATTACCTTAATATATTCACAGACCAGGTCATTGTTTATTTTGTAAACAACGCATTAAATATGTATTTCAGTTTTAGTGAGAACACTTGCTCTATTATTTTTTTTAATTCATTGTGATAATAATGATTCATGAAACAAATTAATTGAAATGAAATAAATAAATACTTTATAAACAAATGTATGAAACTCACTAAACTTAAAATGCTTATGTATTTGTATTAGCTAATATAACTTATAGGCGCTATTGTAGTTAGTGAATAGTTATAGTTGGTTAATATGTTTTCAACCGAATTCAAAAAGGAGGTTATCAATTCGTCTGTATTTTTTTTTTTTTTTTGGTGTTTTTGTTTTTTTTTTTTTTGTTTTAAATATTTTATACTTCTTATTCTTTAGTTATGTGTGTTTATTATGTACTGTGTCCTAATAAACATTTTATTCTTTCTTCTAATTTTCTTTGAAAATTTTAATATAATACCGTAATATTATTGCAGTTTGGTACGGTAATTAATTATTTCGTTAAATTGATTTATCTGGTGATGATATTGTTCACTCAACACAATATATCAGTAAATGTCTTAATAATAGTATAATATAAAATATACACAAAGTCAACTAATTTACTCTTAGTGTTTGAGGAGTCCGTATAACAATCCCATACCATACTAACAAACCACTAAATTTACGCAGAATTGATCTTTAGTTACGCATGTTAGTATCGTTCGAATGTCTTACAGCTGAGCTAAACCCTTAATACTGTTCTCGTCTTAATGGAAACAATTAAGAGCTGCCGATTGGGCACTGTCGATGTTATACAATAAATACTTATCAGAAATACTTGTGACGAATGCAAAATTTATAGTTATGTTTTTGTCATAGCATGGATTTAATGTTATTTCACAATACGCAAAAAGTAATGTACAATATGAAAAACTCGGTGGACTTAAATTAGGATGATTTGAATAGAGATTTTGGGTTACCCTCGCATTAAAACCCTCATATTTTATTCACGGGGTCAATTCGCCTAAGCCAAAGGTAATTCATAACTAATCTTTTGATTTAATTTAGTCTTTAACACCAGTAGATACGTTTCGCAAAATGTTTTTCAATCATAGACAACCTCAATATCGTATTATTTTATTTTAATCACATTTATATAACTATTCTACATGCGTATAGTCATTTTATATGTACATAACTAACTTAGATACATTTTTGAATTTCTTTAATATTGAACTCTACATAGAAAGAAATAAGAAATACAATCGTACTTTCGTTACAATTACTGTTTGGAATAAATAGATTAGGTTGGCAATTTACTTAACACCTTTTAGTGACGGTACTTAAACCGTCGTTAAGAGTCTTTGTTAATCATTTGTTCAGTACATTTTGTAATTATATAATGAAATTAATCCCATGAGTACATTGTTTCTTTATCCTTGACAAAGCACTTTAATGAAAAGTATATTTCATATCCAATGTTCTTGTACAAAATCAGCAGGTATTTAGTGCATAATATAAAATAGAGTGAACTATATGCTATAAAAATTATATACTAAAATTAAAGTATACGATTTCATTTATTAGCTGTATCAATTTATACAAAAAAATAACTATATGAAAGTATGTATTCTGTGAACAATACGCAGTAATGAACGATAGCTCGTTGGGGAGTTGCTGACTGAAGATAAAGGGTTAATTGCGATACCATTTAATGTATTATACTGAAAAATTGTACGAAACATTGACTATATACTATTATAATACAGATCAGGTATCAATTTAAACAAATATCATTGTATATTGTAAGTCCCAACGTGCTTACTCATAAACAACTAACTTTGAATTACTATTTTTCAGTTTAAAAAGTAATTGACATTTTAAAAATAGATATAAGGACCTAGATCTGTCCACCCTTCTCTTGTTAATTTATTGCTATTTATTTTCAAATGTAATCTAACTTGTATTTTATACTGTATTCATTTTATATAAACTATCTAACGCACATTAAGATATCTTGTGAGCACAAACGTCACTCACATTAATGTAAGCCGATAATTTACAGTGGAGGCGCGCCTTAGTCTTAAAACTAATCTATAACATAGGAGCCCATGGTTAGCTATGTTAGAGATCATATATATACATACGTAGTCATTTTGCTGCGTTGCTTATTATAATGATATATGATGATATATGTATGGATATATTATAATTACAGATGTTTTCTTCTTCGCTTCCAAGCTTCTGAACCTAATAATTTACTTTTACAAATAAATTGAACAAATAATCGAGTAGAATAACAAAAAAGGGTCTACTTCTGAAACAATTCAAAGTGATTCATGTATTAGGCGGTGAAGGCTCTCTTGGGAGCCGCCAACTAAGATAAAGAGCCAATTGTGGTAACATCAATTTTTAATGATGGAGAGTCAATATTTAGTGATAAACGAAAACTCGAGTAACTTTGATGGAGAAAACAAAAACTGATGACAAAAAAAAACGATACTAGCGACTGACATTCAGCTGGCTTAAAGAAATGAGGCAAAATTCAATAAAGCTTACAGTCAACAAAATGTTATATTTATCAGTAGGTATTCCTAAAATTTTAATTATGTTTTTACTAAATTCCATAAAGAAGATTCAATCAAAGTGAAAGACTGGATACATAAAAAACACGGACCACATATAAACAGATATATGATATGTGTGAATCTAAATTGTTTATTTTAATAAAATTAAGTAAAACCTGCAAAAAAACGCTTAGAAAAACGTAATGACACGACGTTACCTAATTTTTTAAGGTTTCATTTTACCTTGATTAATCCCTCATGTACCGCCTCTGTTTCGGTACCACTCCTCACCTAAACATTAATAGTTCGTTATGCTTTGTTGCGATATAACAGTGTATAGTGAACCATTGACATAACAACTACAAAGGATATCATATTTTATGTAACACGACTGAAAGCGCATCGACTATGTAATAAATTGGTTACACTTTTTACAGTATCGATAACTACTATTGAAGGCAACTTTATCAAAAACACCTAAAATATAGTAACGTTTATAATATATTCGAGTACATACATATCGTTCATTCGGAATTAAAAATGTATTAATTGTAATAGTCATTTATAAGCTTGTAGGAATCAACATTGATTTATTGCTAACTGTCAAAAGATTAATTTATTTTTTAAAAATTAATAAAGATTTTGTAGGACAAAAATACTATTTTCAATGTTGTTAGAATTCCAAAATTAAATTTCTATTTAAACGATGCCCTTTCGCAACTTAAACTTCACTTATTTGCTGAATCATTTGTCCAATTCACTTCGCATTTCCGAACATTACTTGCTACTTATGTGACCGATACAATGAATTTGCTTGTTACAATTTCAGAACCCCACTTTTGCACCGTATTTTTAATAGAAATATATCAAGCATAAATAAATAATACTTTCAACTTTTAATTTAAAAATTTCGAGAATTCATTATTTACGATTAACACTTACATGTTATTATTTATCAAAATAAGGATTTATCTTATATTTACGATAATTAAATAAATATTGGACAACATCATATACATTACTCTGACCCAAATGTAAGGAGCTAAAGCAGTTGTGTTATAGAAAATCAGAAGTAATTAAGGTACCACAAACACCCAGACCTAAGACGACATAGAAAACTAATAAACCTACATCGACTCGGCCGGAAATCGAACCCGGGACCTCAGAGTGGCGTACCCATCCGGTACCGATTCGACCAAGGAGGTCGTCAATCGTATTATTACATTTAAAAATTGAGAAGATTTTTCCATCATTAGACGCAAAAGTGTAAGCGAAGTTTAACACAAACAAATTAAGTTATATAAAAACTTCTTATGCCATAGAACGGAACCAATATAACTCCTAAATATTCCTTACACTGTTTTCGACATATACAATGTGAATATAAATAGATTCTATTTAAAGAACCGACACAAAAATGTTCGTAACGGAAATGATGATAACTGAAGAGCTGTCAAATTACTTTCTTTTATGTTACATCTCAATCATTGTACGTAAATTCAATCCTGTATTCGCTCAGATATCTAGGGGACGAGTCAATAAAATTCGATGCATTCAAGCGAACAATTTGTTTTTCAATAATATTCTGCTGTATTAAATCGTGTTATTAAGGTTGGGTCTATATAAACTTGTGAAATATATATATAATTACGTATCACTGGAATCTGTACGGCGGTTTGGCTTTAAAAATTGAATTACTTGCTGGTATTAAAAGAACGTAAATCCAAATCATATATAAAATACACCAAAATTACAGATATGCATATGAAGTAAAAATAAATAAATTGTTAGAACTGTAAATAAACCTTTTAACCATATTAAATAACGTAATTATGGATTGTCTAAAAATATTCGTTCACGTAAATCAACCTGACCGACAAAACCAATAATGAGTTGTATTTAAAGCCTAACGAAGGAATTCTTTTTTATTAATGTTCAGTCAAGTAGTCTCCGGTAAATTACTTCGGGAAAAAAGTAAGTAACAAATGTATATGCGGATTCTTATACAACATGCTAGACTCAAGTATTATATACATAAAGAGTTTGTTTGTTATACGTGTTATATTGTTTTATGGATGTTATATTGAAATGTTTAATAAGCCTTGTATACACTAAAAAGACTTGCAACTTTACATACATGAATTGCATTGTTTAGAATCTATATTAACAATCTTAAAAATAAATCAACCACCACCCACCCACTTAATTTAACTAAGCCGTTATAGTAATTAATTTTGATCATTAATTACCCTAAAAACTATGTAGGTTGCATGATATATGACTAACAATTTAAATTATATATATTTTATCTATATTATAAACCCCAAATCCCTCGTAACTAGCTTGTAAATCCATAAGGAGTCCTGGGTTCAAGCTCCATTCGGCACAAAAATGAAATATTATTTTTCTTTGTGTAAATACATATAGTATGTGAAGCTCAAGTCAGTATTTTGTCATATTTTCATTTGGGTTTGCACAATTTTTTTTTTCTACATCAAATTGCTGTATAATGTTTCCGAAATCGTTTAGTAGGACATCGTATACCCATGTATTAACACTAACATATCGACCAAATTGAATGTTTTGTAGATCTTGACGTTCTAAGTGGAATGTAATCAACTTGAATCCCCATTCCACCCTATTGAACCTAAGGAGCGGATTCCTACAAAATTGTTCTTAGAGAATATTACATAAAAATACTGAAACGTTCTTTCTTAAACTTTAATAAGATTAAGACATTAAAAGACAAGTAAATGGTCTTTAAGAATCGATTATGACATTTGAATGCACAGTTAATATATATAGTTAAAAAAAAAAACAAAGCTCTAGTTGGTTGGTTAGAGTTACATAAGCAGAGGCATATTTATTGAACTTCATATAGGAACAGCAATAGAAATATGTATATGTTGGCGTCAATTAAAATTAGCACATCATCGGATGCAAGAGCGTGAGAGAACGCATGAGCTCATTTAATGAAATTCCTCACGAACTGAGTGCCGACCGAAACTACAGAGAATAATTATATTTGACATTCCTCTTGCGCCTATTAACTACTATAGACATTTATATCAAACAAATTTTAAACTAAATTAACGTTTAATATTTGTATATATAGAAATGAATATCTTCTTAAAATGAATTACGTATAATACTAATCAAAAAACAACAAACAAAACATTTTTATTAACAATTACCTAGAAGAATTACTTAGAAGTTATATTAATACAATTCATATAAATTCTTAGGTAAAATTCGTTTTTGTATTATATTTCAATGATTTGCATTAGAAGAAATATCTAATGTTCTTCAACTACTAACCAATATATGCAATTCAACGTTAGACAAAAATACATGAAGAATGACAAATCCCATTATATCCGTAACATTGAACGAAAATTACCCGTAATCAGCAACGATAAAGCATAAATAATTCAATGATGAATGCGACTCACTTGTTGCTCAAAGCGCTTGTTATATCGGTAATATTATCGTTCATTTACATTTAACAAGAGCGATGAATTAACATAATAGATCCCTAACTCTGATTGGTACGTGCACTACGTATCATAAGTTTTATATAAATTGAACCTGAATAAAAAGAAGCACATTTCTTGGTAACAGTTCGAAATTACTGACAAATTCTTCCACTTATAACAAAACATTTTAAGGACGTCCTGACTAATCGTTATCACCGTCGCAGCTGCTTAATTATTCCTGCTCAAATAGTTTCGAGATAATTCAACGTCTCCACGAAAACTTGGTCAAGGCGTACAACCTCTGAGAAGATAATACCAACTTTCACAACTGACCCCTTACCGAAACGGGTATTGTATCGAGTTTTAATGGAACATAAATGCAATTCATATTGATTTTATAATCAACGTATGAACACGACAGGCGAAAGTGTAATTTGTTATCACTTAGTTTTTACGACTCTTCGATGACAAATAGACATGAATTTTCGTCGTAATTTATAAGCCTATAAATCGCACTTTGTAATATTCCTTATACGGAATATAGCGTCTTGAATTAAATAGCTTAAGGATGGCATTTGATAATTATTAATTCATTCATTTACATATTTAAATACTGAGATCATTTCGCTATACATTCATTAATAATTCATTCGCTAATTGTCTTATCATGGAGATAATGAGAATCTAATAATAGTTCAAACAATTTTAGAATCAATCGATCGACAATAAGTATAAGTGTGATTACAATTTGATAGTTTATTAAGATTTAACATTATTATTATTATTCTAAAATGAGAGTTGTTTCCTATTTATTTTATTTTTTCCATTCTTCCTTAATGACGTCGCTTCGTATTCCTTTTATTTCTCAGCGTAACAATAACAATGAAATCCGTTCAACCTATTAACAGTCGACGTGTCAACATGTCGCCACCTGTCGCTACGCAGGTGCTACGCTGAAGCTACGGGAAATTAAAAACCTTCATTACCATTGAATACGACTTTTTTCAATGTAGAGCTTTATTTATATTAAAATCATTAGCATCTCTTTGTTTTATTCTAATGTATAACTAATTTAGTCTAATCGTCAATGAATTATATAATAATTAAGTCAGCTTACCTGTACACTAAGTTCTATAATAATCATACTAGACTCCTGAATGCTGAGTGCAAAGTGTAAACACTAATTACACATGTAGTTACGCATAGGTGTCACCACTCTTGCACTTAGTTCAGGGTACTTTGTTCAGTTGCGCCCGTAATTGTCTGTCACGGGGAGGTTGCGAAGCACTCATTGTACTCGGAACTAGTATAATTATACTATTCTAGTAGAGCTTAAAATGCATTAATTATACTCAGATTTGAATTGTAAGTAACCATTAATAATAAATTAATGTTTAGTTCTCGGAGAATCGAGATGACACAATGTTAGAAAGCGTACATATTAACCGATGATTACGGGTTCAAAACCATATAATCTCGTGCTCGGTGTCGAACAAAAACATTGACAGAAAGCCTGCACGTGTCTCGTAGTATCTATCCACCAAAATTGGAGTAAGAAAATTGTGTTGACGGTTAGAATACAAGAGTTATTATAATTACGATACATTCTCCGTGTTCAAAGTGCTCTTCAAATTTTATTATTATAATGACCAATACAAAATAATAGAAATCGTAAACTTTTAATTGTTAACTATAATCCAGCTTCAATGAGGGATTAGTTACAAATTATATATTCGCAACTATCTATCATGTCCGAATATGTAATTTATATACATATCTTAACAAAGCGGTGACACCTATGCGTTGATCTTTGTATTCAATTTTCCACATATTACCGAGTAATCTATTAACATATGATTGTAAAATATAGTTATGGAATAATCGCATAAAATGCATAATAATATAAAATACATCACTCGCTTGGTGGTTCATTTTCAAATTATCTATATACAATTTTGTATTAAAAAACCGAAGAATCGTTGCATAAAATGATGTAGAAATTACAAAAACAATACACTATATTATGAAACTTATCCAATAAAACTTTAAATGTCACTTAATAGCTTCCTTAACCGTCTGTTCTACTTCGAATATTATTTTATAGGGAAGGATTTTGTTTACTATATTTCTACATATTAATATAATTTCTAGTGCACATTCAGCTTTTAAGTTGGCCCAGTTTCAAAGTCATAAATTTATCGTTTACGATCAAACTGAAAGGTGAATTAGAATGTATGATGCGATAAAAAGTTCAAAGTAACAAATGCGAATACATAAATGCGAAAAAGTTTATGAGCCTTTTTATTCTTTTCGGCGCTACTGATTCGTAAAGTTAACGAATTACTTTGAACATTTTGGAAGTGGTTGATTTAACCTCATACATTTTAATGCTATTTTAAAGTTGTAATGTTATACAATGGCCTTTTAATACTTTGTTATGACTTTGACGACTAGCTCATTGGCTTAATGGCTAACATATGAGACCGAAAATTTCGTGGTTATGCGTTCAATGCCTTGGGTCGGGCTTATAAATAGTGTTGGGACTTTTCTGTATCTATAACTACGTGAAGTCTGGAAGTTGAGTACCTATGCAGTAATTCATAATGACCTGTGTACAAATACTTCTATAAATATTTCAGGCTTATTAAAACTCGCGCTTCTTTTGTAATATAACGTTTTATTAGGGTACAACAGAAATTATGGCTCAAATGTTCTAAGTTAAAAGGCGAAGGTCCTAGCAAGAATGCCATAAAGGAGCCTTTGCAGGCAACTCACTCGTGTAATTGTAAACATAAACGTTTCACAAATAAAGTAAACTCTCTTTTATATTTCAACAAGAGCACATTTTGTTAACATACAAAATGATTGCCGATATACCAAGACAAAGTAAAAAAGCAATTGTTTAAAATGAATAGATTCAATTAAATTTAATCGAAATGCGTATGTTGATTATATCAGCTGTGGTTTGTAAAGTAATACAAAATTCTATACGTAAAAATATATATACGTAATACAGGAGAATTGGAGAATGGTTTACAAGTCAGTTTGATATATGATTATCACCACCGAGAGACGATGACACCGTAAGAAATATTAAACAACGTTGACATAATTAATAACACCGATCATCAATCCAAACAGAACAATATAAGGTACTGCTATTTGGCAGAATATGTGACCAACCGAGACTGTCTTACAGAAATCCCAAGAATAAGTAAAGTGGTGTCAATAGATTTTTTTTTGAATCTATAATTAATGCCAATACAATTGTTTTTGGTCAATATTTACTATAGTATGAAATAATGAAGTTTAACAAACGGAAATGGAAACTCCTAAAGTATTCCTTAAAAACGTTATAGACCAGCAGATTAAAAACCATTTTTTCGGTATGTCTATTATTACTGACCTTATGAAAAAAGTTATATAGCCATGAAAATGTTAGTTTCGCAATTAATTAAATTATTGTAGAAAAATCCCACATATTATTATTTTTGGCTATTCCGTATCCAAAAATATAGCTTAATTATTGTAACGCCCTCGCCAATTTATAAAATTTAATCCATCTGAGGGATTGAGCAATGGAACTTGCCTAATTAATATTATAACCTTAGCATTTAACCTAATTGACCGAATCTTTATACCTCGAATTCATCTTCAACCTTTTCAATTCAGTCAATATATGAAGCATGAATCTTAATATTTACTTATACCAAATGTTTGGTTTGTAAAATAAAAGGTTTATGTTATGATTTTCATTGCTGAGTATTTGGGAGCATGGGTAACAAATCAACCCAAACCTGCAGTGAAGATTTTTTTTCCGCTAAAATAAAATCTTTGGTCAGACAAGATTTTTTCAGACGCCTTTTTAAGATGTCACGAGATATCAAAGTCAAAGTCAAAAACCTTTATTCAAAATAGAAGTGTTACACTTTCTTATTGATTGCCGAAAATCTACCACCGGTTCGGAATATAATATCTCAGACCTGAGAAGAACCGGCGAAAGAAACTCAGCGGGATTTTTTTTTTTAAGCGGGATGTCAATTTACAATTTACAGTCATATCATATATCAAAGGTTATAAAAAAGGCAAGCAACTTAACTTAATATTGCATTCTGATAAGATGACATACAAATTTCTATAATCAAAATTATTGTTAATAATTTATTTCGGTAGGTACATTTTCTTTACAGTCATGAAAAAAATTATCACCAAGAAAAACTAGGTACCTACTTATTAAAAAAAGAAGGTGATATTTCGCTCGTAATGCTACTGGTAAGACATGATATAAATGAATGAAAGATTTTATTATTCAACCTTAAAATTAAGCAAAATAGTCGTAAAACGAAAATCTTCTTAAGTCCTACTCGGCAACGAGACAGAAAACTTTTTCCCTGTAGGATTATTCGCCGCATTCAATAATTAAAATTTTGTTTACTATATAATTTTGTGTTTAAGTGTTGTCTAAATTTATGTGAAACAATCCAAATTGTTTTTAGTTCATAAGAAAGTTAAAAAAAATGTTTAGTTCATTGTTAACTTTAGTAGAAGATCCTTGCAATCTTAATAACTAAGAAACAATTATATTTAACGAATTTATTTATACGCGTCATAGTTGCTAAAGTAACATTACTACAAAACACGTCCGGCGCTGAGTCTTCCTTAATTAAACCCGAGCCAAATCGGAGAGATGGTAATGTATAGATTTAACTTGCAAATTTCTAAAACAATTCAAATGGAATAGTGATTCGCAATCCTATTTCTTATAGCAGTTTTACCCTTAGTTCTTTCCTATTTTAAGAATAAATATCCCTTCCAAGCCCATATGTTTCGTACGAATCAGCAATAAACTAGCTGAAGTCTTGACTTTATTTAGTGTCTCATAACCTCTCAAGCTTTGTGGAGTGCTGACATAAACACGCGATTGCGTGAACCAAATGGTTCAATAATTTCGGGTTAATCCAATGGTTAGCCCGAAATTATTGTGGATTAGATACCGATAAACCCATTAATCAACTTTGCTAACAAATAATTTTAAATTTCCAAAATTTAATTAACAAATTTCATTTTTAAATCGTCGTTAGATGTCCTAAATCCTTTTGAGGGATATTGTGTCAATTAATTCGTACATAACATATGTATCTTTAATAAAAAAGCACATGTTCATATTCTCAACTAAGATAAGTTACTTATTTATTTCTATGAGTAAAAGAAAAAAAAAATAAGACTGTGTGAAATAGGCATGCATATATATAAGTCGTTATTTACTCGATAAACAAGTCTTGCCCTTATCCCAGTCTATAAACTATTTGATAAACCCTAAAGTACAAAGCCGATAGACACATGATTATATCGTTGACCACATCAAGAGTCTGCCTTACATACTCTGTTATCGTTAGATAGAACAACAAGTAAGGTTAGAATTAGATTACATGTCAAGTTTACCTTTTTTTTTTTATCAACCGACTTCCAAAAGGAGGAGGTTATCAATTCGTCAGTATTTTTTTTTTTTTTTTTTTTATGTTTGTTACCTCATAACGTTTTTTTGATAGATATACTGTAGGGTTTTATTGGCTGACACCGGCTCCAAATATACCAATAACTATAACTACATGATATAATCGTTAATCGACTTTTAAGTAGTCTAATATTTTTCATTTCATTTAACTTAGGAAGACTCTAAAAAATATGTTGAATACGCAATTATTTTTATTACTTTTTCGTGCATATTCATTTGTTTTAAAATAGTGTTTTGTTTGAAGTCGGTTTTTCTTTTTGTTAAAATTTTATTTATTTACGTTCCAGCCTTTACATAATTTATACAAAGAAGTATTTAATATTGAGAAATTAAAGACTTCTTATTATTTATTATTTATTTAAGATTTCATTACAGTCTGCGATCATGTCGATTGTTTATAGAAACGTTGTTATTGGAGTTTATAAAAAATATCCTTTTCATCCTACCTTTTTAAGTGACTTCAAAAAATGGATTGTTCTCAATTCGACCCGTACATTTTTTTTTATGTTTTTTCGCCGATTACATTGTTCGCCATTTATGAACCGATTTTGATGTGATCCTGGAGAAATCGAGCTGAACCCTCAAATTTTATATATGTTTTACATATTTTCTAAAGTTATATTGGCATTTGCTTCTGGCAATCATAATGTTATACTGCTGAGCTCATGATGGAAGGTGTTACTCCTCAATTACTAGGAGTTAGGAAAAAGTTCTTTCAACATTAATATATGGATTTATACTCCTCTTCGTAGCTTTTATAAAGAGAAGAACAGTAAATCATCCGACTTCAATAAAAATATTTTATACTTATTGATAATAATCATTTTATGGATCATCAAAAAAGTAATGTTATGAATAGTATAATTTTACTAAGGTGATGAAGATAAGGCCTCAAAAACATTTCCAAACAATTACTACAACTTAGTCACCCTACTAACCTCCATATATATTTTACCATTTAAGAAAAATATAAACGAGGAGGTCGATAGATGGCCCTTCACCGGCCTGACCAGTGTCTGATCCCACTCAGAAAAGATTAAAGGAGGAAAGAGAATATTTATGGTTCGACTACACTTGTCGATTTACATAAATATGCCACCGAAGATTAGTAGATAACAAATGCGCTTAATATGTATATCCCTCACTTTCTTGTTCAAATGTCTCACGAATCCTCATCAAAAGTAAAACTAGAAATGTATTGTAAGCATATGATTAGGTAGCAGTATAAATAAGGTAGAATGTTAGTGTGTAGTCCTAGATAGTATTTATCTCGACGAAAAAGCATCACTAGTACAAATTTGCTGAAGTTTTATACTGATACTCCTAGCCAATCCTATACTTGTTATAGAATAAGATAAAATGTCACCTACATTTTATCTTATTTTATAACTCGCGTTCCTTACATTTAATATTGTGACTAATTATAACGTTATGATTGTCACAACTTAAATATTGAAATTTAGATGAACGAATGTTTTCAATGTAATCTAATTAAGACCGAAATTTAATACAACGATTTTATGAGAAAAAGTGTGCACATAAAGCTGTTATAAATAATCCAAATATTCCATGAAAAGTATAATGGAATATTATATCGAATAAATAAACCTGTACAAAGTATTATTGTCTATTAATGTTATTAGTGACACTGGCGATTTAAAAGAATAAAACAAAACATTAAGTACACATATAATCGAGGTATATAATGTTCATGACAGTCATAAAACTTATTTCTGTAATATATGTGGAATAAAAATATATGAATACCATACCTACCTAGTTAAATAATATAAATAAGGGTTTAAGGAATTAAGTGCTCATAATAATAAATTGTGTCGACATTAAATAAACGAGAACCTTATTATTTTCAAATATATATAATAATTAATATACTTCACCAATTCCATCTATAAATATATTTACGAAAACATTGAAAAAACGTACCGAGTTTGTAAAACAAATAAAACCGTACGTCGATGCTGTGGGATTGCCACTCGTAAAGAACCTAAGTAATTTACGTATGTTTTTAGCATTGCCTATAGCTGCCGACCCATATTCATGCACTTAAATAATTAAAAACAATTCGATTCTGTTATATTTACGTAACAATGTGCACTTAAAATTTGAAGTGCGTTTATGATACCGATCTTTATTGTTTTACATTCTTCGTTCGTATATTTATTGCAAGTCCATAAAATATGTTGGCATCTGCCCAAGTTTTTTAAATTATTGTGTTAAGTATTATCTTATTTTTATCATTGTTTGCATTTTAATTGAAAATTTTATCGAAACTTTTATGTGATTTTAGCAGAATATTTAACGTACATTGTAATTTCAATTTTACGCGTTTGTTAATTTCTTTTTTTGCTATCCATACTCGATTTGTATATGAAAAAATAACCCAAGCGTATTAACACATTGTATTTAAGTACATAAAACATCTCACCCAAATAAAGTGATATATAAGTTACATAAGGATACATTGAATTTTTTTTTGTCTCTACGTTATTGAAATAAGAAGGAATTAATGAAATATGATTAAGCTTATTAGAAATAGAATTTTGCTCGTCTACTCTCGCATTAGCTTTTAGCTGGTAGAAAATAACTCACGTCAAGCCCTCCTTATTGCGCAAAAGATATAGGTACAACAACAACAACTACAACAACAGCCTGTAAATTTCCCACTTCTAGACTAAGGCTTCCTCTCCCCTTGAGGAGAAGGTTTTACCTCACGATTTTGTCCTTCAAGGCAAGATAAATTATAAAGACAAATTAAGCACATGAATATTCAGTGGTGCTTGTCTGGGTTTGACCCCGAGAAATCATCGGTTTAGATGCAGGCATTTTAACCACTAGGCCATCTCAGCTCACACAAAATATATAAATACAATTTTTAATCAATCAACAAATATTAACAGATATTTTTTATATTAAAACAGCAAGTGAAGCATGCAATATAAAATTATGGCGGGTCAAGCCGCCGTTTATAAGATAGATAGCGACAATATCTCACGGAAATAATTCCCTTTTCACACCTCCGAAGGGGCTCAATAACGTCATAACTCTTCACGGAATCTTTGGAAAGGGACGAATCGAATAGTTTTGGGATACCTGAAATATTTGCGCCCGCCTTTATTTGCACCTGAAAACAATTGAATATTCTGCGTTTGGTAACTGACGATTTAATTTTTTTATGGACAACAACAAAACTTAAATAAAATATCCAACAAAGAGTAAGTAATATAATCTAATATACAATAATATACAGTAGGTACTTTTCAATCGCCATATTCTACCGCCAACAGAAATTCGAGGTGTGTTCAATAAGTATCGCGAATTTTGAATTTTCGCGGGTTACGTATATTCGAATTTCGATCTTTTTATGGCTTTATATTGGTACTCATGTCTCTCACTTATGCCGACAAGCTCGGCCATTTTGAATGTTCACTTAATTGTTGACAGCTGTTTTGCTTCCACGTGTTTTGGATCGTCTTCGATTTTTAACTAAACAAAATAGATCAAAGAACCTGTATCAAATTTTGTGTGAAAAACGAAATTAAGTGCGCGGATGCATTCCGGATGTTGACTGTGACATACGGAGAAGCTACCTTGGACCGATATGTTGCTTATATCGATTGGCTCGTGCCATTCAATTTTTATCAATGATTTGGGCATGAGACTAAGAAATTCGTACCTAAATTGCTACCAAAAAAGCATCGTCGGACAGAGTCGTTGCTTGTACGCGACTTTTTGGCCAAAAACAACACACTAATGATGCCGCAGCCACCATATTCCTCAGATCTGGCCCCCCTGTGGATTTTTCTTGTTCCCTAAACTGAAGAGGCCCATGAAAGAACAACGTTACGCTACGCTTAACGAGATAAAAAGGCATCGAAGGAGGAACTGAAAAAGATAGAAAAAATGAGTTTTTTGAAGTGCTTCGAAGATTGGAAAAACCGTTAGCGCAAGTGTATAATATCTCATGGGGATTACTTTGAAGGAGACAAAATAGGTATTCATGAATAAATAAATAATTTTTGAAAAAGCACAAAATTCGCGATACTTTTTGAACACACATCGCATCTATCTAATTTTGTATTCAATGTGTTTATGTGTTATCATGCACGATAAAATCTGCGTTTACAAGTTTGTTGATGCATTGGTATTGGCGATTATAGGGAATATTTCTTACAGCACTAATATCTAAGGGTGGTATTAACAACTTACCATCAAGTTGCCCAATTGCTTTATGGCTGCGATTAAAATTTCTCCCAGTACCATTCGCTGGCAGTGGTGACCTTATCTATATATCTTATATTATTACCTCATTAAACTCTGTAAAAGATCATTATTAGTGATAAGGCCCCAATGTCATTCATCTGGTATCTGTAAAGCTTACTATTGTTTTAATTTACAATAAAATTTTCCTTATCCATCTTTTATAAAGTTTTATCATCAATATAAACAAAATTCTACTAACGTCAGTTGCCTCCTGAAAAGGAAACCGAAATTCGTCCGTCTAATACAATAACACAGTACTCATTGTGTTAAACAACATTACTCGAGAAGTTAAAGATTGCTACCACTGTAAACACTAGAAATAACACTTAGTGGAAAGTTCTTACCGGATATAATCATTGTTCAGTATAATTTGTAACATTTAACAAATTATTTATTGTAATTATATAACTGTTAAAGACCTTTAGTAGCTTATATTTGTCATGTGATTGGAAAATACATTTAAAAATCTGGTCTGATTAGCTTTAGTATAGGTGTTAATATTTTAGCGCAATTGATGAATTTTATTTTGAGTTGATGTTAAACTCCTTTCACACAACTACCAACGTCAATTGAACGATATCCATGTATTGCATCCTAAATTTACACGAACTAAATAACAGTAACGAGGGGAAAATATTTTGAATTTAACTTTTTCATTATAAAATGAATTTCATTTTTTCACGGGTGTGAATTTTTAAATTTAAATAAAATTCACTAAAATGCATGCAATTCAAATGCTGACCACAGTCGATCCGCGGATGTGGTCTCGAAAATTGTTCAAAAAGTTCATTCTTTCCATGCTTCACTGAATAAATAATGATAATATAGTGCACTTTTACCATTTTATACTTCCAGTTTGATAAACCACACAAAAGACTGTGAGAATAACGTTCTCCCCAAAACTGCACCAAAGTGGACAATGAAGTTAAAATTTTATAAGCCATTGCTTTATTTCCTATGTTGCGTGAAAAAGAAGCACTTTTGAGCCTTAAATATCTTCATACATTCAAATTGAAAGTTGATTATGTCGCTTTATGTAAGTGATTTAATTTTTTTTATTGATTAGATTAGACTTAAAGTTGTAGAGTAAAATATGAAATATAAAATATAAGAAATAATGACACAAGTCAGCATTAACAAGCGCCTTGCAAAATGTTTTGTAGGCAAACCTTTAAAATTAGGATCTGCGCAATCAAACGAGAGGTCCACCGAAGCAAAGGGAAGATTAATCGCGAAAGACTGCCTCCAAAATTCAATTTCGCCTAAAACCTCATATAGGATTATCGTTTCAATCGCGCCGACATACAATCCTATGTCCAAGGCCTAGGTTTCACATGTTTTCTAGTCTCACAATGAATTCAACGTTTAAGAATTAAATTTACAAAGTTTTGATACGCGATAAGGGTAGGTATTTTTTTAAGAACTAACTATATTTATTCCAGAATTAGAATGTATGTATGTGTTTTTAAATAGCTTATTCCAGTCGTGTATATGATGTACTGGGAATTTTCGATGTAGAAATTAAAAAAGCGACATCTGGCATGTGGAAGTGATTACACACCCGTGCTTCTCAAGCTGAAGCTGTTTCGCCAGCGTCTGAACCCCTGTCGTGTCGGTTTTGCCATCCCATTGGTTTATGAGAGTGACGAAATAGAGAGTTCACCTGTGTTTACATAAACACTTGTGACCGGTATATCCTGCATAGTTGGAACGTCTCCTATGAGATTGGACGAAGTGATCGAAATCGGCCGGACGACATAAATTCCAATCGAAGATGGAATGAAGATAAACAAACCTTACGTTAACGTATTCCATGCGATTTGATAATTAATAGCCCAACTATATTATGCACCACTAACGGTTCTTGATTATAAATTATCTTTATTTGTAACAATAACTTACTAACTAATCCACTTAAAAGTAATATTTTTTTTAGTAACTATCTACCTAGCACATGTATATTTCTCAGAAGTATATAACTACATAAAATCAGCCACGAACGTAACCTTGTCAAATCAAGGCAAAGCAACCTCCACACATGCAAATAGTCGCTGACTATATATTTTGTAGATATGTGTATGTGCGAGGTCTGGTAGTTGCTTGATTAAACATTAATATTCCTTGTATTAAGAATCTGCAAATCAGGTTCTTATTTTTTAATCTTACTGAAGAAACGTACATATATATACACTTATTTCCCCCATACGAAGTTTATGTGAGAGTTGCCGCCGCTATTTTTATTTTTTATTTCTTTATACTACATGTAGACGATCGGACAAATCGGCCACCTGATGGTAAGTGGTCACCACTTCACATTAGTATGACAGCACTATAAGAAGTATTAACCAATCCTTACTTTGCAAATGTGCCGCTATTGTCGGAAACTAAGACGTTAAGTCTCTTATGTCTGTAGTTTCCTGAGCACAACAATACTTAGGAGTGCCATTTGGTGATATTATATGTCATGATAGAATGGTATCTACTTAGACGGGCTTGCTACAAGCTAAGGTAAAGCTCTGTCAAGTTAGTTAAGAACCCAGCCGTACCCACTCCACTTATATTGGGGATCATCGTGAGAATTGCGCATTCTACAGTGGCGCACCGACAGTTAGCCCAATACCGTCAGAGTTACAGCTGATGGCATCGGTAAACGGGGTGGTCCAACCCATACATATATGTTCCCGTTGTCCCGTCGATGCACTACTTCAGAAAAATAAAATTTAAAACCTCAAACAATTACCTCAACATAAGCATAAATGCTTATACAAATGTGAAATACATGCCGTTTTTCCACCATATAATTAATTAAAAAGGTATAAATAACTTGACGGGTTGTCTCGTCAACACTTTGTTAGTGTTTATTTTTATTTTACTTTTCTGCGAAAATAATTTTAACACCAAAAAAAACATTATGAGGTAAGCAATTTAGATAAAAAGTAATACATCGGAAGTTACGAACTCGATCACAATTATAGAAGTATTTTTAAAAAGCTAAGCAATCTAATATGGGAAATATAAATTCCATCGCATTAAAAACAATTTAACACACAAACATGAAGGTTTTCAGACGATAGTGTACAAAGTTTCCAATTAGAGACATAAGTATAGGTGATAACAGCACTTACTTTATTCCTCGCGGTCTATACTTCCGTTCGAAGAGAACAGAATGCAATTTCCTGGCTTTCAACGCCTTGGCCACGACCGCACTTGCGATATTGTTTCGGACTTGAAGTTCGGGAAACAACGTTAAGATTAAACATCACTTATAAAGCATTATTTTAAATTACTCATTCAAGCTATTACTAATCAGGTAACTGTTATAAATCATTTCGTAGGACACAAATAAGTGAACCTTCAAAGATATTTTACATTTTTGCCAGTTGAAGTTAGAGTGGCAATACTTGGACTGTAGAGTGCGGAAACTCGATCATTTCATGAAGAGCACTTGTACCAACTTTCCACTACCGTTGACCCGAGAGCTACATAGCCGCACGCAATGACCTAACTCTACAGAAGGGTAATTTTACCGGTATATTAAGCACTTCACCTTACTCTTTGGTCCAACAACCAACAAACTCCATATTCTGTAACATGTTTGATTTTATGTATATAATGAAAAATAAAATAAAACATATAAAAATATTAATGACATAAAATACTGGTATTACATAAAACATTTTATCATAAAAAAGTGTGATATAGCTCAGTTTTATTAAGTGTTTATTCTATCGCCTACGGTTTCAGGCATAGTAAAATAAAAATACCCATGCATTTATCTATAGTCAATCTTACTGAAAATATGGAACCTTACATAATATATACATGGTAATAATAAAATAAACAAAATAACGTTTTAATTTTTACTAATTCTTCAGCTTTATACATTTCAAATTGAGTAAGATAAAAGCGGAAATCAATATTAGCAAAGTGGTCAATAAATTACAACACTCCAAATTTTTATAAGCCGAAGTTGGCAACGATTGCGAACACCTGACTACTTGCGGATTTGTGGATTTGTTATTTGTTACCAGCGGTTTTTTCCGACTATTCAAACAGCCCTGATCCAATAATGAGACGCAGTGCGGATAGTACTTAAGAACGTTTTCTGAATACCTAATTTTACGAAATGTAATAATATAAGAAACTTTGTGATAAGGAATACATAAAATAATAGCCTACCATGTCTAGTATATTTAAGTATAATGCGAGAAACGTGTCTAACGTTTAATAGCATATTTTTCACTATAAACTTATCTGAGCGTAAGAGCCATATTTATTATTATTTTCAAAGAAAATGGTTATAATACGCTGCAAGTCAGTTTATTCATTTAAATGCCTCCCCAGCTTGCGTGTAATCCATCTTCAACCCTGTAAATCAGTTAGTGTGACATTCATAGCATGTAAAGTATGAAACGCCCGGTTGATATTCATGAGCGCGCGGCACTCCACGCACGTGCCAAGCTTCAACTGCAAACTGTCTCGGTATCTCTGGCCGTATGAATAAACGATTTTGAATGCTTAATTTGACATATTCCTTTAAATAAATAGAATATAGATTACTCCAAAAACGAAGAGTTAAAATTTGAAATTTAAGGTTTTCAAATCAACAAATCGAAATCAACCTAGTTTGAGCACACACGCACACAAGCAAATTATGTTTGTACAGTTTAACCATAGAATACATACATAATAGTCGATCTCGTGGTGCTATTGTTTAACACAATCAGAATCATAACACACACAATCAACCAACCAGTATTCAAGCATATCATGCATGTGTGTATCAAAAGAAATATGCCTGACATTTACACAATAATGGCGAGTCACGTTTCTCCTCTCTAATTAAAAGAGGACTCTTGTGTGTGTCACAAAAGCAGAAATGAAAGCCCTTGGTTTTTTGCTTTCTAACTAGCTTCCCAGTTATCAGAGTTTGCTTATAAAACGAATATATGTAGTTGACTGATATTAAATATATTTTCCGGGAGGTTACAAATATTAAAATGATTGTTGTTGTGTCGTTGTTTGCATACCCGAGAAGAGTTATGTAAAAAATTCAAAAGCATTTAAAAAATAATAAATAACTTGTGATATATTCATTAATACACTATATTTGTCTGTAATTACCTCAACTTTAAAAAACAAGCTTTTATTTAATCCATATTAATCAAATTCGTGTCATCAAAATTAAACCTGTGCAAAATTTTAGAACGATCGTTTAGAATTTTCGTTGGTTGGCTGAAATTTTAAATTAAGCAAATAAATGTTAAATTAAGCATGTTTTATCAATGTCATATTCCATATATTTAATAGACCATTAGAAACAGCTTAAGGCTTTCTGCCTGATTTGTTGCGATTATATCTAATACTCAAATTTATTACACATTTAAATCACCATCACAATCACATCGAATTATTATTATTCCAGTAGTGGAACATTACAAGCCGTCTACATTTTTTTCAGCAGATATTAATAATGTTAATGGCATCAAAACGGTGATAGACGTTAGCATTCCAATGGAGGTTTGGTGTCATGGAATTGGGGGTAAAAATAGGGAAAATATAGTTTTGGAAGTATTATGAAACTAAATTTAAGTATTTTATGTTTTAAAATAATCTTACAACGAGAAAAGAATAAGCAGTTTATTTTATTATATGAATTATGATAAAACGCTTTGAGTTCTTAAATACACATCTGACCTACACGTAGACAGGAGTACTGAAAAGGCCAGGGTATCTAACACCTTAACCCTCACACGTGACAAAGCCGCAAGAGGAAAATAATTCATAATAAAAATAGGTATAGATACCATTCTCAACATTGCTGTCATAAGACAATAGATATACTGTTCTCAACATTGCGCCTGTCATAAGACAAGGAGCTGTAAATGGTCCACCAAGGAAAAGATGTGGCAATTAAAAATGGAATATCAATTTGTCATTTATTTTCGTCCACTAATATGAAAAAAATGTTTATTTTTTTACAAAATGTATATTTGTATGAATACTATCTTACTAAATGCACATGCCTAATAAATACTTTCTTAACGAAACGCCACACTAGAGCCTTTATCCGTCATTGATATAATTTTTCGTAATAGCAATTTCGATAAAATGAAATTTCCAGTACTCTGAACGTCATGTAAAACGTTTCGGTTCTGATAAATTATCCAATTTGAAATCAGAGTGTCCTGTATACACTCATTTAATATTCTAATCAGGGTCATGCCTGCCAGCGTTCTGCCTAATTTAAATGGCTTGCTTTGGACAGTTCGAAGCTTTACTTCTAATTTACCTTTTGTTTTAATAAAACGACTCAGTTTTAAGCATTTGTTAGTACGAATAAATTTATATTTTATAGTCAACTATACTAATTCATACTTTAGAGACGTTAAGTACTCTGCTTTTAGAGCATTACAAACATCATATCATCTCTTTTATCATATCTTTAAAATGATGATACAATTTTTTATATTAAAAAAAAAATACGTATTTATAAACATGTATACACAGTATATTACTTAAACAATGTTTATTAATTATACTATCTTCCTAAAGTTCAACATCAAAAGTAAAATTCAAATTGTTCTCACTGTAATTTGGCACACAATTCAGACATTCTGAAACCTCGCGAACAATTTTAATTTCGTGCCTCGAGGTGCCATTAAACAGGTGGTTTCCTTGCCTCGAGAAAGCAGTAAATTTTATCTTATCGGCTTAATTATTTCGAAAAAGGAGTAGAAGACTAATTCGGAATCCTCCAAACGACGTTTGAAACTGCAATTACTGACAACATTTGTTCACAGATAAAAACAGACAACTTTACATGTGTCGTTATGTAATTGATTATATTCCAAGGACAATTATATTGTCAATAGAAAAAGACTTTTTAATCTTACAATTTTCAGTCACAGATTTCATAAAATAATCCAAATGTTTCACACGTATTTTTTATGGATGTATTGATTACGACAAAATACTTTCCCCTTTATACACATGTACTACTAATAGTTAATATGAAATACGCGTTCCGTTCATTTTTCTTTTGTTTATTTTATCTATAAATTATTTATTTTAGTAGGGTCTGATTTTATTCTTCCAATGGATTTTTCATGTACAGTATTTTCGTTTTCGTGAGATCTTAGAAACTTATATTCCCAGTCTAGTCAATTTTACTAAACGTTTCCCTAAGGAACTTTGTCATAATAAGTGGTCGTCTGAATCGAAGATAAGCCCCGCTTCGTTACAGCTCGACCCGACTCTTAAGAGACTACGTAGAAAGTGAACTATAATATTACATAAGTATATTATAGTTTTTTTTCAAGAATCAAATAGTAACGTGAAAGATACTATGCGTTATACCTGTATAACTAGTTATATTTGCATCACTACCACCAGAAACTATTATTTTTTCAATTTAAAAACAAAAAGAAAATTATTATATAATTTCTTGGCAGACAAAACAGAGTGAAGATAGTGTAAAACATAAGATCTTGTAAGAAGCCACTATTCAACGTCAAAAGCAGACTGCTCTCAGCAATCATCTGCAGCAAAAACGCTCAACCGAGAGAACTTAGCAATTAATAAAGCAACTAATCTTCCTAATCCAACTTTATGCATTGAACTGCAAATTCGTTTTAACAATATTAGAACAGAATATTTCTTGTATTATACATGCTACATGAACAATATGAAGAATTATAAATGTTAACAAAATTGTTAAATTTATGTAGCACCTAATTACTGCGAAAACAATTTGTATCCTTTTATTTGTAAGGTTAAATTGTTTTATCTCATAAAATTAACTTGAACATACTATAATTACAACTTACAAGCGATTTATTTTAAAGAAATAATGTTCGGCGCTGCAATATATATATAAGTCATTACAAAGTAAATCTTTGTCGCAGTTTCTCGGAAAACAGCGAAGTAATATGAAAAGTTCAAAAGTTGCTTTGCAAAGTCATTCTTATTAACTTGCTTTCTAGTGGCGCTGTTTTTTCCATAAGTCTTACTATCTTTACATTTTTTTAATAAGTTAAGTGAAATGAATTAGATACAATCACTGAAGTTCGTTATTTATTAAATATTCTTTAACGAAAACAGTAAAATGATTTGTAATACTGTTAAAAGAGATCAGGTTAATCATTACTCTCGAATATTGCAATGACCTTGTTATAAAATCATATTATAAATTAATTAATGTATAGTTTACTTTCGATAAAGTATTTATTCAAGCGTGCAGCTATTGAAGATATAAATAGCTTTATAATTAACTATTTTACGGACATTTTGAGCGCTACTGAAAATATAAACTAGCAGCGATAACCGCTAGGTTGATAGATACCTAAAGATCACGATCTGACCTTATTGTTCGGCTTTCATTGTGAACACAAAGCCTCAGCTCTTTGTCGATAAAGCACGAAACTCAAAAGGATACAAGAAAGGCTTTCATCTTAACCACTCTGCAGAGTAGGCGCTTCCAAAGCGCTGCTAATAATAATAGTGTCATTAGCCTCAAAGCCCATGGTATAAAAGTAAGTGTGAATATCGCGGTAAATTAATTCACATTTCGACTAATGCATCGTAAAGATAACGGTTACATTAAATGATTATTACCGAAACGATTTGCTATATGACTCCTTTATTGCCGACTTTATACTGGAGCGCTGATATTTCTCATTCAATATGAACAAATAATATTCTTCAATCCTCAGACTCTTACGTTTATGAAAACAGTCTTATCGCTTATGATTATTACTATTACCGACCCTTACCTATTAATATATACCTACCTACTTATACTGACAATAAATACATTATAGCTATTTATAATATCTTTATTTCAGCAGTCAATTAATATGTAGGAGGAATGATTTATTTTTTGGTTCTTTATTGCACTCCAATAACCTAACAAATATACATATGTAGCCGGCACAACATATGAAACATCGAAATTCATTGTTATTAAAATAATTTATCATTAATAAAACAGATAACATAAAATATAAAAATATCTGTGCGTTCACACACATATAAAAAATGTATAAGCAGTATACCCGCCATACACACGTAGGAGTAGGGAGCGGCTGTGTAGAGGGGGTATAACGGCATTAGAGAGCGTCATGTCATTTGCCATCACGCCATACAAGATATTCTTACACCCAAAGCACGCTAACAAATGTTTCACATCAAAAAACGTATTAACGTTACATAGGTAATATCCGTCAGTGGAATAACTCAAATGGTAGGCCCATTTGAGTTATTAGTTCCACTGTTGAATCGAAAAGACAATTTAATATGCCTTCTTTGTCTTGATTAAATAAATAAAATTTAACTTTAAATTTATTTTAGATTCAGAGCTCGAGGAGTTGGGTGAGCAGCTGCCTCGGTACCGCCCGGACTCGATCGCAGCACTGCGTCGAGCCACGCGCTTCACAGAACCGGAGCTGAAGAGATTGTACCGAGGTTTCAAGGCAGAATGTCCGACGGGCGTAGTGAAGGAAGAAACTTTCAAGCTCATATACTCGCAATTTTTCCCGCAAGGAGGTAAGGAAATTCAATTAATATGACACTGGCTATTAGCAACTGGTGTTTTTTATTAATCTTTTTGTAAGATTTTTTTATAACAAACGTAAAGTAAATAAACTTCGTAATGTTTTCTAATCGCGGTTTTTTAAAAAAGCTACGTAGATGTTTACTACGTTATTTGAATATTTATGATGCCAAACTATTCCATACATTATCTTAAAATAAAAGCTATCGGTAATATTGATTTATTGGTTGTTATAAACAGTGAACTTTTTTGTGCTTCAACTATCGAAAAATCACCTTAGGAAGAAGCTCACCCTTTTATAATGTTTTTTCAAATTAATAAAGTAATAAGGAGACTTAGGTGCCTTTTATTACCCTTTGACGAATATTAAGAAGCCCAAAAAAAGAAGACAATCTCATTATACAGCAAGATTGAATAAGGTAAGTAAACTATTTTATGAATAATTAATGTTTTATTAAATCAATTTATTACCTAAGGTTTTCGATTGTGTGTAGCATGAAACACTTGTCAGGAAGATACGTCACTATGGCATTAGGTTGGTATCTATTGCAAGACATTTTCCTCTAGAAAAATCTCTTACAATATATACCAACCTAATGCAGTAAATATAAGGATGCCTCAGAGATCCATTCTTGGTCTTTTTCTATTCGACATGTACACTAATAAGTTGCTGTGTCTGGTCGGAGACAAACATGATATCGTATTAGCTGCCGATGATAAGAGGTCGTTTATTCTTCGTTTTATAGCAAAAATCAAAGACAATTGTTACATGAGGACTTAAAAAATGTTCTCTTATCGTACATTTCTTTAATGTTAATAATATAATTCTAAATAACAAAATAAAACACTACAAATATTAAATTCACTACTCTATATCAATTTAATAATTATATGTTAAAATAAGTTCTTCACTAAATTCATACCAATAGTATCTAATACTACTACTTCCAAAAACGTTAACCTCGTTGGTCTAGTAGCTATATTTATAGATATCCGGATTTTGCTTAAAAAAAAAACAATAACACCTCGGAGTTAAAAGTGTCTCTGTTTGCATTGCTATAAAAGCAAGCAAATGCTCGAAAACATGTAAAATCTGTGGTCCTGCGCCTAAATTCTTTCCAATTTTGTCGGATTCTGACAATGCACCTGTGTTTGCGCATACAATCGTGCACTATAACATGTTGTGCTTAATTGTCTAGTCTTCCTTGAGATCAGCCACCGTGGCCGAAATCGGTCAGGACCACATCAACAGTTCCAGTTCAATAAAATATTTTTGGAACTATCAGCTATTGCCAATTTGCAAATTAAATAATACATGTTCATATATGCCTATTATATGTATATAAACGTGCCTCGTAAAAACATATCAAATGGTTTTTTTTCGAACACGTGAATAATTTTGAGAAAAAAAGTTAATTTTCAGATGTTTAAGCATATACGAGTACGTAGACATAAAACGAACTTACTAAAAGTACAGAAATTTTCAAATATTTTGCTTTGACTTTATCAAATTTAATTTAAGACTCTAAAAAATAAGAAAAGGGTATACCGAGTATTAAAAATTAATATATATATAAACCTATTACACTTTGAACACGAAAAACGCATCACATAATTATCTAATGCTATCAAGTTAAGTGTTTGGGTGCGGGCACTTTGGATCGACCAATATTCTGTATGCCCACTTGTGTGTTTAGGACGTGAATATTATGAAATAAAATTTTATTCTACTGCTTTATTATGTACCTATAACTTAACGTATGAGTTGTATCTATTTTACTTAAACCCATCTACATCTTAATACGATTAAAGAGAGTAAAGTATAATGCATATACAAGCAATACCGTCGGCAGACCTGATTATTATATGTTTTATGCAAAACGCACTGCATATTCTGGTATATTATTAAGTAAATTTGTTGACTAGCTTTTTTTTCCACTTATGTTTATGAAGATCATGTCAATAACTATTTGCAGTCTGTAGGTAATGAGAATGAAACTTAAAGTTATCAATGAATTCTATTCCTATTAAAATATAATTTATGAAATTAAAATAAAGTGAGTAATTATTTTCGCTTCTAAAAACATAAGGAATATTTTCCGAGTGTGTAAGAATAAATATAAAATTCTCAGTAGACGTTTTTCTGAAAATCCATTTCATAAAGTAGTCGTACCTAGACTGGAGCGAGGGACTTTCAAGTTGTGCTCAAATGGCTCAAGTGTCTGTTACTACACCCGCTTTGAAAATGTGGCTTCACTGCGATATCACAATTTCTTTCTTCAACATTTCAAGCCAGTGCATTTGAATAGACAAATATTTGAACATTCCGAAATGCTCAAATTTTTCTTTATGGTTTTGTCTATTGGGTTGTAATAATATAGCTAAATTCGTAACAATATATATTTGTAAATGATAGTACTCAATGCATTAATACATGGAAATATCATATTTCATTTAATGTTATTTGACATTATGTATGTGGAATATGTAAGTAGAATTCGAAAATCAAATCACGTATACCTACCGATTCAATTCAAACAATATATGTGGGACGGTTGTGATAATTCCTCGCTTTGCCTGTTATCGGTTAGAGCTGGCCACAAATTCACGATTCACGACATACGGCCTCTATTGCTAACCCAGCAGATATAACAATCATAGCCTTTGAAGTACCTATCCGAGAAAAAGGCAAAGCTTCTCATTTTAACTGGTAATAAAAATGGTAGAGTTAGATTGAAAAATGCAGTAAATCCAAATCTTAAAAACTTATTATAACATATTTATATATTTAAATGTAACAACAATTTAACAATTTCAATAACAACTCAATACTAATATTAATTTATCCTATATTTCTTCTACACTAAACTAATAACTACTGTAATTTTTGAAGTAACCATATTATATCAAAATTATAAGTGCATGTGTTTTAGTGATGTTATGTTATAGTTATGTTTCTTGTCTTGTGTTAAGTGCCTTGACTGTACTATAATTAAACTATCATGAAACTTATAACAAATTATAATTTCCTAAAATAACATGATATTATATAATAAAATATTTGTGATAGCACTTTTCTTAGTTTATTTCATATGTTCTGACTTGAGATTAAACAAATAATGAAATAGAGTTGTCCTCGACTAATTAATATAAATAAAATAAATATTAAAGAACAAAATACTTCAAAATACACTAATAAGAGTGAAAACTCAAGATAAACTTCACTTAGAACTTACACAAAAACACATATTAGAAAAACATTTCAATGTACTTATTACCAAATGCAAAAATTTACTGTGAATAAAGAAAAAAATTTATTAGAAAAAAATTGAAATCGTTCGAGTCAATACTTAAACGAGCAACAATGTATTAAACCTATTCTACACACGTTCTCTCAGTTAAATACGGTGTCTTACTTAGTCTGCACTCGATATTCAACATTTTCGCAAAATGTCTGTTTTTGTTTTTTTGTAGCCCTTACTTTGTCACCCAAACACTATTTTGTATCTAGTTAATCTTAGAAATCAGAAATAACAATAATATTGATTTTTCAACAAAATAATAGCTGCAATATTGAAAATAAACTACAATTGAAACAAACTACAATTATACTTTTTAGATAATACTTTTCAGAAAGCAGTCTAAAATTGCTTTAGCAAAACTTTTGTCTCATTTTTATACACTAAATTGCTATTAAAATGCTATGCTCAGAAAGATGTGTATATTAAATATAACATATTTAAAAAAATAAACCAACCATTTGTGTAGTATAAATAGTTTAATAAATATTTACTTAAAGATGAAAAAAGAAGACTGAAAAATAAAAAAATCATCAAATTAGCTTACCATAAAATTTATTAAAATGAGGAACAAACGCAAGTTAATTCAAAATTATATAAGTTACTTATTTGAATTCCTGCATTTAAAATGTTTCTTTAAAATTACGTTTGAATAATCGTACTCCGAGAACAACCCTTTCCGTTTCCGGTAAAAATTACGATAAATGTACAACCCTATAGCTTCACACTATTTATTACATTCAAATATAATGTTGGCAGTACTGTTAAAAAGAGGAAGTCAAGACACTTCTATTATAAATAAAACAATTAAATTATTGTATACTAATAAGCGCTTAATGTTTATTATCATTACCTTAAGTTCAAAATAGATTTTATATATTACAAAATAATTATTGACATCCCGGTGGTTTCATTTGCATAATTTTTCTTTAAATAAAGAAGCTATTTAACGGAACTACGCAGTTACGAGTGTGAAATTCCTAAATACTGTTTTAATGGATTATTTGTGTAAAAGATAAAACCAAATTGAAACTAAATAGTTTTTATTCGAATCTGTGATATTCAATTGATTTGAGTGACATACAGTGCGCAGAAGCGCGCCATTATCGCCGAACTGCGCATGTGTTGGCAGCATTGACTGTTTCCTCCAAGCCACTCCACCGGACGCCATTACCACGCCACCGGATCACAAATCTGTCACAGTGTAGTTTGTGTAGTTCTTCGATAATTCATTTTAATTCTGTATTGTTCGTGTTTATAGAAAACAATAAATATAAAATCTCAAGATGTCGGATGAAAAAAAGGTACATAATAAACCGTATTGTCAGTTATAGAACATGATTAAAATTGAGCCTACAGACATGGCGTTCTTAGTGCAATGTGGTTATTTGTTCATTATTAAATATTGTGTTTATGTGTAAATCTTAATATACGTGACGTATAATTATTTTATTTCCAGGGAGAAAGCGAACATATCAACTTAAAAGTACTAGGACAGGATAATGCCATTGTCCAATTCAAAATAAAGAAACACACACCTCTCAGAAAATTGATGAATGCCTACTGTGATAGAGCGGTTAGTATCTTCTACAATCAGTTGAAACTTTATTTTGTGAATTGTGTTCATAATTGTCATTACAACTAAACGAAAATCTAAAGGATAAATTCAATATGTTTGAGAATGGAAGTAACCGGCGTAGTTCATCCAAAATGGGACATCTTCAATATCGATCGCCCTGTGATTCCCGGAACTAATGAATAATAAAATTCTTCAGCATAAATGTAACACTGATTAAAAATTTTACTACTATTTTGTGAATATCAAGTGTTCATTATGTATTATGTAGTATTGCAAATATTAATGAGTGTATTATTTTAAAATTATTGCAAAATGTATCTCTATCTAACTTATCATTTGAGATGCATGTTTGATATATATTTATTGAGGCAGGTTGTAAAGGCATAACTCAGCTAATATTGTTATGTACATGAGTTTATGTACAGTGTAGTAATAGTTTATTAAAAACCTATTTATTATTACAACATAAAGATAGTGCTACTCGCTTAATGTATTACATTATATGTATAATTTTATAAACCAATGACGGGTATGTAGAATAGAAAGATTCATGTGACATGCTTTATAATCTTCATTTATATGGAAAAGAAAAAAAATCATTGAAAGGGTGTAAAGTAAATCATGAACATAATGTTCTTTATTCAAGTAGGCTCAAAAATACTTTTGAATCATCATTTCCCAGTTGCAGTGTTTAATTAAATGCAAAGCTAATAACAGTAATCTTTTAGTAAAATTATAAATAATGTTGTCATGCAGCATTCATTCAACATCAATTTACTAGTCCATACATGTTTTTCCCAATATTTACTAGAAATAGTAAATTAAAGTTTGTAACTAGATCGCCCCTGTTGTTGATACATATATTGAAGATTTATTTTGTTAGAAAGGATGTAAATAATAGAAAATGTTGGGAGTAACAATTTGTATAAAGTTGATGTTTTTACAAACTACAGCCTGCTACTATTATATTTCAATTATATTTTTTTGGCTATTATTATACAATTTGTAACATGCTCTTATTTCAATATGTCCACCATAGGTATATTGGCCAACTTGCATTTTCTAGGGATCATTTCCTATGAGCAGATTTACAGTGTAGTATAACATAATTGTCATTTCTAGAATGATGAATCAATATTTTTATGCTATAAACAGCATATAATAATAACTTATATTTCTTTCAGGGTCTATCAATGCAAGTAGTCAGATTCAGATTTGACGGACAACCAATCAATGAAAATGACACACCTACATCACTGGAGATGGAAGAAGGCGACACAATAGAAGTGTACCAGCAGCAGACGGGAGGGGCTCTAGTGTAAATTATAACTTAAGGAACTGTCCATATGTGCGAAGATCGCCACAGTGTGCCCATCTCAAAACTTAACATTAAGTTAATTTTAATACCAACATTTGTATGATTATTAAAAAAATTGTCAAATTTCCGAGACATAATTTCCTTGCAGATTTTCCTTTTCATTATGCCTCGGAAATTTCATAGTAATTAAGACGGATTTTTGAGGTAAACCAAATGTTCTAGGTAACTTCAACAATTATTCCATTGTGATAATTTTTAGTTGACATGTCTAGAATCAGCCAGTATTTTAAATGCTGAAGCACTAAGGCATTTTCATGTTTCTATGTGGTTAACTGTAATTTATTGGACTTGTGTCCATTCCAAATGTCAGATCTATAACCGCTGATGTACCTATCTGGAATAAAGTAAATGTAATAATTTTATGTGTATTATTATTTTATATTTCAATGTTTGTCTATGCTTTCCTTATCCTATCGTTTATAATAAATTTCTATGTAGCTATGCCCAAATTTGATTCAATAAATTACATCAATTCTATAAATAAACATTTCACAATAATATGCAATTATTATTTCTACATACACATTATCTATATCATTTTATATTGCTGTCTTTTATTTAACTTAGGTTTTATACAAAGTAGTCAAAAGTTATTTAAAAAAAAAAAACAATAAATCATCAATAAGTTTTAAAAAAATATTCCAATCCTGTTTTACTATTTTGTTAAAACAAAATATTTATAGTAATGAAACAAAACTCTTCTAAAATATTATAAAAGATATTCACATTCATATAAATCATGTCGTAATTATATTTAATAATAAAAATATATTCTATATTTTCAGCCAACACTGCACAATATGCCCACTATGTTTTTAATACACTGGACCAAGATCGAAGTGGGTTGTTAAGTTTTGAGGTAATTTACTATTTCAATATTACAATAATAGTAGGTTAAGATCACAACCTTGTGTGACTTTTTTATGATTAATCCTCTTAACACAATAAAAATCATTAAGTAAAAGAAAGATAAGTATTATAATAATTATTGAAGCTTGAGAACAGTGCGGTGTGAACATTCGTTCACAACGGATAATCAATCGACAATTAATATTAGCCCTTACATTTGCATATCAAAGTATTCTAAAATAAATATTGTTGCTTCGTGGCATTACTGAGCAAGTGGGCGGCTATATTCAACGGGAATAACTGTTTCTAAGACCAACTTTTAACAAGGTTTCTCTTTAATAGAAAAACGGTTACTTTTAATATGTTATTTTTTGATACAAATAACATTTTACAGGAGTTCGTAACTGGCCTGTCCATTCTTTCAAGAGGAACTCTGGAAGAGAAATTGCGATGGACGTTCTCACTCTATGATATAAATGGCGATGGATATATCACGAAGGAAGAAATGACTGAAATTGTAAATGCAATTTACGACCTCATGGGTAAAATCGTAGAACCTATGATCGATGATGAAGTTGTGCGAGAAAAAGTCGAGAGATTATTCCAGGTGGGGTAAAAAATCTTGCTTTTGCCTTTTGACTTGCGATATTTATAATATGCTTCATAAATAATACTAATTAAGCCAGTCATACATATAAAATATGCATTAATTTATTTGGGGATACGTACTACATAAACAATAACAAAACATGTATCAAAGTCAATAATTGCATTGCGCTAAATCTATTAAATGTTGTTTACGACCTCCGTGGTCGAGTAGTGCGTACACCGGTTTCATGGTTCGATTACCGGCCTATTCGATGTACAAAGAGTTCATTAGTTTTCTATGCTGACTTGGATCTGGATGTTTGTGGTACCGTCGTTACTTCTGATTTTCCATTACACAAGTGCTCTAGTTGTTCACATTGGGATAAGAGTAATGTATGTGATGTCCAATATTTATTTATTTTTGTTTAGAAAATGGATTTGAACCGCGACGGCGTGTTGACTATGGACGAGTTCCTGGACTGCTGCCTGCGAGACGAAGACATCACGCGCTCTATGGGCGTGTTTGACAGCAACTTCTGACGCGCCGCGGTCGCGCGCCGCCATTAGCGCGCTCGCACACGCGCCGCGGCCGTGTGGCGCGGGGGGGGGGGGGGGGTACAGGCAACAGACGACAATTGTGAATTTGAAAGACTTACTCTAAAGTTACTCGCTGACAGTCAACAATTACAATACTAATTTTAATATTTAAAAAGTAGGTATATATTTAAATTAGAGTAATCGACAATTGTAAAAATATCATCATTAACATCTCTGATGAATTTTAGTATTCTTGGTTGATTAGTCGGTTAAATTCTTTAAGTTTTTTCTCTATTCAGAGAACTTTGTCCTTATTTGTTTATAAAGAGTAAAAGTCATCGAGATTGAAAATGTTATAATAATTAATACTGCTGCTATTATTCAAACTAAACAGATATGACCGCTTTTTTGCCTGTACCCTTCGTTTCTCAAATACTACGAATCTCTGAATGAATAGAGTCAAAAATCCTTTGGTTGTATATCGAAGGAGCGCGCTTTACTGGAATTCAATTTTTAAACTTTCGAATTATTACGAAATAATTATTGATAAATGTTTCTAAACGTATGAATCCGACGACATTGATGCTTGACTCGTTACAATTATTGTTACTTGTTAGACTTTGTAAAACGAAGGGTTCGCCTTTAATTACATAAAAATTAGTAATAGTAGTCACGAGTATGGAAAGATAAATGGGAAACAATAAAATCGATATTTTTAATTAGCCTTATAGAAATAAAAGCAAAATTCGAGCTCGGACAACTTTAAATCTTAAAATTTTCTAAATCGTAGTTTAACATTATAAATGTCTTCTCCTATAGATATCTATTTTCACTAGATCCCTATTACAAATTAATTAATAGAGAAATAAATGGAAAGAATATTAATATACTCATGCCTGTCTAGTATCTACGAGTACGTTTTCTATCTCTTTCATGTAAATGTTGAAACAATAATATTAGAGTGAAGAAAACTATACTTTTAGTTCAATAATATTTTATACAATTAAGTGTCCATAATGAATGTGTAGGAATGCCATCAACTAAGTCAATGGCTGTGTAAATCGTAGATATGTCTGTAATAAATCGTGTAGATAGATATGAGAGTGTTTATCTCTAAATTTATAAATATCCATCTTTTCCTGAATAATACTTACGAATTCTAATTTTTTCCCGTTGCGCGTTGGTAATTATTTTGATCAAACTTGAGTCAAGCTTTTTACCCTTCTTTTAATTATTCCGGCCATTTTTAATAGTTTTAGAATAATAATTCTATAACAATGTAATAATAACATAGCGTTTACTCAATTTTATTTAGCATAGGTGTCTTACTTGGAATACAATAATTTCTACATGTTATTTTGTTACCTTTTAGTATTTTTTCAATAAAATGTGGACTGATAGATAGCAACCTTATAATATCAAATTGTTTTCCCGCCGTTTACAAATAATTACAAAGCTTATGAAAGAAAAAAACAATCAACAAGCCTATTAAATTCCTCTTTGTAAAGCTTTATAATTTCACAAATGAAAAATTAAATAAATTTGTTTTTTAACTTTTCACTTAATGCAAACCATCTTCGAAACATATCTCAAATAGTAAAATAAAGAACACTTTTATCAAACGCTAAATTTGCAAAATGAAGTAAATAAAAATTATTTGTGTTTAATAAAAGATAATGTAGGATGAGTTGAGGTACGATCTACTATGGGTGAGATTGTATCAATTAAAATTTCGGGCTGATTCGATAACTTTGTTGTTCTCTTGTCAATAAAAGCAGTTTCACTTACTATACATATTTCATACAGCCTGGAGATTAAAATAAATAACAAAGTACACCAATTTATTACAAATTCGGCACGATCTTATCCCAGTGCAGATTCCAACTCGCCCTCCACACGTATATCTTTTATTACACTTAAATAACCTTTCTATTAACTTTATTAATATAAATAGATAGACCTGTTAAGTAAAAGAAAATAAATAACTGTATTTATTTTTAATATAATCGAAATTGTAATAGACCTTGATTAGAAATTTAGAAATGAAAAGATACATGGTTAAAATATATCTATTTCTTAAAAGTTTTAATAAAAACACTGCCACTACATTAATAATTTTAATAAAATGCTAGGTCTGGAAATGAATTGGCATTTTCATCAGTCGATAAGAAAGTTTACCCATTCTTTAATTAATATAAACAGAAAAATACAAATTCTTAACTTCAATAAAATACGGGATAATAGAAGCAATAAAAGGTACGGAAAAGTATGACTGATTCGATCATATTTTATATATTGTTCTCCAGTCAATAGAAGCAATTTTATTAGATTGTATTTCTGAGAGAAAAAAAAAACAGTAAATAGGTGCTCGAATCAGTCGGAAATTCAAACAGTCAAATGAGCCACTATACTCTTATTTAGAATTTCTGTCAAGTGTAGAAGTGTTATTTGCTTGTATCACACTAATGAAATTCAAGTCGAATTATAGTCACTGTACAAGCTTTAGGTCAAGCTGCAGTTAATACTGATAGATATTTATAAACGCAAACTTAGGTACTTAATTTTATTGAAACATATTAAAGTTATCAAATATTTTTTATTTACAATCGTGAACATTTAAGATGTATTCGTTTACCCGAAAATCAAAATTGCAGTTACTTAAACTATTTTTAGTTAAATACAATAGTTATTCGTAACGTGCGAAGTAGTATTTGTATACCACTCCTATATTTGTCCGTGGCGGGAGTTCTTCATTTAAAAATATGGGTGATGATTTAAATGAACATCAATAATTGTTAAAAATGTAACTGAGGATTACGTTGACAAATACGTATTTGCTTATGACTGATTTGAGGTAAAGACACAAAAATGTTCGTTTTTGTACACAGAGTATTTTAGTAACATTTATGTTACATAAATTAAATTTGTAACCGCTATTAATTGTTACTTAAAATTACAAAAAAGGAATAACGAAAATAGGATCACGGCTAGATATAATATAGTATACTGTAAAATCAGTTAAAGAATTACGTGCTTATGATGTCATAAAGTACACTCATATAATAAAAAATTTGCGTCATACCCAAAAGAACACGTTCTACGTGTTTTCTAACAGCACTCTAAAATTATAGATACTAAGACATTTGTTGGTTTACGATTTGTTGAATTCTAAATGCATAAAAAATAACTATCTAATTATTGCCATTTTTAAGAACTATACATGTTACTACCTGTAAATTACTACAGAATATTTAACAACTAACAGAGAATATTTTCTAAAAGATTCGTTTGGCACCTGCAATGTAAATATTTAATTGTACATAATGCGATTAAATAGAATTAAAATGTATATTTTCATAGTAAATGTTAAATGGAACCAAATAACTAGTCGGCTTATAATACGTTTATGATAATATAAACATCACATAAGTTGTTAAATCAATATTTTTAAAGCGAATAATGCTTATAAATGTCTCATTACACCTCTGTGACCAGGTATTTTATGTTTCCACTATATGATTTGCATGTTTTTTCTTACTAACGTAAAATTATTGGTCGAGCTTAAATAGATAAGATATTTGTCTTCCTGAACAGCAATCGATTAATTTAACAGACTTTCTTATTATGAAGCATTAGTTAAAACCGCTTTTTCATATTACAATGAATTAAAAACATACAAGATTAGTACCACAATTTGTGGACTACCTATATCGAGTTTGTTGTTATAAAATGCTTTTTTTATTATAATGCCATGAAACCAAAATTAATGACCAAATACATATTTCGTATTACACTTTAAATGGTACTTGTAATTACTCAAGAGAGCGATGAAATAAAAAAGTTAATCGGTCGTATTTACACGATGTCTTCATGTTTTGAATATACTAATGAAAATGAATTCACCCGCTTAACTTTTTTAATACCTTAAAAAAGCTAAGCGGGTGAATTCTAAGGTAAGGTGTACTATTTTGTTTCGACATGCCAAATTGGTATTTGAATTTAAATACATATTTACAATAAAGTTCATAAAATCTAATTAGTGCCAAAATCTAAAACTTTATTGGATGTATTTCTGAATGATTCGTTTTGATTTTAAGAAAACTAATAATAAATGAGAATTTAAATTAAAAACAATAATTGATAATATCCAGCCAATTGATCATTGAAATTAAAAATGTAAAGTAATAAACTTAATTTATTGTTTCATGACTTGCATATTAGGATTAAGGAAGTGCTTAATAATTACAAAAACAGTTATAAAATTGTACTTACACTAGCCACATTTCCTTTAAAGTTCATCCGTCATGTTGTATAAATCTGAAATTGCTGTGTAGGTATTTTTGCAATCTTTATCTGGCACTTATGGCCTACTAGACCTAAACGTAAATATAAATTGATGTTGAATTCATGACTCCGCGTACTAGACTAAATGAGCAGGTACTTGGTGTTAGTTTATTTAGTAGTCGTAATTGCTGTTACCTTTGCATGAATCATTGTAGTTAGGCAGCAGAATTAAACCAGTGATCAAATTTAATAAATGCTACACGAATTACATATCAGTAAACTGTCAACTTTGAATATTTTCGGTAGCTTTTTTTAAATAAATTTATTTCAAAAATATTGCATTTATTGTTGTCTTTAAATAAATAAGTTAAAAAACAGCCATGTATATCGCCAACACAATCGATATTTACTGTAACAATGTTTATTAAGTTAGCGACATTAATAAATGCATACTTATACTTCACATAAGCGTTTATTATCGCTGCCAGCGTTTTTCTAGCATCGTATGAAGTATCCATGAGTACCATCGTAATAAGTCGATATTAATGAATACTTTGTTAGAAACAGAGATTATAATTAGATATGTATTTGAATATTGAATTGTTTATTTACAAATGTATGTGTATTTTTTAGAAAAATAAATAAATCAATATAGTTCGTCTTTCCTTGTCCTTTACCCACACAAAATTTATTATTTACTAGCGACCCGCCCCGGCTTCGCACGGGTGCAATACTGATACTAAACATACTACAGAATTTGTTTGCTTACGACATCACATTATAAACTTCTACAATTATACGTTTTGGCATGTGTACCGTATATACATTCACGTCCACGTAGTAGAAAAATTACAAACAGACGACGACGTCCGCGTGGCGTGGGAAATTTGCAAAACGCAACGCAACATACACCTGATCAAGTACCAGTATAAGCTGACCCCCAATTCAATTCAAAACAGACAGACAGACAAAAATTCTAAAAATGTGTGTTTTGATATGTGTACCGTATATAAAGACAAAAGCATGTAGCAGAAAGCGGTTATTTTAATATTACAAACAGACACTCCGATTTTATTTATTTGTATGGATAGTTGTAAGAAACGAGTTCAAAAGAAATGTACGACAAACTTTCAAGAAATACTTATAAGCACTTGTTTTTAGCTAAATTATCCAAGTTGAAATTACAAATAAATTCCTACCTTCAGGTTAGTTATGGTTATGTCCAAATATATGCGTTTTTGAGCCGAGATGGCCCAGTGGTTAGATCGTCTTAACCGATTTTAAATAAAACAACCAAATATTTTTATACGAAAAATTATTTTTAAACAGATTTTTTGGAAAAAAATAGACAATTTTTTTAAAACTAGACCTTATTTAAAAATTTTGAGCTTATGCCTTTTGTCGTCTCAAAAATATATGTTACTATTAGGCACATTTTATTGTTTTTCATAAAATTATCCTATAATTATAAAACATGTACACATTAAACGCAAGAACACAATGTTCGAAACAACTCGTAGGTATACATTAGAACAATGACAACACGTTTCGCACACATGCAGGAAAAACATGATAAAAAATGATAATCTAAACCTACGATGTATATAATACTTGCTTGATTAATGTGAATGTTGTTCATAATGTGTATGTGTTACACATCTTATACTTTTAGTATTACACACGACAATTATTAATTAATATTCAAAATCATTACATAAACTATCATTACTGTTATGTTTACCAAAACTTAAAAGAAGATAAAATAAAAAAGAGAGCTAAATTAATTTCCATTTGTCCGGTGGTATAATTATGGCAAGGACATTCTATTCTATTTAAAAATAATGAATGCATAAAACATATGTATCATATTAAAATTTATAAGGATTTCATTAAAAATAAGTCAATTGTATATAAATATAACCTAAGAATAAAAAAATTAAATTTAATACATAGTGTAAAGTATAAAAAAATCTCTTCAATACAATCTTTTCCTTTGTAAAACTAAAATTATTACTAAAAATGTTACATTGAAAACCACTTTAAGATTGATAAGTTTTAAGATATTTATTGTGAATTTAGCATGCAGTCACATTTTACTAGTCACTCTAGTCCACAATAGGCTATTTACCAGCCAGAGAGATTATAATATTTTAGGTATGACAACAGATGGCACTCTCTTACAATACCTTTGCCATGCGGCTCCGTATCGTCGACGACATCTATTATGGTCCCGCCACGCACGATGTAAGAAAACGAATATGGTCACCAAAGCTGGTACGGTGGCTATGACATTGCGTGTGAGGATACCCGGCAAAGCAAGTGCTATATGAATCATAATATCGCCCGTATAATTAGGATGGCGTAGAATACCCCAAAGGTTGGACACAAGAAGTTTCTTTCCATGAAATGTGGGCATCGAGTCTAAGTCTGAAAGAAAAAAAAAAAACATTTTTCTATGTGCCATTATATATTCATAACTAGTGACTTTACTAGTTACTAGGAGTATATAAATAACAAAAGATAAGACTTGGTTAATTAAACAATATTTGTATCAATACTAAAAATATTATCACATTTATTCAAAATATAAAATCTTTTTTTGAAAACTATGTAGTAATGTTAAGTAGCCTATTAAACAGATATATATTTTATATAAATATGTATTTGTTTAGTAGGAAAATATTAATCAAAATTACAAATAAGCAAATAACTAGTTCAACTTACGTGTTAAGCTAGGCTGCAGTGGGTTTATCCTGAATTCATATTTAATATTGTTACTGATAAGCATTATAATTAAGCCCAGTAAGTACAGCATACAAGCAGCTATTAGTATATTACTTGAGAGTTGTAAATCAATATCTGCTACATATTTTGAAATTGTAGTAAAATAGAAAGGGTATAGTGCACTGGAAACAATTTGAAGATACCCCAAACCCTCCGATTGCCAATAAAATGTTGTTATGATTTTTTTCTCTCCCATTATAAAATATAGCGCATAAACTATTTGCATGGTGCTAAACACCAACAAAGTTGGCTTAACTTGTACTTTGTCTAGTATCTCCATAATTTTATGCCATGATATGCTATCAATTTCTATCAGTTCGATAGAAAAGCCATGTTTGAAGATTAATATTGCCAAAATTAGCTGAAATAATAAATTTATCAAAGCATTACTTAAGTAAAGGTACATTTATTACATTAAGCATTTTAGAAAGAAATTCAACAAAACTATACTAAAATTTAATCTAAAGTATTGATTTAAATAAAAAAGCAAAAATAATAAAAATATATTTCAATCATACTTACAGTACTTATGTTGGATATTCTTGACAACCAAAGTTTCACATTAACTTTCAAGAAATAGCAATGTATCTGCCGGCCCATGAAGAGATCGTACAAAACTTGTCCAGATGTAGCATATGGATTTAAATCTCGATCATCAACCTTCAGACTCTTTAGGTGTAGTATAATTACCAGAAACAATGCAATCAGATAAGACGCTGTGGCCATTTTCAAATAGGACATTAGAAGTGAATCAATTATCAAATATTTGTAGTAGTCCAATGCAAATAACATATTTAAGGTACAGAAACTTGAAAAAAATGCATTGAAACAATACTTTGTTCCCTGTTCATCAACTTCTTTAGTCCCAAATATCGGTATAGATAGAAAGAGGGCTTGCAAAACAAAATTACCGATGACAAAAAAAAATACTTGACTATTAAACCAATTAAAAACTGATTGAAATTTAAATATATCCAGAAGTGATATGGAGGAGCAAGATTTTGAGCATGATACTAAGATGTAGAATACCGTCAATGGTATTAATAAAGATAAGGCTGCTGAACCTATTTGACCACCAAATTCATAACGATTACTTATTTGAGACAGTGTCACGCTGCTGCGCAATGGAGTTGCAAGCTTTCTCGACACCGATTGAGATTTTTCTCTTAGTAAGATATCATCAGTATTTTCATCATCTGAATATGTATCTATAGACTTACTGACTGACTTACTCATTGATTTACTTAGTGATTTACTGAAGCTTTGTCTCATATCAGGTACACTATCAACAATATCTCTCAACCGGCTAGATCTGCGTGGGACATAATCATCCAAACTTTTTCTATTTCTCAGGCTGTAAATATCACTTGCTGAATGTATACTCTCAAGTCCATTCGTTTTTTCATCACGAACTGTCGACTCTATTTTCGGTATCGTTGCAGGGATATCTTTAATTGAGTATTCAAAGCGCCTAGATCGTGTGCTTTTTAAGATTTCTATTTTGGAAGACACGTTTTCTAATTTAACTTCGACATCTTTCTTAATGCCAGGGCGTTTGGCAGGAGATTTAGGCACCGACGCTTCTTTTTCTTCTTTAGCTTCCTTCACAACTCTCGAAGGTGATTTACGAGCTGGATATTTAGACGAAGACTTTCGACTTGGAGACTTACGGGAGGGTGATTTTTGAGTCGAACGAACGGTTGGTGAACTTTTTCGCTTTCTGGCGGGAGACCGCGTCGGTGATACTCCTTTACGAGTGCGCGGCGGGCTCGTCTCAATAAGACTCTGTCTTATCCGGCCACTTCTTGTAGACATTATTATTCACTAATATTTACACAATCCGTGAAACAACTTCTGATATTAATTGTAAAATTATGACATGACCACACGCAAAGATTTCCAATTTTACTGAAAATACACAAACAACAAACGTTCAGAGAAGCCGTTAATGTTGTTTATAAAGAGACTATTAACTCTAGACTATCATTCAAGAATCATATACAAAATTCTATCTGATATACGTAACTAATTCGTAATTCACAATTTATATTCAAGAATCTATGCTATGCCAAGCGTCAACGACGCTCGAATAATTTTGAAAAAAAAATGCTATGATTGGTTTAAAGCAGTTGGCGCTATCAACAACGGACACGGGAAGTTGCAGTTAGCTATCTCTCTTTAGACCGTTAGAGAGAAAAAGAAAGCTTATTTCAGTGCTAGCAACTTTAATCATCCGATTATCGAATCATAGTATTGGACCCGATCATACGTATTTTTATCGTATTTAGGTACTCATATTATAGTGCATCCAGACATGCGTGGTGATACTTTTTACAAATAATATTTTGACCCTGTTTATATTTATATATTATATATTTATACATCCAACTTAATTACCAAATTTTGATTTATTTTTATTTTATACGTTTTAATTATTTATTTATACATCGTCTGTTCGTCCTGTTTTGTCTTTTAATTTAATATTAAATTTAATTATTAATTATATTATATCTTCTGGAACTTCATAACCTACTAGAAATTGTTTAAACTTGATAAATATATCATATTATGTTCGTATTATAAATTGTTATTTTGATTTAATTGTTGTATTGTTCGGATATTGTTTTCAGCATAAGTATATCCAAATAAAAAATATACCTTTGATTGACAGTTGTTGTGACTTGTAATGAGTGGCAGACTGAAATCAGATAGGTACAAGACTAGAAGCTGAGTCCCGACTCAAGAGTTATTGGGTATGGGCGCTATTTGAATAGGGAAGATGCGATATTTTTATTTTTGTGTTTATTTTAAAGAACTCCATAAAGGATAGACTACAAGTATATTAAAAATCTAAAACACTGTAACTTACGGCAAAAAATGCGGTTCAAAATGTCAATTTAAATTTTAGCGCGAAATCGGATCTATATTTCGTATGACGTCATTGCTGTCTGTCGCTGCCCCTCTGATCGTACTTGTCCTCACTGGCTTTCATTTTTATGCATTTTTCCCGACCTTTGAGATACTTTTTACTATCTAATCGAATCTATCGATGTATCGATACTCCGAAAAAACCTCTGTTGACGTATGTTTTGTGCCAATTTGTTCATCTACTCCAATAAAGTTTTCAAAAAATGGTTTTTGACTGAACCTTCTGACACAAAACTGAGATAAAAGTGGTTTCAAGCTGAAAAGAGAAATCTGGAGTTTGCTTTGACAAACCCAACTTCCATTTTAATTCTAAAAATGCAATTAATTTTCGTTTCAATTTTTTACAACTATAACCTCAAATGAGTAGTCATAACAGGAGTGACGTCACTGAACGCTATATTCATGTTTTGAAATACGTTCCGTTTCACGTTACATTCATTCGTAATTATTGTTAAAAAACAAAATTATATCAAATATAAACATTGCAGTGGCCCTTCTTTTTTCTTTTTTATTTGCACGTTTGTTTCCCTATTGTTTGCTATGTGAATTGATCTTCAGAGGTCAGAGTTCTAGCAAAAATATTTTTGGTCACATCTTATTATAATTATTTAGTTTTACTAAAATAAAAGTTAAAGAAAATATGAAAATATGTGTTTTAAACGATAGAGTAGCACAGGACGAATATACCTATTTCTTTTGTTTTAACATTCAAGGAACTTTTGAAATAGCAAAAAAATATACATTTACAAAGAATTAATCTCCTCCCGCTGACTTACACCATGCAAAGCTTTACTGGTGGTTTTTATAAGTCGATTAATATGAATTAATCTAAATCAATACGTGTCAAGCGAGTCGACGAAAAATTAGCTAGAATATATTTAACTGCTTTATTAAAACTATTGTCTCCTTACTGTGGACATCCGAAGTACTTTAAAATTATATTTGAAACACGTAAATCATTCAAAATCACAATAGTCTATTTGACGAGGCGAAAAATAAAGCGTCGATTGTTGTAATCAGTATATATTATGCGTTTAAAAATGGTAATTTACTAACGAAAGTTGAAAATAATACTTAATTATATATGTACCACAGTTTAAAATACAGGCAAGTGACGTCACCGACCCCATTGCAATTTGCAACGCCATTTTGTCGAAGTGTTATTTTCGCGCCCTATTTAAATGTGGAATTTTTAATATGATATTTTTCGGCAAATATGTACTAGAAATAAAAAAAATCAACTTTTACTGGGTTCCTTAACCCTAATAAATAGTATAAAACGAATTTTAAAAACCAGTAAAATAGCTTATTGTATCCCCTAATGTATGTTTAGTGGACTTTAGAGTTTCGTGATAAAAGAGTTGTTTCGACCAAGATATTTGAAGAATATGCTGTAAACTACACTGGTAACTAAAAGCCCTAACTACTACTTATTATTACATCTGATTAATTATTTTTAATTCAACATAACTTGGTCATAAGGCGAGCGAGCACTCGCACAGCTCTCACGTAAGAGCACTGAAGGTACAGTCCACTAGCTTTACAGATAACTTTATGCCTTTGCCAATTGGTAGAAGAAAATATTATTATGTTTAATAGGTTAAATTACATGTTTAATTATAAAGATACAATGTCAATCGAATATCATAACATTTGCACATAATAAATATATTGTTCAAATTATTTTAACCATACAAAAGATATAAAAGAATAGGCTAGTGGTACAACTTGATTGTCTCTAGAATCTATCTAGAACATTCTATATGTATTTCTGTTTCCACTAAATGGGAAATAAACATAACTATAATTCATTTAATAGTGTCCAAGTAAAATAAATTGTTATTAGTATTGATAAAAATATTGTATCTTCATTTTAATATCAAACAAGCTACATAACAACAACAACATATTAGCACCTACTTATGAGCAAATCAATCTTTTACTTGATTATGCATAATAAAGGTGACTAGTATATTTTTAAAATCAAAACACAATTCTGAAAAATATATATTAATCATTTATTTATTGCTTTAACAAAAACCTTAATAATAAATATACAGTGCATAATCTTTGAATATTCATAATATATACCAAACCAATATTTCATTAATTAATTACAAAACAGATAGCTTATTACATAAGTATTATAATGACATTGTTGATTTTGTAGAATGTCACTGTTAACTTTACCAATATTTTTCAAGAGACTTAACTAAATCCAATGGATCAGTGTTGGGGCCATGTCTTTCAACAGGGGTTCCATTTTTATCGACAATAAATTTAGTAAAATTCCATTTAATAAAACTGCCCAAAGTACCTCCTTGTTTATTCTGAAAAAAAAAAGATATCTTATCATTATCATCAATAGTATTGATTTTAAAAATTTAATAAACCAAGCAAACATTATGTTACTAGGTTACAAATTATAGCCAACAATAAAAATTCAAGGTTATTAATGATCAATAAGGGACACAAGTAATTATTCATATGAATATTTAATGTACAAATTGAGTAAAGGCTGTATTGATTTTTATTTATTTATAGATAGATAAGGTGCTTTTACAAACAAAAATAATATTATAGCATTTTATTTGAACATATTGACATTAAATTAAGTTGCTAGAGCACAATTATCTAATACATGATATTATTATTCATTAGTTATTCCTCTTATACTTGAAAGTGATTTCAATATGATAATTATTTAAGACATCTATCTATTCAGTTACTATAAAGATTCACATTTATTATTCAATTTTAATGTTATTTAATGAAATTTGTTTTTATCTTGAAGATAATAGCTGTGATAATCTTACCTTCAAAAATTTCCATAATGGGTGAGCTGAATCTCCATTGACATCAATCTTTTCAAACAAGTCAAATTTGACCTTTCTGTCACTTGCAAAGCAAACTATTTCTTCAGAGTTTCCAGGCTCTTGACCAGCAAATTGGTTACATGGGAATGCCAAAATGCGTAATCCTACACAAAATAAAAAATGTAAAATAGTTAAGGTACATAACAAATTTGCAATTTTTCTTACACTACAGTTATTTTGAGTTTTGTGGATTATTTATGCTTAATTGTATTATAAATCCAATACTCACCCTTGCTTTCAGCATATTGATCATAAAGTTCATTGAGTTGTTTGTAATTGTTCGCTGTAAGACCACACTGGGACGCAACATTGACAATGATACAAACATGACCTTTATACACATCAAGTTTAATATCTTCTCCTTTTATGTTTTTCACTGTAAACTCATGGATGCTCGTAGCATTTTTGTAATCTGGATTATTTTCAGCCATAGTTCTGTTGACGAATTAATATCATATGCGTACAAAATAAAATAGTAATTATCATAAGAGTATACAAATAAAGTGTAAGTAATTTATTGAAATTATGGTGCAATGTAAACAAATAACATACCGGTCACCGGTTCGTTATTATATAACAAATATATTTCTTGGATTAATTTTATTATTTATACACAATATACAATACTTACATAGTACTAAGTTGAACTCGAGCTAAGCAAAGTAGATTTCCAAAAGCAGGCACAACAAGCCCTGATATCGTTCTAAATCCGATTGTCATGTTATTGATTAAAAACTTATTCTTAGTACCCGACTCCTACCGGTTGATTGTAAGGTGCATTTAAATAGACAGTTAGTCATTGCTGATGCATGATGAGATGTATTTTTTTAAAAGGAAAAAGTATTTTTATAATTTGTTTTATACTTAAATTAAAATAGAAAGCAATTCATATTTCTAGTACCTAAAGTAATAGAGTGGCTTGTATTATTGGTGCATTTAAAAATATTATATTAAATATTATTACTAATAGTTTTATTAGAATTATATATTATGTTTAGAGAAAAACCAATTTTTCGTTTACCTATACGTTTTACTTTTATTAATTTATCTATAACTTTGACGTTTATCTGACAACTAGCTGACAAATCGAAATTGTTCCATGCAAATCGGTAATTCGAAACAAGCTACATACTAAAATAAGATTGTAAAGTTTAATTTAATTCAAATAATAACTCTTGCATCTTACATTTCTTAAGTATGGCTTACTTATTCTCAAATATATGGAGATGTCTATGTACGAGAAACCGCGCTGCACTCAACGTCGTACAAACTGCGTCGTATCATGCCAATGTAAGTTTTTCACGTGCAAATTGCAATGCCAAGGTTTATTGATTTATCTCTTATGAACATTATTAATGGGATTTATATTTTGTAGGTAATTGATCATTATGAAAATCCTCGTAATGTTGGATCACTAGATAAAAAGGACAGAAATGTAGGAACAGGTTTAGTAGGTGCTCCGGCTTGTGGCGATGTTATGAAATTGCAGATAAAAGTTGACGACGATGGTAAAATCATTGATGCAAAATTCAAAACGTTTGGATGTGGTTCTGCAATTGCTTCGAGTTCCCTGGCCACAGAATGGGTCAAAGGCAAAACTGTGGACGAAGCTTTAAAATTAAAGAATACAGACATTGCTAAGGAACTTTCATTGCCTCCTGTCAAGCTACATTGTTCTAGTAAGTTTAATTCTCCATTTCATAAGTAAGATCATAAGTTTTTAAATAATATGCTTAATAATTTATTTTTATCACTACTTTTATTTTTAGTGCTTGCTGAGGATGCTATTAAGGCTGCACTCTCGGACTATAGGATCAAGCAACAAGAGGCTAATAAAAAATAAATGCAATATTGTAGTCTTAGATAATGTTTGGAACAGATCTGTGATTGTAAAGGGAAGTATCTGGTTATGAAAAAAATAAAGAATAGTCTAAACATTACATGTTAACCACTTTAAAAATTTATCTATTGTCAATATGTGTTGTAATAATAGAATCTGGATATCATTATTCCAAAATGTATGTAGAATTCCCTTTCATAGTAATATTAATCAGTTGTTATGTTAGATAATAAATTATGTGAATAACAAATTGCTTGTTGACTATTATTTTCCTGTTTTTTTTTAAATTTTGGAGTTTTTACAAACTGCAATATGAATAAGCATTTTTCAATTTTTTATATTCTTATCAGACTGATATCAATTTACAGAAAAACATTCTAAGGTAATCTTATAGTATGTCATATACATGTCAATAATATTAAAATTTATTACACTTTATTGAATGGTCAATTAATTGGTATTTCATTTAAAAAAACCTGATTGTAAGGTAGTTGGTTATCGCTGATTGGAGCAAAATAAAACAGCAATAGACAATTTTAATAAATTTATTTAATAACCCAATAACTGGTCCAAAACCAACAAAACTTTTATTGGGGGGTGGCTGGCTTCTTCAATCTTGAAATTTTCAGTAGCGGTCCAGAGTTTACAAATTTGCCGTATCACAATCTTGTGCCTTGGAAAGCATGTAAAGATGTTGTTTTGTGTGTAATCTCTTCCTGGTTGTGTCGCATTATCGTCTCTTCGCTATTTCTTGGGACTGGCCACAGTTGCCTAAGTTCAGGAGTAGATTATAATATATTATTAGAGGATAATTTTACTACCCATTAATGTTAAGGAAGTATAAAAAATACTTTATTAATCATATTTTTAGCAATATTAGCAATGAATTTTATCATATAATCAAAATATTCATACACAAAAAGAATGTTATTCTTTGTGAAATATTAACAGTTTTTTTATTTAAAAATAACAAATATTCTGTAATGTAATAATGTTAAACATTGTCAAAAAAAAATGTGTAACACATTTATTACAGTATGAATTATAAATATAAAAGTTGAATCTTATTTCTAGGTTACAATGCCTAATTTTTGTAGGGCAAGTTGTGCTGCATCAGCTTTTGCTTGCTTCTTGTTTGCACTAGCCACTGCAGGCTGATATTCAACACCTGCAACCTTGACCTGTAAAGAAAAATGTTATGTAAATGTTGTAATATAAATTACATTATGTAACAAGGTTATTTTAAAAATCACTATGCAAACAAATAATTATAGTTATTTTTAGTAATATTAAAATTTTGTGAACAAACCTTGAACAGAAAGTTTTTTTTATGATCCGGGCCACACTCAAAACATAAGTTATATTCAGGTGGTCCGAGTTTCTGTTTCGAGCAATACTCTCCGAGTAAAGATACAGGATGTTTTCCACCAGCCATTAATGGAGCAGAGCCTCTTCGACCCAATCGTTGGGGTTTCATCTGCAATAAAAAAGTTAATTTTATTAATAGCTATACTATCAGTATATGTTTTTATTCTATTTGAGGAAAAAACAGTTGCATAAAATTAGTTTTTGCTTTACCAGCTACCTTGAAAATGCTATTGAGTCGATTTCCCATCCTCATATGCAGTTAAGGTGCTTATGTAGTCAACCAACAAGTTTGCTAAATGACCTTGATCGGCTTCATCATCATAGTTGATGATTAGATTTAGTGTGGATACTGACATTATAATAAGCAATTCTATTAACCACACAAAACAACCCCAAAATCATGCATAGGATTTTGATTTACTTACACTTTTTCCATGCCTGCTACTGATCTCGTCTTTGGATGTTAAGCCTCTAGTGTCCAACTTAACTTCTAGAAGAAGAGGTTGTAATGTTCCTGTTCCTTCTTTGCCCAAACCTTGTCCGGGTGTCCAACCCATCTTCTGAAGAAGTTGCATCCCCATACCGCCTTCAACAGGCGCAGCGCGAACTAGTTGATCCTATGTTCAAATACTTGATTTAATAATAGTTACAAACTATATTATTCACACAAAATAAACTGTTTTGTTATGTTTTTTTCTTTAGTTTTACCTAGCTAGTCCCTCGAAATGTACTGACATTTTATTTTATTCCTACGGTAAAACACAACACAATAATTTCACTTTTCAATGATATATTTTTTGTGTATACGTCTTCTCTTGAACGTTTTTCTTCCTTTTTGAGTTCCTTACCTTTGCAGCGGGTACATTATTTGCACCAATGGTCGACGGCGGTGCGTCTATCGAAGTGCTCGCGTCTCCTTATCTTTTAAAAGCTGCAACAAATATTCATGATTTCCCCATTTAAGCCTAGTTTATATTGGAGCTCGGTTGATTTTATCCAAAAATCACTAGACTATAATGAATAATGTATATGGACTGACTAAGTAAAACAGAGCTTGGGCAAGTTGTGATTGCTTAATCATACGAATATAAAACATTTTTCTAAATACATATATAATTACATAAATCAAATTTAATTTTTATTCATTTAAATTTTAATCAATGCATATTTTTTTAATTTCTATGCTTCTTTTGGAGAGCAATCGAACTCTTCTGTATAAAGTGAAGTGTTTTTAAGGAAAGGTTACCAATTAAAGTGTCGAATATTTAAAATATAAAGGATAAAGTGTTTATTGTTTATTTGATGATAAATCCATCCTTGAGTTATATATGTGTTTCTAATACTGTTTTTTTTTATTAGCCAGTCATAAAAAGGGGAAAACTGAATATCTGTATGCAATTTTGGCAATGATAAATGACATGCCATAATCTATGGCATGAAAATTACCATCTTATGCAATTACAGTAACTTAAGAGTGTAATGAGCGAACTACAAAAGTTCTCTCTTTACACGTGACGTGAGTAAATCGGGTTTTTTAACTAGATGGTTACAACAACATTAGCTGCCGAAAGACATTCTTTATTAATCGAAAACATTACAACTCTTTTTAGTCCAGCAATTAATATTTTATTTGTACTCGTTTGATACATGAATTAAGATATTATTATTTTCAATAATGATTTGATCCACTGTTGTATGAAACTACACCAAAGATTAATTAAACATGATAATCATTACAGTATTTGTTTAAATAAATATAATTTACCTTTACATCATTTTATGAAATAATTATTGAAGTAAGAGAGGATATAAAATATAATTTCAAGAGAAAATCTCGCGCCGTTTCTGTCGTGAAGCTTTTATAGAGAATTGAATCGAGTTTAGCGAATTGTCACTAAAATTATGAAAATGTATCATTGTACGCCCAGCGGAGGCGGTTCGAATTGTTAGTATTGACACATACCAAACCTAATGTTGTAAGCAATGTTGTCATAACCATCACAAAATATTTATAAAGTCAGAAAGAATAATACACAGTATTATAATTTCTGACTGAGGCCGCCGGACCATTGAGTAGATAACCCATATCCCGAACGGCGATCCGAGCTGAAAGAAAAGTTATTTAGAGTATCGCAGTATTAAACAGAACCTAAGGCTTTTGATTGTAAACATTAAAATATATAATAAAGTATAATGTTAAACAATGTGTGTTTGAGAATGTAAATGAACATTTCAAATTAATTTAAAAATAAATAGTTGGAAAATGTTTTCTTGATTTAATATAAATTGAAATAAAATTTATAAAAATAAATAATTTAATTTTGGAATAAAACACTTTGCCAGGTTCTGTTTGATACTGTGGTTCTTTAAGCATTCAAATTACAAATCGAAACGATATAATTGGGTCACCACACAACTTTTTTTCCAAATGGCTAGAATTGGCTGTTAAAAATTTCGTGTTATTTTGCATCGTTTAACACAGAAATAGAATTATATACTCAGTTACATATACTATACATAATAAGTTTTCTAAATTCATGATTAGAGATCGTATTTATATTCGAGGTTACGAACGGAGGCGGCGCCTATAGGCCGATCAGTAACGTGCTACTTTATACGTTTAAAATTGCATAACGCTTTTCTATTCCATTCACGAGTTTCATAATATATATACAAAACCAGATTTAAGTGGCCACAAAGGAGTGGAGGCCCCGAGGCAACAGAGGATTAGAGGCCCCTATTATTTATTTTACATATTAATTTGAACAATTTTTTTTTCACTCATGTTCAATAATTTAGTCACTACTAAGCAATTAGAAATAATATTATAATTTAACTATATTTAGATATCTTAAAAACATGTGACATTATAATTACAGTACGACACAACTTAGATGTCGCATCGGCAAAATTCGTAAAACCGATCACATCCGAATTAAGTACGCCATTCCAAATTATCAATATTTATTTCTCATGCGAATATGATCTTTGCACAAATGTAATAACTTGTAATATCATATGACCTAATATATTCGTCAATTTGACGCGTCGATTTACATGCACTTGCTTTCTCTGACGCGTGAATCTATAGCGGCGAATAGCGTCGAATGGCGCGATAGGGAGCTATTTCTATTGGTTGTGTAAATCGGCAGTAATCGGTTTTATTTTCATTCCATTTCATTTTCCGATGCTACATCTAATTTGTGTCGTACTATACTCGTCTGTGATTTCTTAGAGTCTCTACTGTGGGGCCTCCTCCGTCGTGGGGGACTCAGCTAAATCCGACTAGTACATATGTCGAGCGACCGGCAGAGCGGTAAGGGTGCGCGTACCTTCTTGGCCCAGGCGTCTTAACTCATGTAACATTAAAATTACTCGTCTGTGATTTCTTAGAGTCTCTACTGTGGGGCCTCCTCCGTCGTGGGGGACTCGGCTAAATCCGGCTAGTACATATGTCGAGCGATCGGCAGAGCGAGGGGCGCGTACCTTCTTGGCCCAGGCGTCTTAACTCATGTGTTACATGAGTTAAGACGTTAAAATTACTCGTCTGTGATTTCTTAGAGTCTCTACTATGGGGCCTCCTCCCTGGTGGAGGGCTCGGCTAAATCCGGCTAGTACATATATCCGGCTAGAGGCGTCGAGAGATCGGGCAGAGGTGTAAGGGTGCGTACCTTCTTGGCCCAGGCCTGCGTGCCGCTGGCGAGCTCGCGCGGCGTGAGGATGTGCGCGCCCGTCGAGCCCGTGAACTGGCCCGGCCGGCTCTCCTTCGACCACCCGAACTGCGGGAGCGATAACACCTTATGGGTTCACCGCATTGCGCGACATATTAATTACCACTCATTGACAATTCGATGGAAAATATACAAGTTGTTAGAACTGATTTGATCTGTGATCCATACAAGTCTCTTTAAGTGGGAATTAGCAGTAGTTAAGTTATCGGATCATATAGGAAAATATACAAGATGTTAAAACAGAAATTGAGACACTGATTTGGTTTGTGATCCATACAAGTCTCATTAAGTGGGAATTAGTAATAGTTAACTTATCGGATCCTAGAGATAAGTAATATATTAATATTTCATTGTTTTGTTGATGTTATATATGTTTAGATAAGGATTGATAATTCTAAGAGATAAACATTGAAACTGATCCCCAAAGAAAATTAATAAAAAAAAAATACTTACACCTTGTGTGCTATCTAATTCATTTTGTTCTTGTTCTTTACGAATCATTAGTAACTTCTGGGAAACGATAGACTCCACGTCCTATAATTATAAATACGATTATTGAGTAATCTACATAATCGATTAGGACTTTTTAATTTATGTAAGTCGTATTTTCAACTTACGATAGTTGGAGAATCTACACCCGGGGGATATGCCTGAGGGCCGGGAGCTGGTAAAGCAGGAACCGATGATAGCTCTGAAAATAATAACAATATTTTAATGTAAATTTATATAGAGCCTACATTTTCTTGGTGGTAGGGCTTTGTGCAAGCCCTTCTGGATAGGTACCACCCACTAATCAGTTATTCTACCGCCAAATAAAATTACTCAGTATTGTTGTGTTCCGGTTTGAAGGGTGAGTGAGCCAGTGTAACTACAAGCACAGGGGACATAACATCTTAGTTCCCAGAGTTGGTGGCACATTGACGATGTAAGGAATAGTTAATATTTCTTACAGCGTCATTGTCTATGGGTGATGGTGACCACTTACAATCAGGTGGCCCATATGCTCGTCCGCTAACTTATACCATAAAAAAAAATAATAATAATGAGGCAACTGAGCCACAACTCCCATCAAATGGGTTATATACTGATTCACTAACCATTTTTTATATTATTATAGTAAGCTTATGGTCCAAGTGTATTTATTTTAATAATTTTGATTTGATACATATAGTTCTCTTTGTTCATCCAAGTTAATATTTAAAAATTAACCCTTCCTGCTTAGATATTTAAGAGCGCTTCTGTAAGCGTGGGAATTTATTTTCGAACACACACATAGGTATTTTACAATAATACATTTGCATTTCACGGTGTATCGTACGCATCCCCTGAAGTAATTACTTGCTTTTTGTCGTTGCAACAAATAAATTATATTTTCATTGCGTATTCACAATGTAGGATTTATAAAAATACATTTAAATTCGAGTAATGTATTTAGCTATGAGGTTGTCACTCGAAAAATCAATTTTAAATTGTTTGTTAGCAAAGGGTGCGGTCAGAGTGCAATAAGATGCCTAATATACCTAATGATTTTTAGATTTTCAACTACTTTTGTCTAAATAAATAATTATTATTTTGTGAATATTTTAAGCTTGGTAGCTATATCAAATAAGAGCGTAGACACATTAAATAATCACGGAAGCATATATTAATTATATTGCTTTTTTTAAATTCACTAAAATCTATTAAATAAACACAAAAATATTACAATTTGACAATTATTACGATAACAGCGGTAGTAAAAATATACCTAACACAATTTTTTTATAAATTACAATCCTTAGCAGAAAAAAATAATAATACATTTACAACAAAAAAAAAAATTGTTTGGTGTTATGGGGGTTAAAAAAACTTTGTCTTGATTAAACAAGTCAATGACACAAGAAAATGTTTTTTTATGAAATAATTCAATTAAAATTATTTTATATTAGATACATAAAATTATATGTATATTTTATATTAGGTACATATAGTTATTTGATAGTGTGCTTAACTCTGTTCTAAAAAATCGCTGTGTGCTACATGATGGTCAGCACGGCTTCACGCGTGGTTTGTCAACAGAAACTGCAATAATGAGTTTAAAGCACACTGTTAAATATTATACGAACAGGCGCACACCGGTGTACCCTTGTTTCTTGGACCTCAGTAAAGCTTTCGATCTGGTCTCATACGGCTACCTGATGGCTACACTGACTTACTCAAGTTTTGGTGTAGTAAGCAAGTGAACTTTGTGAGATGGGCAAATGAGTACCCCGAACCATACAGAATGCAGTGCGGAGTCAGACAAGGAGGACTGACCTCTCCGAGACTTTTTAATTGGTATGTGGATGCACTGATACGGGAGCTGAGCGGTATGCGTGTCGGTTGTCATATTGGAAACGTTTGCGTTAGTAACATCAGTTACGCTGACGATATGGTCCTGTAGGCACCCTCGGTTAGTGCGCTGAGAACACTGATTGGCGCTTGTGAAAGGTTTGCTGTCTCACATGGTTTGCTGTGCAATACCAAAAAGGCGCAGTTCATGGTGTTTAAGGCTGGCAGCAAATGTCCTAAAGTGGTTCCTGGTTTAAATATCTGGGACACATCGTTACTGACAGCCTTAAAGATGATGAAGATATTGAGAGAGAACGTAGGGCACTGTTGGTCAGAGCAAACATGCTGGTACATAGATTTGGACGCTGCACAGATACTGTCAAAATCACGCTTTTCAAAGCCTATTATTGTACATCGTTATATTCGTGTAGTCTATGGACTGATAGTACTAAAAAGGCCTACAGTGCCCTGCGTGCTCATAATATAATAATGCGTTCAGAGCACTCTTGCGGCTGCCGCGCTTCTGTAACGCATCTGCGATGTTTGCGCTGGCAAATGTGACAGCTTTGACGCAATCGTTCGGAAGAAAACCGCTTCATTGCTAAACAAAGTGCGTGGCAGCAGCCACAGTGTACTCAGCGAAATTGACAACAGCGGAGACTGTCCGCTGATCAGCCAAATGGCACAGAGGACAACGTCCTTTTTAGTTTTAAATTATTAATTGTGGTATAGGTACTAACATAGATATAAGTTTTTAAATTATTTCCTATTTACTAACAATTTTATGGATCAAAGTCGTCCGCAGTAAAACATTTTTATTTTTTTATTTATAATATTAAAATAAAAGGGTTGGGCGGTTGACGGGATCTGGTCATAAAAGGTACTATTAGCATCAATACACAGAGTAATGTATATCAACCATTTTTGCTTAGCACTATGTACTAATTAATGTATTAACAAAGGCCCAATCTACGAGGCCCTGGTGACCGATTGGTGGCGGTATGACCATCTGAAATAGCGCAAATAAGTGATACAGACCGGTGACGGGCAGAATTGTCACCTATGCGTGAAGTAATGCCCTACGATTTCCATACCGAAGGCCAAGCTTGGCGAGTATAGTATTTACCCTAAAAAAAAGTCCAAAATGTCCACGGCCCCAGTCCACGGAAACACTACTATTCTTAGTTACGGCGGGGGCCACAGTAACGGTAGGGCAGGCTCTGCCAAGAAACTCCATGTAACGAACGACCCCACAAACAAACCCTGGTGACGTACGATTAACAAACGATTAGGTTTGATGAACCCCTGATGCAACGGGAAGAGGAACTGAAACATATAAAATAATACTTTTGAGGTCTCTGCGAAGTCCGAAGAGAGAAAGAGGACAAAATCACTTAGATTCGGGTCCTCTTATGTACTTCAGGGACGAAGGTGCCCATTTAATGAAATCTACGTTCAGACCTAACATGCTTCAAGCCGGTGATGGCAACCGATTCGCTGCCTTGGAATCCACAAACGACGTTGACCAGAAACTTGACCAAGTGGTAGGAATTCTGAGAGATGAAGGCAAGAAATTCCTTCAGCAGAGACTCTGCAGCTCATGCAAGAGCGACGAGGTAATTAATCATCTACTTCATCAGATAGGGCTCAGACAAACTAATAAATCACGAGACTTGTGCGACATGATCTCCTCAACTCAATTATCCATTCCATCGAGCGATTGCATGCATCGATCGGGCGATCGAGCAAAATCGGGGCTCGAAATTTTCGTTCGGCCTCTGGGCAGGAGCCATTTGACGAAGTTAACATCTCTGGTCAAGTCGTCGCTTTTAAGCTAGAAGTTATCTCTGAAATTGAAAACTTCTACGGCCAGTTATATGCTCGCCTGCAGATCAACATGGTTCCGATAACCGGGATCACACATCCCTAGGTCACCCTGACCTGCCACCACACCGAATACCTACCGGTAATCAGCCTTATTAATAAGACTCCACTATTCGTCCCTCTGTCTGTCTGTACGTCTGTCAGTAAAACAAATAAAAGATAGTCTCAAAAAATTGCAAAAACTAAATTTCATTACCTAATTTTTTTTTATTAAAAACTTTGACCTTGCGACGCGCCGATGATCACAATTAAAAATAAAACAAAATGAAATTGTAGGTCTGATTATGCTCTACGCGTTGTACGCGTAACGCGATACGTAACGCGTTGTCTTACAAATTTTTCGACATTTATGACCAAAAATAAAATTAAAACTGAAATTGTGTGCTGAATTTTTGACTTTTTTGATCGATATTTTCATAACGATACATGATACGCTAAAATGATTAAGATATCATTGTAGAGCACAATAAAAGCTACAAAAAAGGTTCTCGTAAAATTTTTCGAATCTCATCGGATAGTGGAATTATTGCCGGGAACAAATTTTGCTATTTTTTTGAAGATAGCGCCCCGGAAATCTTGGTCTTTCATTGTCATTTTTTTGCCTTTTTTTTCGACGGAATGAATGGACTTATAAGCAACGATAAGGAAAACATTAACCGATTAGCAATCAAACTTACTCAGTGCATCTGATTAAAGTAAAAATTAAACATTAGCAATTGCGTCTCACGACACTCGCACCCCACCCTTATGCTAACTTGTCTATGTGTGCGTAGACGTTTCGCGTAATTATAATGTTCGGCTTGAAATAAAATTGACGTGCTCTCACCTTGAGCTCTGGGGAGGGACTGAAGATTTATTGACAGCGATGTCGAATAAAAAATCAAAACCGTCAAATGATTTTCTCCATACTAAAATGTATGGACGACGAATGCAAAAAATGAAGCAATATTTAAATAAAAATTACTATAATATTGTGTAATATGATAAACATTCAATGCGGTACCCTTATTATTTACACCTTTGAGACTATATTTGACCAAAAATACATGTATAAACTAGCATCTAAATAGCTCAGAAAATCCGAATAAAAAATGTCGATTTCCGTGTTTGGAGTGATTTTGACGATGAATATGCTAGGTTGTTGAAGTATATTTTAGATATATTATGATTTGAAACTTGAGACATATCTATTAAGATACTGAATGTAATTTTTTATCCATATTCGATGCTCCAATTTTCAGATATTTCAAAACTAGTAAGTGCTATTTTAGCGTTCCGTAAGGACGGCCCCCTTAAACTACGCAACGGATTTTGATACAGTTTTCATTCCATCAGAGTAATTCAAGAGGTTTATTTCAGTAAGTTTGCTTCTCATAAATTTCTCATAAATTAGTATTATAGATTGGTGGCGAATATTACCATAAGTAAATAAAGCGTTAGCTATTCCTAATTTTAGTATTCAGTTATAAGTAGTTTTGAACAACCAAAACATGTATGAATTACAAATAATACGAAAGTGTTACTATAATTTACAAATTACGATTTGGAAACGTAACCTTACAATAATTACTTGATTAAAACTAACATAGTGATACTATGTATACTAAAGACCGCGCAAAGTGAATAAGACTTAGTCGGAAGTTAGACCCTGGATATAGCCGGGATTATTAATTGCCAGACAGAAGAAGAAAGTGAATACTTACGACTCCCAGTTGTAAAACTCTTCAAATATGAAGGAGAAGTCGATGATGACGCAGGAAGCGCCAATGGGGCAGAACATAAACTAAAAAGAAGAAAGAACTTTAAAACAATAAACTCCAGACATTTATAATATTTGTCATCATCATCGTTATATTATTTTTTATTGTATTAGACCTAAATAACAGCCCGTAAATTTCCCGTTGCTGGACTAAGGCCTCCTCTCCTAATAAGGAGAGGTTTTGGAACATATTCCACCACGCTTTTCCAATGTGGGTTAGTGACAACATAACATACATTGGACATTACTCTGATCCCATTGTAAGTAGCTGAAGCACTTGTGTTATGGAAATCAGAAGTAACGACGGTACCACAAAGACCCAGACCCAAGACAACATAGAAAACTAATGGTAATCTACATCGACTCGGCCAGGAATCGAACCCGGGATCTCAGAGTGGCGTACCCATGAAAACCGGTGTACACATCACTCGACCATGGAGGTCGTCTGGAGTGAAATGTACATGTGGCAGAATTTTTATGAAATTAGACAAATGCAGGTCTCCTCACGATGTTTTCCTTCACCGCCGTAAGTAAAGTAAGGGTTCCTGTTATTTGTCATCGATGTGACTCATAAAAGAAAAAAATTAAGGTGCATTTATATAAAAAAAGAAAGCCACAGAATAAATAAAACCTTTTAGTTGACCTATACTTGTTGTAACAGGAATATGAGAAAGCTTACCCCATTGGATATGGAGGTGTGGTGGATCTTGTCGGTGATTTGGCATTCAGCTTTGCAACTTGCTGTAACACAACAATTTATTGAGTTTTTGAATGACTCAATTTTATATATGATGGAAATCTAACTTCAGTCTCAAAATGTGTGTGAAAATCATACCCAAGTATAGTACGACACAACTTATATGTCGCATCGGCAAAATTCGTAAAACCGATCACATCCGAATAAGTATGCTATCCCAAATTATCAATATTTATTTCTCACGCGAATATGATCTTTGCACAAACGTAATAACTTGTAATATCATATGACCTAATATAGTCGTCAATTTGACGCGTCGATTTACGTGCACTTGCTTTCTTTGACGTGAGAATCTATAGCGACGAATAGCGTCGAATGGCGCGATAGGGAGCTATTTCTATTGGTTGTGTAAATCGGCAGTAATCGGTTTTATTTTCATTCCATTGCATTTTCCGATGCTACATCTAATTTGTGTCGTACTATAGTTGGGTAGTTTCAGTCGATAACAATGATTGTGGACAGAATTATTAAATTAAAATTGGGATTTACACGATTATCATGTAGGATGTTCAATAAAATTACCATGTCCTTTTTAGGTGAAACAGGAACCCATTCTGATGCTTTTTCTCTATGCTGTGTACCAGAAGACACAGGAAACTGAAGTCGAAGTTCTTCTTTATTTGCTATTGGCAGTATAGAGGATTTTGCTGGCAGAGGGGCCCCACCCTTTAACAGTAACATTGGAGAAATATAAATTTAATTACACTTACTTTGAATGTAATTACATAAATAGAAACTTTCCAGAAATCATGGGATTACAAATAATGTCTTAAAATATCATATTTATTGTTATTATTACGTAGATATTGTATAAATCTTTATTGTTATAACAATATATAACATATATATAATATGAGTATACTCACTCTTATATTCATAACAATAGGGGCCTTTTCTTTGACTAAGAAGGGATGATGAAATGCTATGGTATCTTCGTTCTCACTCATGTCATCATCATTAGAGGAGACAGATGACAGTTCACCCAGTGCTTCTTTTTTTGATAGATGCTTGCAGAAGTCTGTCAGTTCATCCACAGATTTACCTGTGTGGATTTAATAAAATGGTATCTTTTGTAAATAACGGCTACTATAACATTTACTGAGAATGTGTATCATAGCATACTACCACCAAGTATTAATAATAATTTGTATGTTGGAATAATACAAAAACTCTCCTCAAAATCAATACTTTATCTCTCCTGAAGTGGTTCACAGTCAAAACTGATACAAGATTGATTATTTTTCCTCTATCCTTCCAATTCGACGATTAAAGTAAGAATGACCATTTCTAGGCTTACTCCTAGTATTTAATGTTTACACGCCCCTCCTTCGACTGTAGCAACATCCGGTTTTGATTTATTTAAAAAAAAAACAATTTAGTTTAGTCAAAACCGGATGTTGACAATCAACGTAAATTGTAACAACTATTTAAATCGAATTATTTATGCTGATAATACTTTAATATATTAAAACAATAAAATATGATCATATTAAAATAAATATGCTAACATGTATAAGTTAAGTTACCTCCGGATTGTATGGCAGCCATGACTTGATTTCTTGTGTGTGGAGGTAAAACAGCTGCTCCGGCCGGTACAGCTCCATTTTTAAGCATATTGATTGCATTTCGCCTTGCTACTTCTAGAAGACGTTTCTTTTCACTATCAGCTAATTTTACACCTGTTGGTGATCTGCAATATAAGGGAAAAGATTAAATTATCTTAAAATTTATTATTTAGAAAGGAGCAATGATATTCTAATAAACATATATGTTATACCCATACTAAACAACAGAAAAGAGTGTGCCGCGCCGGGGACCGTTTATTTTAGTTTATTTTTACATTTCGACAAGTAAAAAGGATAGCTTGATAAAAACAACAAGTAAAAGGGATAACTAGATGTTTTAGTTACGCAAAACGTATTACTGAGTAATTATGATGTATTATAACGTATTACTACGTAAAACAACTAAAGGCAAACGTCCCAATTAGGACGTTTTCTAGTCTTCACTTTTTAGGCGTTAATGACATATCTGTTTACTAGAACATCATTGGAAAGGAGTGAATATATCTTACCTAGATCTCCGACTCCTATGTCTCGGTGAATGATGTCTAGACCTATGTCGTGATTTCGAGGAGGATCTGTGGCGTGATTTCGACGAGGACCTGTGTCGCGATTTTGAGGAAGACCTGTGCCGTGATCTCGATTTTGATCTTCGTTTTGATCTAGATCTATGTCTGGAGCGACTTCTACGCTTTGACTTTGACCGTGATCTGTGACGTCTACGTCGTGATGTCGAGTGAGATCTGGAACGCCTAGACTTGCTACGGGATCTGCAATAAATAAAAATGAAAAAGCATAATCAATATAAAAATAACAATCACATTGTTTCCCCTTGATGAATCTATGTTAAAATTTATTTTAATATTTTCTAACTCCATACATATAATAAATGCCTATGTTACTTATATACATATGTGTAAGAATAGCTCATATTTATCATGCCTACCAGGCATGATAAATATAATTGATGTAATTAAACACTCCTTTGAAATGGTATCTTCTAAATGCATATAGGGTACTACTACACAAAGGGAACTATTAGAGATATATTTTCTATTTTATTATGAAATGAAAAAGATATTATAAGATATATAAGTTGTTTTTTGTGTAGTTAATTATTACACATCCTTTTACTGAATGGAGCAATTAAAATTAAAGCATTCATATTTAAAAATCATATTAAGATATACCTCTTTCTGGATCGACTCCTTTCTTTCTTTGAAGTCTTGTTTGTACTTTCCGTTTGCTTTGGTTTAATGGAAGACTTATCTTCTGTGCTCACCTTATCAGGACTGTAAACAAAGATTCAAAGTTAAGCTGGTTGAACTGTATAATTAAATGATTTAATTAGTACAAATATAATTAACATACACTTTGACTTCTTCAGCAGCCTGCTTTTTTAATATACCACCAGGATCTGATGACTTAGGGAATTGTGAATTAGACTCCTCGTCTCTTTCGGAACTGCTAGATGAATCAGTATATTCACCCTCTTCGACCTTTTCAGCTTTCTTTCTTGCTTCTTCTTCTGCTTTTTTAACTGTTTCCTCAAACACTGCACTGAATTTTAAGTTTTTTATTTGAATTTTTCCTTTTGCTTTGTCACTTTCTGTTGTGGTATCAATCTTTTTGTCTAGCTGTAATCGGAGATCATTAGATTCAAGTTTTATTTCCTTTGGAGATTCTGGCATTGGTATTGTGCTTGTATCTACACTTGATGAGGAATTTGTCTTGTTTGAATCTACAGTCTTAGCAGGTACCTTGGTATCCGGTACTTTATTGATTTTGATTTCCTTTTTAACTTTAGTTTCTGGTTTGAATTGGATAGATTCTTTTTTGATCTTTGTTTTAAGCAGTTGTGTATTAGGTTTTATTTCGGGTGTTCCGGAACGACAGTTTGAAGGAGATCTTACTTCCTTTCGTTTTTTTGATTTAGATTTTTTTCTTTTCTTTCTTTTGTGAGAATATTCACTCTTTTCTGAGTCACTATCCGAACTTACGCTGCGACTACGCTTCTTTTTTTCCTTTTTATGTTTCTTTTTACTTTTTTTAGATTTTTTATGAGGAATTTCATCAATTTTCGGTGGGTCGGCATTAAAGGCACTAAAAAGTTCGGAAAGTATCTCACTCGAGGACTTAGTGGTGTCATCTTTCTTTCGTTCTGGTGTAGTCTTTTCTCTTTTAATTAACATTTCTATTTTATCAATTAAAGTAGTCATATTTTCCAGGTGATAAAAATATAGTCTAAGAATAATTTTACACACGTTTTGTTTTTGTTCACAAGCAAAACATTAATACTAATCATTAGATCAAACAATTCTCCATTTTGAAGTTTTGACATTTTTCCTACAGATTATATTACCATATTTTATGTTATTAATATACAGATCCATTTAAAAGAGCACCATAAATAAGGTAATTTATACACTATCAATAATAAATTATACTTCTTTCGCTGTAAAACGACAAGTTTTAACATTAAGATTTTAACAAGAAGATATTAAAGGAATCGATTAAAATATTTTAAATCAAATTACTATCGAAAATTTGACAAGGTCAAGTAAACAAATCAATTTTCAATGACCTAATATAGAATTTTATTCCAACATTTCAGAATACCATTAATTTGTGTACAAGTGATTTCATCAATATGTTAAGGTTATTATATAATAGTTAGTATTTAATATTATAAAATATTGGTACACTGTCAGCTCAACCTTATTGTTTAATCACGAGAAAGTTAGGACATTAATAATAGTCATAGTCGTGGCATCTCAAAAAGAATTGTTAATGTAAAGTTAGAGTTTTTAACAAACTTGTTTATGTTTGCTTTGTTTTCAGTTTAATTGGGAGTTTGGGACGTTTGCCTTTAGTCGTTTTACGTAGTAATACGTTATAATACATCATAATTACGTAGTAATACGTTTTGCGTAATTAAAACATCTAGTTATCCCTTTTACTTATTGTTTTTATCAAGCTATCCATTTTACTTTTAACGAAATGTAAAAATAATCTAAAATAACGGTCCCCGGCGTGGCACACTTTTTCTGTTGTTTAGTATGGATATAACATATCTGTTTATTAGAATATCATTGCATAGAATGAAATATTATTAAAGCATTTTTAATAGGTATAAATTTATCATACATTTTAAAATTATTTGATATTGTTGTAATTGATACTTTTGTGTTATTAATATGATTATAAACTAGGCTATAGTTTATAATCATATTAATAACGGAAAAAAACAGATGTAATGAGGACGATAGAACACAAATCATAAATGTTGCAAAAAAAGTAGGGGCGGCAAAAATTGAATAGCCTACTAGCGGCGGATTTGTAAATCCGCCACGGGATGAAAATAAACATTGTTACTTCTACAAGCAATAAATAATACGGTATATCGATATGTCGTTACCGTTCGTTAAAATTAGTCAATGTTTTATTTATTTCTTCAATGCAAACTCTATATTTATATTTATTCAAAAATATCTTATACTATAGCCTTGCATAGATAATTGCTGAGGAATCAAAGAATCATTACACTCTATACCGGTCTCGTTACTTTATATCTAGTCTGCTCATCCCCAGACCCTCATCCCCGAATTAATTTCTAGAGGCCCTTGTAAGTCGATCGGTTTGAAAATACGCAACAAATTTAAAAATTGCGCATCGAAACTAACGAAGCTCAGATACATAAATAAATTATTATTATTAGACAAACAATGTCAAAAAACATTTTGCATGTATCAACATTACATTACATTTACATTTGAGAAGATACATTCTACTTCTTCAATTTTGTTTCTTTATTTTTGTCCCCAATATTACCTAATAAACAATAAGTACATTTTTTTCTCTAAATATTTGAGTTTTTATTGCGCTTGTCCTGAGAGTAACTGAAATAGAAAATATACGTGGCCTATCGTGAATATCTGAAACCAAAATTTGGCCCGACACATCAAAAGCTTGAGCAGCCCTGCTTTATATGATCCTTTCTTATTCCAAATATTAAAACAAGTTGAATTATATAACTATTTTTTTTCATAAAACTTGGTTATCAAAGTAGATTACAGATAGGTACTAATATTTGAAAAAAAGGAAATAGTGCCTTGATACGGATTTTGCGTCCAACCCAGTACAAAGATGTTTTTCGGAATGTACTCCAATATAGTATAAACTAATATGTCATAACATATTATGTAATGGACCTTATAAATCAAAGCGGGATATATTATTTATATGTTATTTTATATGTTATTTTATTTGTATTTACTAAAATTTGCATATCTCTTATTTAGTAGTGAAGTTAAACTACTTAAAATAAAAATATTTTTCAATAATAGCCTTTCCAGTACTAAAATTAATCTTAACCATTTTTTTAATTTTGACTAGGCACTGAATATTTTTTACTGATCATATAAATATATTAGAAACAATTCATATACAAAGCAATGATTACAAACTTTATCGTATATACATAACGGGATTGTTTTTAGATAGTTTATACTCAGGCCAGTTCCCATTCGGCTGATATAAAAACTTACGTTACACACATTTGTTTAAAATAGGTCTAAAAATGAAAATAAATAAGACAAACTTCCATTATAATATATCATTTTATTAATTTCTTGATACCTTTGCAAGGTCAATGTGATAAACAATACAGAACGGACACTACATTATTTGTGTAGCTGCAGAAGATTGAAATATATTATTTAAAATATATGCGATTACATTTTGCTTCAACTGCAGTGTCGAGGACGGAGTAATGTCCTGATATCATCATTGTTTATTTAGGCAAGGGAAAGTGTTCTGAAAACTGCTCTTATAATTAATAATTTCAAGAATTTTTTTTTCAAACTACTTAATCGTACCTACGTAGAGTAGGAATGTGGGAAAGCTTTTAGCATGATTGCATGTTGTTAATGATTCTTGCATTTTTAAATAAGTAGCTGTACGTAGGCTTAATGCTGTATCGCGTAAGGCGTAGGTACGACCTTAAAATTTAAATAGATACAATTTGAAATGTGCTTGTGTATATACTGTGTATTACATTTCTCAAATCGCTACATACATCTACTTATTTCAAATACACAATTAGACATGAATTTAAGAATGCACATAATTATCATTAAACTGTTAGTAATTATCCTACGGTTTATTTTTCGTTAAATTTTAATAAGTACGGTAAATTATTTAACTTTAATTTTTTTAAACATAACTTTGGCCTTCTCTTGTTTAATCGAATGACGCACACAATTTTTAATGTATCGTGGAAGCTCGAAAATTTTGAGCAATTATTTGTTTAAATGCCAATTTTTTAAATTAAGCTATGTGCCAATTTTAAAAAGTGCCATTCGAACCAATTGTAGAGAAAAATAATATTATTTTATTGTTCCAACATACATCATTTTTATAGTCTATGAAAACGGTTAAAAAAACGTTCACTGTCAAATTTCCCGCCTTTTCGTCCATTCTTTTCAAGTGTTGTTATACAGTCAGTACAGATATATAAATCCATGTTTATATAAAGCGAAATAAACATATCATACACTAATACAAAACTAGTAAATACGTAATTATCACAAATAGTAAAAGTAAAAAAGAACAAAAATGCTGATTAAATTAATATACATACTTTTATTTTTTTGATACATCACGGATATAAACGTTTCGAATTATCTACGCCGATATATAATTGTAAAATAGTTTCCCGTATTAAAATATCTACCTATCTACTTTTTTGTATCAAATTGTTTATTGATTTTTACGCGTTATCCGTCATTGTTCTTTTTTAAAACATAGTTACCTACAAAATTCATATTAAAACGAAAAACAGTTATCAAAAACAGTTTAAACTATCGTAGGCTACGAATAATTATTATAATATGTATAAAACGCGTGTCACACTAACTTTCAATATTCTTTGTTCCAGCCTTTTCAATATCCTTTAATTATATCAAAAAATAGCAAAAGTATAAAATAAATAAAAATGTACCTCTCCCAACACGTAATCCTTTATCAAAATCTATCAATACCTACTTGACTGAAAGGGTTTTTAATAATCTCGTCGGATAGTTTGATTTCGGTTGAATGTCGTAAAAATTATAGCCTTAAACTTTTATAGAACCGTATTCCTAGCGTCAGATGAACAATAATGGTGCTTTAATCTTTCGAAGAATTGTGCAACTCGCGAGTGCTACGACGGTAACTTTCTTCTCATGCATTTCTCATGTACAATTTACCCAGGGCCCAGGTTTGCACGTATACTGTATCGTGGTAATAAGGAATACGTTAAATTAATCATAGAGGTTATTACGGGTCCCAAATTTTATAAACCATGAGATAGACAGTTCCGCTCGATCAACGAGTGATAATGAAGCGTTCGCCTAAATGAGATATTTGTAGAAGTTAACTATGTCAAGAAGTGTGTTTCATCTTAATACCGTCAAATAAATTAAACCGTTCAAAGATTCTTTAAAATTGAGCGTTGCTATGAGTGTCATCTTTTCTATGCCAACGGAATAATAGCGTTAAGTAGATTGAAGTGTTAACGTCGTCTGGTCCAAGACTCCAAATTTCTTGACAAGTTAGCGTCGTTAAGATCAGAAACTAGGCTGGCGCTAAAACGCAGCGAACGGCTATCGCTTTTGAATCCGCTTGTAATGTGTAATTTGCACTAAAGAGGTGATTTTTACTAAGTACACATTCCTAGATGTAACAGTAAAATAAATAATAGTTTAATTTACTCTGTGATATTTAAACACAAATAGATCGAATGGTTATATTTTACCATCATTGTTGGTTGATTACATTATATAACTTGAAAAAAAAACGCATCCATATTAAAATGCATATCAAAAGCAAGAGCCGCTCCGTCTTATAGCTACTACTAAAGTTTTCTAAACGATCAAAGATCGTAAGCTAAATTGATTGTTTTTCAAAAGTCTTAAAAAAATAAAATCTGCTAGTGATCAACTTTAACGCATTAGCGAGGACGCAAAACGGCGCGCACCGTTCGGAAACGTTTTTCGAAACCGAGCTTGGAGTAAAGGGAACGGGACGCGTCATTTTCCGGACGAATCACGACAAACGGCTTATAGCCTCGAGCGGCGACCTCCTTGGTTAGGCGCCTCGCTAAGAAAATCCCATAGCCTTTCCTACGAAATTCAGGTCGCGTTTGCATTGAAAACATGGCTCCATAATAGGACTGTACCATCCAAGCTGCCAACTGCCCCTCAACAAATATTCCATATGCAGGCAGTTCTGCGACTAGCTTTTCGAAAACTTCTCGGCACTCGATATCACTAGCTGGGTACAAATCGTGGACTGCCTTCATATGTTCTGGCTGTAAACGAACTAGCTCCACGTCCGGTGGCAGTCTGGAAAATGTGAAATATGAACTTAATTTATTTTAATTGATGATATATACATAATAAAAATGGCACATTCAAAAGATAAAGAGGATCCGATACCCAAGGCGTCAACGATAAAGATTACTAGATATATAAATAGAAAACTTCGACAAGTTATATGTTTATGTAAACTTGTATTTTATGTATGTAGTTCTTTTATTCTATTTCAACTATAAGAGGAGTCAAGTGGAAATAAACAACTTTAAGATTGACCCGACGCGATAAAATTAGTTGAGATCTCGAATAGCCGATGATATTCGCGAATATAAAGCATTTTGGATTTTGTATTTCAACAAAGTTTGTATCGAAACTTTGGAATGGAGAAGTTTAGTGAAATACTCTTTTGATTCGAATCCTCAATAAATTTACTGGCATACCGGGTGCAACAGTTAACTTTTTAATTTTCAGCTAATTATCCGAAAATAATTTTATGAAATAGTAATAGAGTCATAAAAAAATTCTAATATTTTTATTATACTTTGGCCAAACATATTATATAGAGGAATATTTGTTTGTCTTACTCATCAGTGGTGGGTTCTTCTGGTGGTTTGTCACATACGTAAACATCACCAGTGATTTTGTCGTGGGCTTCATAGCGCTTTTCAAAGCGGTCAACAATAGCCTGGTGAGTGAAGTTCAGGTACAATGGTTGTGTTAGATCTAGCAACACGTCTTCGGATGTCAACAAATCAACCAATTCTGCGCGCTCCGATGGACAGAATATAGTTACGCTCTCATAAATTTGACTGTTTGGCTGAAATTAATGAAAAAAATAAATAAAAACCCATTGATATAATAAATAATAGACATCATGACCAAAGAAAATATTATAGTAAAATATAAGTATCTTATATGTATAAGCAGTAAAAATGATAACTAGTTACGTCACAAAATATTTTTTATTAATACGTAAATGCATTTAAAAAAGCATCATGCCGGGAATGCACCATGAAAATTAAAAAGGTAAGATGTCTCTTGTGTAAAAGTAACACTTGTATTTAAGAGTACTTAGTTCGGGTCTCGTCATGAGATGAAGGCAGTGACGTAGCAAATGTGTCACAAGAAAAGTTGTGTCACTGAAAATTTGAAATTTTGTTATAAGAAATGAGATTTTTCGTAGTTATAATATTTCGATGTTTATTACGATCCAAATATAAATGAATTCTCCGATAATTTATCAATATATTATAATTATTTTTCTTGTAAATTACGTATTATGACAAACTTACCGTGCTAGTACATCCAGGGAAATGTAGGCAAATTGGATCCTCCGGCCAATTTTTCGCTACATAAAAATGGAAGTCCCACACCTTGTTGTTAAGATATGTTTGAATCGTTTGATGAAACTTAAATACAAAATTAATACAATTAGTGACACTGAATAACTTAATGCTTAGAATCTAGGCTGACTTAAAATCTTGAAAAATAAAACTTAAAAATATCTTGTCAGGCTGACTTTCAGGACGCATCACTAACTCAAGAGACCTATGCCATTAAAATATAAAAAATATTGATAGGTACCCTCGATGGGTACCTGATAATATTTTTTACTTGTTTATTATTAAACTATGCCTAGGCCAGATTTGTATTAATCAGTTGCACATTTTCTTTGGATTTTAGTTGTGTTATGTAGAAGCGAACTAATGAAAGTTTTTACGAAACAGATAAATAAACCATGAGAAAAATATTACAGGATTATGACATGAAGTTTATAATTATGTTGTTTTAATTGATTTGCAAATAGGTCGTGTTATGGTTTCGTTAGTTATGCCATAGTTACAATATTAAGCGAAGGCCCGACTTTGGATTAACGAGAATCTCTCTAATAAATATTACAAAAATTTAATAAGATTATAAAATATCTTTATTGTTGCTAATGTTTTACAGACTGCACGTTAAATGTACACAGACAAAAATAGCTCCATGTTTTAAAATTGATGTTTTATGGTTTAAATTTATCTGGCCAGTTGCCCAAGAAATTTGGCTTCCTAAGTAAAATCAATATTATGTTCAGCCATAATCCTATACACCGTATTGTTTTTACTTCAAATAATCTGCTATCTCTTATGTAGCTATTCATTAAAGCTATACATTAATAAGCTCATACCTACTTATTTAATCGGGGATAATATTGCATAAAGCACTTCGAAAATTAAACAAAACCTTTAGGAAATTTTAAATAAGGCAAGCTTGTAAAAACATCTTTAGCTCAGAATTATATTAATATATTTTCTCTCAGGTTAAGCCCTTTTTGTCATTATTGTAGCCCTCATAGGTCATCTAGGAGATTAAAGCAGCGCGTTATTGTTTGGAGAAACTAATTTTCTCTGGATTCATTTTTAACTTTTTTGTGGTCATCAAACATAAATATACATGTTTTTTCTCCTGAAAGTGTCTAAAATTCTCGCCTGGCCTAGAATAATTAAAAAAATAAAATAAAGTATCACTTTTTTAAATTACCTTTAATGATTCAGGCATATACTGCACTAAGATATCGGCGACCGCTGGGAGCTCGTCTTCGGTTACCAATCGGAAGTTTTTTCCCTCGGGGACGATTTCCATCTCTAAAACAAATAGAGGTTTTAAGTTCAGCCTCAATAAGTAAAACAGCGCCAAAAATAATGAATAGTTGTTTCGTCCACTAAATTGCATCTCAAACGATATCCATATCAAACGTACGCGTTTCATTCCCTCAGACTTATCTGTTTTCAAGATTATTACTTCTATTTTTGAAAAATGACTATGATAATAACTGAAGAAATTTATAATATAAGAATATAAGAAAAAAGTTTGATGAGTAAAGTATATACATTTCATGTTTCACCATCAAATACTTAGTTTTATCATACGTCAGCTTCATTTTAATAATCTAATATAATTAATAAAGTAGCAGCAGCCTTTGTTTGAAATAGATTCATTTAATGCTAACAAAAAAAAAAACAAGTACGTTGATTCTATTCCGCGATTCAAAGATGGTTTTATGTTTTCCACTTCAATGTATTTCGATTGATAAGAATAATTTTATTAACAGCTTTTGGAAGCTAGCTGTAATAAACGATTCATGTCAACAGTCGGAATGAAAATAGTCGGGGCATTCCGAAACTAACAAATGTATGAAACTTTCTATATCCCAGTTCCCAAAAATATATCTCATAATATCAAGAGCCACCTTTGTTTCAAAACGTGAATGACTTACTTAATTGAATTAATTTGTATTAGGATAAATAAAATTAATGATGCTAATATTAATACTCTTCAACCTCTTAAAAGTAGATCAGTTCAAATTCCAAATAGATCCACGTTAGATCGTTTTCTTTTGTTTAAGTTGCTATATCTAACTATTTTCCTCTCCATTTTCGGTCTGTACAAAGTCAAACAAAGGTTTTTTTAAATAAGTTAAATTTTATAGTTGATCGCGCATTCGAATATAGAATTGTTAAATTTCTTACTTCTCCTTTTATAAAAAAGAAAATTTGTCATTGTTTCCAGGACACTATTATTTTGGATAGTTATATTAAAAACATGTACTTACAGTGTACTTTATGTGTATAAACGTATAGTTCATTAGTTGTGTTAAATGTAACTGCATCAAAGGTCAAGGTTAAAATGTTGCAACACGCGAACATACGCATTTAAATACAAATTGGCGGTGTATGTAATTTATTCAAAATAAAATAATTTAAAAAAAGTAGATAAGATATATTCTAAAACAAAGAAACTTAGTAGTGCTACGTTAATTCGCAGGTGTTACGAAAACAATGTGTAAATAAAAAAAAATGCAGTACATGTGTAATTTTATAAAAATATTGTATTCAATCTAAAGTGTTATAATATATCATATATGTACTTTCAAGTTTATATGACATCTTTAACAACAATCATTTTAAAAAGTACGTACAATGTACCTCATTAAAAAAAAATCCTAATATTGTTCTATGTTTGATGACTATAATAAATTTGAAAACTTCTAAATATACTACGATTATTTTTTTTCAAAAAAGTTATCTAAAAAATATTAGTGAAAGTTGAGAAACTATATAACTCGTAATCGTAAGTGTTGCAGGGTGGCATTATAACAAAACCACTTTTTTAATCTTTGCTTTTATAAAAATTAATATTGGGCTGTTAACGGAATCTTTATTATAAGATACAAACAATATACAAACGTGGTAGACTGTTTCCCAATAGCATCAAAAACCAGCGTAGGTCCTACTAATGAACAATAAAATGGACATTAGACGTTCAAGACTCCAAGCGGAATTACGGAAAGGACATCTAGCCAGACCACAGGGATTCATATATCTAAACGCTGACAGTTTTATTTGGTAATTTACTATTGCCAAAGAGTAAATAACAATTTACCTTCATACTTCTTGCAGACACTTAACCAAACACGACATAAGGGAGCAAGAGAACTAGAATAGCGAGTTGTTTAATAAAGTAAAGAAGCCATTGTTTGACCTCATTTTCATTTTCTTGATAAGTCCTCCATTTTTTGTAGAAGTTTTCGTTTACAATGTCCTAAATGTATTACTCTTTGCGTTTGTTTGTCATTTTATTTCGCTTTACACGAGCATTAGACTGATTTAAGTCCTTTTTTTTAACCAAAAACGAACGTTGGATTGGGTAAAGCCATCTAAATAGGACCAACGAGGTTCAATCTAGTTTTTGTTTCTGGAGGTGGTCAGTACTCTGCATTTTATTTACGGAATTACACCAATTAAGTACCTTATAGACAACCATTATATATAAAAAAAAAAAAAAACAAAAAATAAACGATTTCAGTATCAACAAAGGTGCGATTTAATTAATTATATTAATCATAATATGAACATGATTCAATTAATAGATCAAAATCAAAATTAAAATCAAAATAAACTTTATTCAAGTAGGCTTTTATAAGCACTTTTGAATCGTCATTTTACAATTAAGTGAAGCTAACACCGGTTCGGAAAGTAAATTCTACCGAGAAGAACCGGCAAGAAACTCAGTAGTTACTCTTTTTTAACATTTAAAAAATACAACGTCATGTTAATTAAATACAATTATTTCAATTAATGTATCCTGCTTGGAAGTCAACAGGTATAGAAATATATTCTATTGAAAATTAAAATTAAAAACAAATGATTAATTGATGGAAGCAAAGAGAATTTAAATATTAAAGTCCTAGCATATGAACTAGCTCCTAAAGTCTCCGTGGCATAATTTGCGTGAGAATCGAATAGGCTTGGCTGCGGCGCGACGCCCTTGAGTCTGCAGAAGCACTGCAGTACCCGCTACCCGACAGCTATCGATCACTTCAACACTTTTTTAGTGTTTTTTTATCGCGTCCTCAACCAAAAAGAGTTCGTAGTTTCATCAACAAGATTATTTTTAAAAATACAAATAGAGTGTTATGCTTATGATGAAGGCCGAGCAAGTGCCACTTTACCATAGTAAGATGAAATTGTCTAATCGATGAAGAAATAAATCAACATTTATTTCGAAGAGTTAGTTATTTTTTATAAACCCTTTTAAGTACTATGACTCAATGTGATTATGTCACTGTAAAATATATTTCATTTCTTTATATATTTTTTAAATAAAAATAAATAAAATAAAAAATTATGTATTTTTTTTTATTAATTAAATCAACGTACGTACCTATATAAATTGATGAATAGAGCAATTAGGTACTTTTTAATGGTGGTTCTTCAATATAAACTACTGTACTTACTACTACTACCAACTACTTTTTTTTAATAACATTTTCATGTTCACATATACGTTGTTATTGTTGAATATTGGTATCGTGTTAAAACAGTATAATTCCATTTTATGGTTTTCAAGTAAAAAAAGGAATGCTGTTATGTAAAATTTATAATTGATTGAAATTATATGATTTTATTTCGCACGTTCACAGCTAATTCTTGAATTATGGTTGAATACAAAGAGCTTTTATAAACGTTTTAACATAAAATGTAGTAACTATTTATAATAATCGTAAGTAGGTATCTAATACCGTTTTGGTATCGTTTTAGACTTAAATATAATTTAATTGAAAGCGTCTGAAAAAAACGTATTACATTTTATACACATATTCAGAAGGATTGGTAAAAAAGTATCTTTTGCAAAAAAAAAAAAGATATTTATTCGAATATTTTTCTAAAATTTTCATTCTAAAGCTGTATGCAAACAATTGTTAACCCAGCTCTGTTTCGTGATGATGAATTCGTAATGAAGCAGTGTTTATCATTCTTTAGAAAATTTCAAAGGTGCATTTATTTAAGGCAGTGGGTTTGCAGGCATTCATTTTCCTGCCGTTGCGCTGTCGAGCGTCATTGTTATCAAAAATTCAAAAGTTAAGTCAAGTCAAAGGTTTTTCCCGTAACTAACATAGCTCGAGTTATGTTAAAAAAAATTTAATGACATATACTGTTACGAATTTATAATAGTAACAAATTGCCTTATGGCTAATGGTCTTTCTAGAATAAACGATTTAGTTACTCTTATTTTATATTAGGTTGTATTAGATTGTCAACAATAAAAGCTTAAATATATATATACAAATATGAACTAAAACTAGTTACTGTATAAATCTTGACCGCGTGGAATGGTGACAAGAATGCTAGCAGCATTTCCCCGTTGAATCGCAATTCCGATCCTCTGGGCAAGAAACGAACCAGCCCTCCTGTCACCAGTGGAGGCAATGAGGCGAGGTGTTATATTAAATAATAGGATTGTGTGTCAAAATATAAGTTAGGTACGACAATATATGGGTGATAATAGTAAGAATCTATAAATATCTTACTGTTCGCAAAATGCCTTCTCTATAGGAAAGGAGATATTATGTATACATATCAATATTCTCTTTATAAGAGGAGAATATCTCCTCTTTTATTGAGAATATTGATATGTATATAACAATAACTAATTATATATGTCTAGTGTGTAAACCTTATAACGTCAATCAACGAAGTCAAGCGACATTTATGATAATCGATTGATTCTGTATTCTAAGTCCTTTGTTATTTTATATAATAATCATCAACAAGTAATTCATCATTCACTAGCAATGGGTATGTATTGCATATAAATAAGTAGAATAATAAATATGAAACAACATAATACGTTTGCAAATCAAGTGTATGGATGTCGAATTGTAGAAACAAAGTCGAAAGTATTCGCAAAACAATGAAGATAAAAGTCAGTGATATTTTATACAGAATACTGTATTTATTTTAAGAATAATAAATTTTAGAAGACACATGCATTAAATTAACGTATGTCATACCATGACTGAGATTCTAAGTGAGTTATTTTAAAAAGCTAAGGAGATTATATGTAGGTATAACATAAATATATTGTACATGTAAAAATACAACAATAAGTAACAACAAAGAAAGGAAGGTTTCTTGTTTCACTGACAACTAATCAATAAATAATATATTTCTATAATATTATTTTAATAATTATAATTTAAATTTAGTAACGATCCCTTGATAAATAATCTTTGTTACGTTGATGTTATGTTAAAGGAGAGTTCCCGATTATGCTATAGAAAAAAGAATCAACTCTTATAGTCTTGTACTTAAAATTCGACTTATTATCTTGGTATCAATGTTTATACATATAATTATTATAGATTACAATGATTAGATTTAATAAAGCCGTCACATCATTATTTAATAAAATAATGGCGGTTTATTGTAATATTACCATCGCGTGTTCGATTGTCGTGTGAACCGAAGCGAACTTTTGGTTCAACAAGCTTTGAAATCTGATTTGAACTCTTTATAAAGTCAAAACAACCATTCGATTTTTTCCATAATATTAGCATTTTGTTACGTACGTACCAATTTCAACTCTTGGAAGGTTATTGGACGTATAATTCATCATATACCTACTTTTTATACCGAAATATAATTATCGTTTTGTTATGTAAATTAAATCTGAAAAAATTGACTAAAAATTAAAAAAAAAATTTACTATCTACGTTTCAAATACCTTGCTTATAAAACATAAATTCAAATTCATTTATAGTAAAACTATGAGGTTACATTTTGATTTTAGAATATGTGTCAACATTTTTCAATACAATAAAATCCAAAGCTATATCCAACGTTCATTCTAAGAGTGAGAATTATTTGCTGTTACATTTTTTAATGGTTTAATAATTATTTGTTTTATTCAGAAAAAGTGCTGTTATTAATAACAGCACTTTTTCTGAATAAAACAACCTTTTTAACCTTTTCTGTTAAATAAAAAATAAGTAAGTGTTATCATCCTTGTTTTTATATGGGTTTTAATACGAAATTTCAGGTAGGATATTAGGATAAATTATGGTCAAAATATTTAAATACAATTAAATATTTGTATTATAATAAAATAGTAAGTTAAAACTAGTCCTTTTACTATTTTTCGTAACAAGGCTTAAAACATGCGGTTGATTAATATATTGGTACTTATATATGTTTCAAAATACATACATATATGCTTTTAAGTCCATGAAAAGACAAACAAAATGAAAAAGGTAATACACAAACAACCTGAAAAGGTAGAAATCTTATTACTTTCGCAGGCAATTTTGCAGCTTAATTTGAAAATTTATCAAGCTATATACGTATATATGTATCTAAATATAGCTTGATAAAGTAGGTTAGGTACGTGTGTATATATTCTTAAAATTAAAAAACGGCAAGGTATCCCTTACAAAATTATTGTTTTTGGTATAAGGTCGATGGATACAAACAAATAAGTAACTACATATAGTTATCTTATATAAATTCAAAATATTCTTCGTCGTTGATTACGATGAAGACTTAAAAGAGTTATTTGAATGAAGATTTCTAGATATTTTCATATTTACTTTATATATAAGCACTATATTTTAAATAATTTATTCATAACCTAAATATCGTATAACAAAATAACAATTTAGTATCGTATGTAAAAGCCTTTTTGCTTTAAAAGGTTCCATCAGCTCTCAGGAATGTAATACGACACATATTGGATTAACCTACTGAAATTCGGAGCAATAAGCGTCATAAAAAAATTAACAAGCCATTTAAATAAAAATACGACATATGCACTCATAATATTTAAATATATAGAGGTCTAGGTACGTGATGTTAAATTATATATCTCATAATAATCATATTTATAGTTACGTGTCACCATTAAAAACGGAAGTGCAGCATATTTTAAAATTAACAGTTAAATTATTTTTTCCTTGAAAGGCAAACATAACAGGATCGTTGTGGAATAACACAATGAGTTCGTGCCCGTTAGGAAATTACAATAATGTATTTTTATTGTCTATGAAAGTTAACGTTGGTATAGGTATCTATTAAACATCTCTGTAGATACCTCTCTGCTGAACAGATGAAATGCTTAACTCAATTACAATATTATAATAGCGAGCATTTCTATAATTAATACATAATTAAACAAGTACGTTCGAAAGGCATATAAATCCAATTTGAGCTTATTCGTACTCGTAGTATCTATAAGTTATTGTTTTCGGGCTATCGCTTGGTCTAACGTGCAATACATAATCCTTACTTTAGAAAGAGAGGCTAAAATTTATCAATAGCAATAATAGTCCTCCTGGCAAATTAAGTATATAGTCTGAACAAAACCAAGACCCCAATATACAGGGTTATTGGTAACGCGACCTATATCCTTTAGGAGGTGATAGGTATGACTATTTGCAATCATTTTAATCCAAAAGTGAACCATTTTTGAGTTATCACGTTTTTTAGTTTTTTTCAAAATTTGTCAAAAATGCAACTGATGATGACAATATGATATAATGATAAATGATAATATGATGATAAATGATATGAGATTATGTGTTTGCTTATTTGATACGAGGTCGAAATGACCCCGTATTAAAGTAAATACAAGACTGCATTCTGTTTTTAACCGACTTCAAAAAAGGAGGAGGTTCTCAATTCGTCGGGGCCTTTTTTTTTTCTTTTTTTTTTTATGTATGTTACCGAATTACTCGAAGATGGCTGGGCCGATTTTGACAATTCTTTTTTTGTTTGAAAGGGCATGTTTTACAGGTAGTCCCATTGTCAGGAGATCAGGATCTAATGATGGGATCCTGGAGAAATCGAGGGAACTCCTCAAATTTTATAGGCACACCTATAGTGATTTCGGTTTTATTCAAAGTGCCTTGGTCATATGCTCACGAAAAGTGACATTTGATGAAGTGGAACTGATGATGAAGACCACAACTGGTAATCAGAACCTATTAGTTAGTAACTATTTTACGGGTTTAGTTCTATTTCTTTAAGATAGTCTTCAAGCAATTGATGTTAGTAAACATGCATATGATAAAGTCTAGCTATGGTGGATTACCAGGAGAATTCCTCAATGATTAACGGCATTGCATCGGGAAAAATGGTATTGTCTAATTGGCGATGAGCAGTTAACATTAGGCTATTGTAACTTAGGTAACGCTTAATTTGAGTTGCAGTCCACATCGTATTGAAACGGCGTTGAGTTATGTTTAGAGTCGAAAGCCGAAATGTACTGAGTATAATAAAGTGAATGACAAACACTACCAATTGTAATTATAAATAACAAAACAACACTGAAAAGCATTAAATAAATTTTTATAAATAAAAAAAAGCCGCCTTCAAAAATTAACTAAAAAGAAAAAAATAATCAGTTACATCCATATCCAATTTACGATTTTTTAATCGGTTAATTTTTTAACCTTTTGAAGTCGGTGCCAACAAAGTAAATAAATTCCTATATTGAAATAATTTAATTTGTATCGATAGTAAGGTTTGTCTAATGGTGTCATCTATAAATTAAATAGATTTAGTTTTTGTATGTATGTGTTATGTACCTATATTAGCAATGTTGGCACCGACTTTGAGAGGTGATTAAAAAATCGTAAATTGGATATGGATGTAACTGATTATTTTTTTCTTTTTTGTTCATTTTTGATGGCGGTTTTTTTTATTTATAAAAATTTATTAATAGGAGTTTTTAATTTTAAGGGAGACGCATACGAGGTCTATTAGACCTCTTATCGCAGTGAACGTGTTAAGGGTGAGCAAGTATGTTCAGCAGGGTATATAAGATAAGGGTATGGTTGGTTAAGTATTGACACTGTTAGAAATGGTTTATACCTACTTATTAAATTGCAAAGTAACCCTTTCACTGGATGAAATCATCTAAGTTAATCTTCTGCTTCTTTGCCTAAAATTTTTAAAATGTTTTAAATCAATTAAAAGGTTTCAAGTACGTCACCATTTTTGATTCCTGTCTGCAAATTATGTGAGGTTGGTACATAATAAACCAACAACTAACGAAAAATATGTAAATACAGTTTCCACTAATGGCGGCTCCAAGGCGCCACTTCACTTGGCATAGCGTGTTCGCCTATTTGCATTAATTGTCCAAATACAATAAAGTGTAGAGGACCTAGTTAGCAAGGTGCTACTGAAGCCCACATATGTAATTAAAATTTGCTTATACATTAAATCAAATAATAATTATGGCACAAGATGAATGTCAGTACAGAAAATACGTGTTTATGTCGACTCTGTAAAAGGATTCCCTTCTAAAAATTTAAAACTGACATACGTAAATAGGCTTTTTATGCGCTATTATTTACCCATTTATTATTCCTTGTTTTTGATTTGATAGAACTGCTATTCGTTTTAGGTTATGTTATGAACTGCTATTCGTATTAGTTTATCCGAAGTAAAATCTATAGTAAGGCAAATAATTTCGTGTTGACGGCCCACTATGATTTATGTCTGATCCAATAAAATTAATTTGGGGCACTTTTATTTTTTGTCTGCGGCATTATATTTTCACGTTTTATACATTGTTAATTTTATCATATCTCTGTTTTCTTTGGGAATATGAGGAAAATACTTCATTAAAACAAAAAAATCTCCAAGCTGTTTAAGCGTCCGAAAGATCTTTCATTACAATATCAATCAGACTTGAAAAGTTTAATCTCCGATTGAGTATGGTAGAACCCAGAGTAGGTACAAGAAAGCCAGTATTGTCAAAGATTACCATATACCTAAGCACTAGGACGTCTTTGCCCGACAACTTAAATCGTCATGAAAAATATGTAAAAAAGCTGAAACACAACGAATATTATAAGCATATCTGTTTGGTGTAAACCCAATCACAAAATCGGCTACAGCCTTAACTTTTTATTGAAATAAGTAATATTTTTATAAATTGTATGCGTTCGTTAAAAGTAAAATGTCATGATTAATTAACACTTCTATAAAAAGTACTTACTAAACTAAGTATCATAAACATATCCGCGTATTTTATAAAAATAGAAGCATAGGCACTCATCAAGTACTTACCTGGAAAATATATACCTATGTATTTCACATTGAATGCAATCGTGCATGTATGTGCAAATATGTCCTTGACTTGTCTTTTGTCTTATATGTATTGATCGCTTTTAGACACAATTTCATATTAAATAAATAGTATACGATTTCCTATTACTAAATTTCATTAAATATTTATATGAAAAATGTCTTACATAAGCATTAAAGTGACGCTGACTAAATCAAAATGTTTGGAAAACTTGTGAGAAGTAGGTACCTTTATCAAATTAAATGAAGTATGAAAGTCAAATAAAATGATTAACCTTTAAAAAAGCACCAACTTTAAATAATACGAAAGGATTTTTTAAAGTCGTAAATTAAGTACAGACTAAAATAATATCTCAAAATGGTTAAGAGTATTTGAAATTTTATGAAGGACTCCTGATTAACGGTCGTGTGTTTCAGTCGTGAAAGCGTAACAACAAACAAACAAACTCACTGTTACCAGAGATTGATTTCTAAGGCACGCGATTTGATATTATATGCTAAAAATGTACTATGTGCCGGAATAATAGAACCAAAAGATTAAGTTTTGGCTTTGTTAAAGGTCGTGAATGTGTAATGAACACAATTGAATCGAAGCCGACTCTTAAATATAGTTTTATTCATTTTTTCAATGTAGATTAATTTTCTTTAAGCTAAAGTGCACGTGACTGCATAATAGAATTGGATATTTAAAGTTTGACAGCTTAAAAAAATCTCGGAAAATGAAGATTTTGAATTTTAAAAATAATGTCGATTTAATTTCGTAGATTTTAAAACGTGACTATACATTACGTAAAAATAAGTATACCTCGTTTAATATTAACTCGTTTAAGCTCTGATGAACTTAAATGAAATTATGTTTGAGCTTTAAATGTGTAGAATGTATAGAAATATTTTAAAACAAAAGAAAGTTTTTTATTCGTTTTTAGGGATTCAGTTTGAACTACTAATCCGATTGTTAGAGAACTACTCGTTACATAGCGTCTATATGTACTTACTTTATATTCTTTGTATTTTTATAAAGCGAGCTATGATTTTGGAACACATATATTTTATAACGACAACTTAAATTGTAGATCACATAAATGCTTAACAAACTATATAATATTATTTCATGGATAAATCAAAGAACCTAACTAACTAAGGGAAAAGTTAAATATTAGCCCTAAAAATAAGTAAAACAATGCTTTATATTTAATGTTGATCAAATTAATGATTTTTTTTTAATTTGGAGTAATTATTTAATAGATAAGGCAATAAAAATTAAGTAAATTAGGCTTGAAGGTTAGAATGTAACTATGAGCACATTATGAATATAATATTTGATATCGCTGGTGATAACGGAATGGATAGAGGCGACTTGGCGCGAAATTACTATAACAGGTTAAAAAATATGTCAAAATCAATATGTTCTTATTGTAATCACGCAATATCAGGAACGATCACTAGTTAATTTATGAATTCAGTACTTTGCCAAAATGTCTAAAAAAATAAAATTATAAAACGTTGTTGTATCTGCAATGCTGATGTTCGGAGTATTAATGAAAAACCTCTATTCCTCTTGTTTTACATGAATTGGACATGATGTGGAATTCTTAAAAAAATAAAAGTTTCGATATAATGTAGGTACACTGCGAACATTTACAAATAATTTTGTATGCATAAGAAAAATTACACAGACTAGTGTTTCATTGCGTCAAAATCTTATTCTTATTTACCTAAGTTATCTGAAAATGGCTTATAGAAGGAAAAATATTTTTAATTTCTGCTAAGTATGCTTTAAATAGAAGCGTGTACTTCATATTTGTTTAATATTTGACGCTGCATGCAATTGTTAATGTAAAAAGCATTGAAAATTTCTCAGTAGTACTAATTGGAATAATTACTTCCGAGATTGCGTACTAAACACAAAAAGATGTCAAATTGATTTATTTGGAAAACTTTAAGCACTGAAATAACCAATCCTGAAATGTTCAACCATAACATACTTTTAATCTTAACGTTATCGAGCATAAATACACCGTACCTATACACGTAATAATAAGCACCTAATTTAGACAAAATTGATACTACTTTTTGTGTGAGTCGTGTCGAATAATGTATTGCAAATTTTATACGAAGCCGTAATGAGATAAGGTCACACTAATTTCCGACGCGGACAGTAGTACGGATTTTAACGTAATGATAGAAAATTATTACCCCTAAGTTTATGCTAAGACTCTACATGATAGGGGAAGTTATGTCTCTAAATCGTTAACAAATGTGATATTGCAGTGCAAGTTAAAAGCAATCGAGGGCGGACATGTCAGTGGAAAATAAACGGTTACCTTTAGCCCGCGGAGCCCTGTTTGCTAACGCCGGCGCTGGTGCTGTGCCCCCCAGATGGATCGGTGTCGTGATTTAGGGTGTGGAAGCGCCTTGCAGGGCTCCTGGCCGCGAGGGGCCGGCGTTGCTTGGCGTAGCGAACCTTGGGCGCGCGTGTGCGTCGAGATCGGTTTGCCGGTGGAGTGGCTCGTGACAGCCGGGTGCCGAAGGGTGCGCGCGCTGCACCACTACGCATGCGCCCTCTAGCGCCTGCCATTGCCGCTGCCGCAAGCGATTAAACTAATCTACACATTATACACGCACAATGCGCTATAATACTTCGATTTTGAGGATAAGTAAGCCATTGCGGCCATTAATCGCCATTTCTAGACGTAATCTATCAAATGGAATAATATAGGTATAGATATTGAAATCTAGTCGTCGTAAGTAATTGTAAATTATGATTTTATGGTATGGAGTCGTAGATTGTATCAAATGATGATAGTTTAGCATTAACTTTTTGAACAAAAGTTATAGAAAGGTCATGTATAAAAATGTAAATTTTAAATGCTATATGTCATTAGTTGTTAAGTTATACCTAAGTTGTTATTGATCGTGACCACTTTCACCGTTAGCGTGAAGTGTAGTACATTCTTTGTTTTGGCGTCGGTCCAGCGTTGGCGTCGAAGATGCTTGTTACTAAGCTGTTTAAGTATCTAAGTGGGTGTACAATACCTATTAAATAGTAGGCATATGTTACATCTAAGTTTACTTTAATATTCATGTTAGCTGTGTCCAGACCGCAGGGGCTACGTCAGTTTGTTGACATAGATATAGACAGGGGTACCTACGTAACTAAGCCACGTCACTCTGGCGTAGTAGAACGGGGGTTCCGATTTTAAACGCGTTTCTTAACTGATAATTGCTTAGTAAAACAAAGCTCACATATACACTATGCTCACATATTAATTCGTTAAACATTTGAATTTAATTTTGAATAAAGTAAAAGTAACAGCCGGTAAATTTCCCAGTGCTGAGATAAGGCCTCCTCTTCCATTAAGGAGAGGGGTTGAAACATAATTTTGAATAATAATGTTCAATGCAGTTGTTATGATAAGGTACATATGTACGTATATCTTATTTTAAGGTAAGGTATATATGATTTGTGTCGTAAAATTATACCCTGATGTTGATATGTCTTATCATATACCGATTAATATTTTAATCTAATTTAACACTTCTTAGAAATAAATTCGTAAAAGTTGTAATATAGGTAATATATTTACACATATGATTTTTCAATAAATAATATTTAGTAAGTAGGTTTATATGGAAAATTGAAGAATTAAATTAAATCATCTTTTGTAAATAAATGCTAAAAAATCTTTATTTATTTAAATTCGTGAGGAATATATTTAGCAGCTCTTTAGGGGGACGCTATGTTATTTTCTGCAACCGTCAACTTGCATATAATATTGTATGGCGACCGGTCAAGTAAGTCTTAGTTAAGACGTTAAAGCACAACAAACAAACAAATTTAGTCACAACTTAAGATAAGATTAGTTTAGCGATAGTTTTTATTCATTTATATAGATAATTGCAACAATCCTGCTGAAAAAAGTTACCTATCCAAATATGGTGTTTAAATAACTTAAGTATGTAGTATCTAGTCTATATTAAATAAATTATCTATATAGCTAAAGTTTGAAGTTTTTTTTCATATAAAAATGTTTTGAGTTTTTTTTTCAATGCCACATGCATCAAAGTAATTAATTCGTAAAATAAGAAGAAAACGTCGTATCATATCTATAAATCGAGTGCACTTCAAAGTTCAAATAGTTTCGGCCTCTTAATTATTTTGACAAAAAAAGATCTTTTGTGTGCTTTACAAAACTAGCTCTTACAATATGCTGAATTCTTTATAATCAAGTCGTGTTACGAATGTAACTATCATTCTTTCTTAGATGCAGCAGTTTGGCCTCATTCCATTGTTTGCATTCCGCTTTGTGTTGAAGTCGAAAATGCACCTTAAACTTTTTTCTAAGGAGGAAAGGAAGTAATAGAAGAATCTGAATCACATTTTATTTTAAAAAATATAGGTATTATTTTGTAATACAGTATGTAGCATACAATTTTATTGAATAAAATGATTATTTTGTGTTATATTCAAATCGTATTAATTTGTTTTGTAACAAGTAATTATTTCAAGTATTCTTAATTAATGTTTTTAAAATCATGTGTCCGAGTAAATATTCTGCATCGTGCCGCATTGGGTCAAGGCCACTCTGCAGTCCTGTTCATCACCACGCAGCTTTGTTAGGCAATGACTAAGTTAAGGTATCAAATACTTTTATGTGTGATTTAATATATAGTTAGGACTAAATGTATTATTTTCGTCAAAAAAGTGTTGGAATATTTCTAATAACATTAGTTTCGTACTTTTATTTCAAATACCTAAACAAAAACTATAAATAATAATATAACAATAAAATAAAGTTAGTAACAAAAATAAAATCGTGTTAATAAAACAAGTATTACTGGTATAAACCCGTAGATAAAAGTGCTTGAGAAATATATAACATATTTTTTTAATCTGACTTATATTATATTTTGATCATTAGATTTCTTAATTTGAACTTATAAATAATTACGGTAGTTTAAAATCATTATTAAAGTTATTAAATATTTAAAGAGAATTAAAATTGTTATTATTTTAAACTTAGCCTGGTTGCCCTTGGGTTATTATTGGTAGCCGTTTAGTTCTATACCTTGTATTTTATATTGACAGTGACATTAGAAAATTGGCATTTGGGATTTGACAGTTATAAATGTTGTTAAATGTTAATAGTTGTATACAACTTATTGTTATTACTACAATCTGATAGGAAATAAGATAGCGAATTAGTAAGAAAGCGATATTAACATATCCCTACTACATTTCATTGCAAATACAAATTAATTTTACCAAAGGTATGTAATGTAAATGTCATCGATGATATTGTGTGATAAAGTAACATAGTAGAAAGAAAACTTAGTTTTATTTCAAGAAGGAGAATCTCATGTGTTTGAAGGCATTTATTTAATTTCAGCTTACATATAATGACCCGGTTTAGATCTCGACGTCAATATGATGGTTATATGTCTGTACCCAATGACGACAGTGGATTTTCGGACGCTCAATTTGATGCACCACCTCAGAAGATACCTTGGAAAGCCTTAAGTTTAGCGGCGTTTTTGTTTATAGTTGGAACTTCTTTATTAATAGTGGGAAGTCTTATTGTAACCGGCCATATAGATACGAAATATTCTGACAGATTATGGCCAATGATTGTTTTAGGTTGTATAATGTTTCTTCCTGGGGCTTATCACATGAGAATAGCATATTGTGCATATAAGGAATATCCGGGATACAGTTTCGAGGATATACCAGAATTTGAATAGTTTGTAGCCAAATAGAATTTATAAATGTGATTTGTAAACAACAAATACCCTGTACAATATCCATTATAAATAAATAAAAAACATCATAATTAGGCATACTTTATTGAGTGATCATAAATTTAATAAATAGAATGATAAAGTCACTTTACATTTTGTAAGGATTTAAAGAAAATCTTTTGATTCTCAGTGAATAATTAATACTTCTCTTCCTATCTAATTCATTGCACATTTTACCTATTACCTCTCTTACCCTTCTTTTGAGCGATGCTAGTATGAGGAAGTGGTATAGAATGACCTGTCTTTTTCAAATGGTCAAACAATTTATTCTTTGACTGGAAATCTGCTTGGCAAACAACACATCTAAGATTCAGTGCACTACTGGAATCTTCAGTTTCACTTGCTTTTGTTCGTACGGGTTTCCTTTCAACTAATTTTTTAGCCTTTATATTTCGTTGAGTTTTTGGTAAAGAGGGTCTATCCCTCGGCAATCCAACTTCACCTAAGGCATCATCCGTAGGTGTTGTGCTTGAAACTTCATATAAGTTTTCCGTTGAAGTTTGAGACTGTGATCCTTTCTTGAGATTCGCTTCTTTCTTGGCCTGAATTTGACTCTTAAGCATGTTAAACTTTTTAGCTTTCCTACTCCTTGACGGTCCTTCTATTTCATTAAAACTCATTTCATCATGACTGTCATTGCCTTCACTTTCGGGCATTGGTATGAAAGATTTTTTTTTGTTTTTCTTTTTCTTCTGACTTTTAGGTAGAGCCTATAATTTTAAAAACAGAATGTAATAAATATAAAATGTACTTGAACTTAATGTGATGGAGAAAAATAAAGAATGGTTAATTAATATCACTCATCTCACATAAATTTATGAAAATATGTTCTGTTCATATATTTGTGAAAATGGACAATAACACAATGGGAAACCAAACAGCATTTTAAAGCATGCTATAATTATATTTCAATTATTGAAGGATAAATGATTTAAAAAAATCATATAACCATTTCACTTGAAATCAATCAAAAAGAAAATAAAAAAAATAATTCAATATGACAAAACTCTTAGTGTTTGGGTTTATTGTATTGCTTTTTGCTATTATTAAAATAGTCCTTACTTAAAATTGTAGGAAGATTGGATGACTAATAGAGCCTTATAATTTTCATTTAATAGATATAAATATAATGAAAATTAAAGTATAAAAGAATATGGCTTGTAGTTGTGTGAAAAACTAGTTCATAGCAGTAGTACACCAATTAAAAATATACCAAAAAAATAGACATTGAAATTAATAAACAGTCTAAAATGACTGGCAAGAAACAAAAACTTGTTTAAAGAAGTCTTCAGAAAATTATTTATCATAGTAAAATTATATAATAGTAAATTATCATATCTTAGTTCTACAAATAATATATATGTAAAAGTATAATGTATTAAACGGTGTGCTATTTTATAAAAAGTAAGGAGTAAGCTAATTGATGTATACACATCGAAAATGTGAACCGTACCTGTATTTTGTCAGAATCGTCACTTAAAGTCTCTCGTATGTCATTGTCTTCTATGTCAGATGTTGAATTTTCCAATACATCACCTTCCTCCTCGGTCTGTCCATTAATTTTCTTTTCTTTGTTCTTATCCAAATTCTCCTGTCTTTCTTCATCTTCTTCAGCATCAGAGATATCAATGTCATCATCCATAGTCATATTGGCTACATTCTCTTTGTGTTTCTTACTATTCTCATGATTTTCAAATGAATTTATATTTTTAAATAGCTTATTACAAGCTGTACAATATAAATTTTTGATAGCTGATTTACTTTTAGCTGATGATTTTGTTGCCCTTGAAGTTTCACTTACCTGAAAATTGTAATAAATTAGAAATTTAGTTTTAATTGTTTAAACAATAAAATAGCAATAGTGTAATTGTATATAGAAACTAGCATAAGTAATTTATTATTTGTGATTAAAATATTGTAATATTTGTTTGCATGCATTCTATTATGTAAATAATCATAATAACTTATTAAAAAAATGAATTATATGTAGCGAAAAATTAATTAAAAAGTTATTAAGTACTTCTTCAGTCTTTGAACTTTCTTCATTGCTGCTTTCCATTCCTCCTTCACTAATGGTGTCATCATCTGAGGATAAACCAAATTCTTCTGCCAACAATGACTCAATTTCACTAAGTTTCTTTTGGTAATCCTCACTCTGAAGGAAAGATGACTCTCCTTCTTTCTTCTTAGCTTCTTCTATTTCCTTCTGCCTTTGAATTATTCTTTCTCTTCTAACTTGTTCTGCCTGAAAGTAATTGGAACCTTGTGTAATGTATATTATAAATTAAGAAATAGAACATTTGATTTGTGTTGAGCAGTATTTATTATTAGCTTAATAAAGCATATTAATGGGGAAATATCAATATGAAATCTAAAATTATTTTTTACTTTTACTATGGTATTTCTTAGGATATATGTCAATCAGTATCTGAAAAAGTATATCAGTTTTGTTTTAAGTAATAAGTGTTTTACCTTTTTCTTATTTTCCTCAGCCTTTTCTTGAAGCTGTTTGGTATGTTCAATAACACGTTTATCCTTCCTGCGAACAAAGCTCACTAGCCTTCGAATCTCCTCATTTCTTTCCTTGCGAGCCTTCTGTCTTATTTTATTATTTTCCTTTTCCATCAACTTGATAACTCTGCGGTTATCACCTTGGGATATTTCATATTGGTCTAACCAAACATAACCTGGAAAAAATATAAGACAATAATCAGAAATGAAATTGTGTCTTCCAGTATGTTCAGCAACAACTTAATAAAATTAACTTATTTTCTAATTTACATTAAAGAATATTATTCATACTTTTATTAGTGGAAAAGGCCATCCAATAAGCATAGAATTCATGTACATCTTCATAAGGAGTTTCTGAGTTTCCAAATTTCGGAATTTTGCTAACATCTTCTGGGTCATCCAAAAAATCTGTTTCCTCAGATACCAATTTGGAAAATACCTTTAATATAAATAATATTTCAATAATCATAATCCACAAAATATTTAAAAGTAATATGGTAAAAAATGTAATTCATGTAATTTAATTAACAAAAAAATCAAAAACACACATACCTCTGAATAAACTCCATAGAAACCTTGGGGATCATCACCAAAGCCTTTATAACAGGACGGACTAAAGTAAGGGTAAACATCAAGACTATCATCATTATAGGAACTGCCTGCACCACGCAATAATTGCTCTCGGTGGTTGTCGTACCTGGAGATTCAATTAATAAGTTTACAAATCTTAATATCTAAATCCACTATTCCAATATTTTGCATAAACAAATAAGTTAACTGACATATAATTAAATATTATTTAATAATGATTTTACAAATACCATGCTCTTTCTTGAGGGTCGGAGAGTACTTCATAGGCATTTTGCACTAATTGAAAATGCTCTTTTGCCTCTTGCAAATTATCTAAATTTTTATCGGGGTGCCACTGCAGTGCGAGACGTCGATAAGCTTTTTTTATTTCCGATGCACTTGCCTCTCGCGTTACGCACAAAACTTCGTAGTGGCACTTCATTCTTCTAACATTATAAGCTTTATTTCAGAATATTATTCAAGTGAATTGCAGTTACAATTTTCGCAAAAAATAATATAACCTGACGAGCGGCTTTTCACTTATCGTAGGAAAATCGATTAAATACAATTTTATTACGCAACTAAATAATAGGAACTTAATTGTTTGCAATAAAAAATGAGTTGATTAATTTATATTATACAAATATTATTGTGAAATAATAATGATCGATGTCCATTTACACGACTCCATGCTCCTTTTTTTCGCTCATAACATCTGTGTTGGTATATTTTAGAAGGAAAATTACCCCTGATTGAAATTGTCAAATATACACATGTCACTAATTTGAAAGCAATAATGTGTTAAAATTAAAAATAATATTGGCTCCAAAAAAAAATAAAGTTCCAAACTAATCGTTGCTGTGATTCGTATTAAAATTAGACGAAAAATCTGTTATTATTTAATTGCTATTTGACAAACGTGTCAGTTTTTATACATTTTGGGAAAAAAGAAATATTATGGTAACATTGTAACGTCAAACAACTGTTTCCGGTTTACGTTTGGTTAATGCTAGTACAAAAATAATCAATCAAGGGTAATCTATTACATATGTTATTATACTGTTATTATTTTAAATTAAATCTGTTTGATATCATATTCCTAGCAAAGATTTAAATCGTTAGATGCGCCCTCACCTTCAAAAACTGTGGAATATTTTTTAAAATGCGTGTGTTGACAAGTCGCTTACGCGCTCACACAGATGCATGCGAAATACGGTCAACAAATTCATCAAATTGTAAAATGTAAGAAATTAGGTTGTTTTAATTATTTTTAATAATTGCAAAAAATAATACACGTTATTCATAATAAATTTTAATTTTAATAAAAAAAAATATTATTGTATTATAATAAAATTTTAACAAAAAGAAATTAAAAGTTTTTTAAATATTATATTAAAAAAAATGTTTTAAATTGTAATATTTTTGTAATATTAGTTCGTCAAAGTATACACCAGTAGACACCGACTCCAAATATAACAATAATTATAACTACATGATATAATCGTTAATCGACTTTTAAGTAGTCTAATATTTTTCATTTCATTTAACTTAGGAAGACTCTAAAAAATATGTTGAATACGCACTTATTTTTATTACTTTTTCGTGCATTTTCATTTGTTTTAAAATAGTGTTTTGTTTGAAGTCGGTTTTTCTTTTTGTTAAAATTTTATTTATTTTTTGATTTTAAGTGAAGCTGATGTTGACTAACTAATTTTTTTTAATATGGATAGATTAAGCGTTCCGTTTATATGAGTCAGAAACTACTTCGAGGACAATTTCAAAGGAAACTTGCGAATAAAGCAAAAATAGACATTCGAAAATGCGGATTTAATACGTCACGCGGCGTAAACTACAAGGATCCCTCGAAAGAGCTGTAATCGAACTCAGCAAAAAAACTTTGAAAAAGACCAACTATATTTAGTACATCATATGACATCACATCACATACACAAAATTTGATTAAAGATAGTAAGAAATTCTGCCCCATATCGCACCCTAACTGCGAGCCGTATAGGAGTTCCATCACTACATAGTATAAAACAAAGTCGCTTTCTCTGTCCCTATATCTTTAAATCTACGCAACGGATTTTGATGCGGTTTTTTTTAAAAGATAGTGTGATTCAAGGGGAAGGTTTTTGTATATAATACATGAACAATATAGTAAAGAAACACTGATAATTTTAAAAGTTTGCGATGTGATGTCGTGAATAAACAAATTCTGTAGTATATTTAGTATCAGTATTGCACCCGTGCGAAGCCGGGGTGGGTAGCTAGTTGATTATAATATTCGACTATGATAATTACATAAACATAACCACATTGCGGAAGGTGACTCAAATATCCAAATAACCTATAAATAAAAGATTCGACCGAGTATCGCTAACGTGCTCCTCAGAATTGTTCCGTTCCCTTCCGTTCCGTTACTTTGTCATGGATCCTGTGCTCAGAACCTTACCAAACTTTCACCAAATTACCTTTGTAGTATATATTTTATAATAAAAAAAGAATTATCAAAATTGGTTAACGTGATTTTCAGTTATTCACCTATTTGTCGCGCATATACATAATGCAAATTTAAGACTTATGTCGTTTTCACATGGATACCATCATCGGAAAAAAAAATAAAAAAATGGGACCCCACGGGAAGCACTACCTTTCAAACAAAAAAAAAATTATCAAAATCGGTCCATCCAGTGAAAAGTTATGAGGTAACAAACATAAAAAAAAAAAAAAAAAATACAGACGAATTGATAACCTCCTCCTTTTGGAAGTCGGTTGAAAAATATTATTATATTTTTTTTTGTTATTACATACACGTTATTACATAATATTTATTCTCCACGTAAAATCAATTTATTATACTTTTGCCTGTTTGTTCTCTGAACATGTTTATGAATATGATGAAGGCGTACATCAGCGTAGCATTTAATTACGAACTTAATTGTATTTTATGGATCCAAGTTGTTGTTTGTTCTAGGCAGGACAAACTCGACTAAATTTCGTAGATAACCACGCTTCATCTCCCTGGTCTCGCTGTATTACCTTTATCCACTATTCTTTCCAACGTGTGTCTTGCGGAAATCTAAATAATAAAAACGTAATTTAAGAAAGGTATTTTCAATTATTTAAATTTTATTCCAGCACCAGATTAGATTTCTAAGAGCAAAAATATACTTTGACGAACTAATATTACAAAAATATTACAATTTAAAACATTTTTTTTAATATAATATTTAAAAAACATAATATGCCGACGCTACCACAGGATTGCCGCTGTTAATGTCCATTTATAGATGATCCCTTTCCAAACCACTTCCGTAGTACTTCCGTGTATCTAGTTATATTAGTTAATAGAATGGTACTGAGACATTAGTTGCATCTCTGTTAATTACATAAATTATGCCATACTACTTTCTCTGTCGCACAATTTCTTTCATTTCGTGGTCTTTACAGACATCGGAATAAAATAAATTCAATATTAAAATAAATATAAATAGTTATGAGTGAAATGTTTCACCCTGGGCTTTATTAGTATTTCTTGAGTTGTGATTGCACTTTCGAAAGGCACATGACGGCATTTTGCGATTTTTTTATGGATTATAATTAGCGCATTAATTACAATGGATGACGTCTGACTGTCACTGCGTATAAATGAACACTGGTAGCGAATGAGTAAGCTCACTCATTTGAGGATTGACACATTTTATAGCGGTTATACTATGGCAGGGGCGCATCTAACGATTTAAATCTTTGATTCCTAGTCGGTATTTTGTAGTTCTAGGGCTAAAATTATATTAAATGATAACAAAAGTAAGGAGTGTCACGATGAGATATGACATTTATGACTTTAAAACTATTAATTCAATATATTTATTTTATTTTTAAAATTAGAAATTATTTTATTATTGCTCAGTGGATGAGCTCGAGGATACAGTCATATTATAATAACTCAGTTCTAATAATAATATGTTACGTTGACGTATAATCCACTTGATGTGATTTTAAAATGGCCGACACATAAAGCAGCTTAAGGTCCTGACAAAAATCGTCATGATTAATGCGAGAAAAATTTTTAGCAGTACCAAAACTTTAACGTGAGTGTACACTAACATATAATTTTTCAAAATTCTTTGCCTAAAGGGCTTAAATATTTACAAAAACTCACTTTTTTTAATAACATTATGTAAAAAGAGACTACATAATTTATAATATTTACTAAACAATTGGAATTTAATATTAAATCACACATTAATTGAAGCAGTTAATAAAGTAAACATAATAAGATGTAACCTTTCTATAATTTTCAATTTATATATAATAGGTTGGGGAAAAAGTTTATTCGTATTTTATATGAAAATTCAAAAAGTTTTTTTTTATAGTTTCTTTACATTTGACTAAAGTATGTAGGTGCCATTTTGTTCCATAACTTTTTGCCATCTTGTTGGTAGTGACATGATCCCATTGCTGTAAAAATTTTGGGGCTTCTGATCGAAAAACTGCGACAAGTGGTTTTGGCAGTCCTCTCGTGATGTTAACATGACACTGCCTAAGGAATTCTGCAGAGACCGAAACAGATAAAAATCTGAAGGTGCAAGGTCAGGACTATACGGCGGATGTATTAATACCTCCCAGCCAAACTCTCGTAATTTTTGTTGTGTGGCTAAAGATGTGTGAGGTCTGGCTTTGTCATGGTGAAAAACCACACCCCTTCTGTTGATCAATTCTGGCCGCTTTCTCCCAATTTCTTGCTTCAATCTCATCAATTGTTCGCAATACAGTTCTGAATCGATGGTCCTGCCGGGCGATAATAGCTCATAATGAATGATGCCCTGCCAATCCCACCATACACACAGCATTACCTTGTTGCGAGTTAATCCGGGTGTTGCCACAGTCTGTGAAGCTTGACCGGCCTTTGACCACGATCTTTTTCGCACGTTCTTGTCGTATGTGATCCACTTTTCATCACCAGTTATCAGCTTCTTCAAAAATGGTTCGGTTTCATTACGTCGTAATTAAGAATCACAAATGAGTACACGGTTCATTAGGTTTCTTTCAGTGAGTTCATGAGGCACCCATATATCGAGCTTTTTTGTGTACCCAGCTTTATTCAAATGAGTCAAAACCGTTTTGTGGTCAATTGCCAGTTCTTCAGCTACATCGTAACTACTAATATGCCGATCTTGCTCCACTTTTTCAAAAATGGCATCAAGTTTGTCCGTAACAGGGCTACCAGAGCGAGATGCATCTTTGACATCAAAATTTCCGGCTTGAAAACGCTTAAACCAAACTTGCGCTACTCTCACAGATACTGCATTAGGTCCATAAACATCACAATTTTTTTTCGCGGCTTGAGTTGCATTTTTACCTTTTTTATAGTAAAATTTTAAAATGTATCGAATTTCTTCTTTAGATTCACTCATTTTAACAACAACAAAAACAAATGAAAATCACACAAATTCCTAATTTGAATTTGGAAGTGCCTTCTTTAAAATTAAAACTTTTTAATGATACCAAAACCAGCCAGATACAAATGGTATAGCCAAAGAGATTTTATTACAAGTTCATACATACTATATGCGAAAAGACTTTTTCCCCAACCTAATATATCAATTTTTGAAGTTTTGGTGCAAAAAGAAAAATAAATACACCATTAAAATGTGTTTTTATTAAAAGTAAAATAATTATTAGTTGCAGAATATGTGTTGTCGCGACTAGTTTTGAAATGATTTTTCCAATTCATTTATTTTTTTTTCTTTAATTTTCACTGGGCTTTTTTATTACTTTATTTATTTAAATTAACGCATACCCATTGCACAGTAGCACGCCGTTTAAATACAAAAATGATGTAACAGAAAGAACTAAATTTACTTTAATCTCAGCCCTTAAAATAGAAAGATAAAAATATTAGTTTTTAATCTAATTAGTAGTTCAACAAGACCATCAATTTAATAATGATAATAAAAATAATAATATAAAAATATGCTTTTCCAACATCGAAGAGTTTTGAGTCTAATTAGATAATGTGACTATACAATTGAATTGTAGATATTTCAACTAAATACGATGAACATAATTTTTCTTGCAACAGAGTTAAGATAGAAAACATATTTTAATCGAATGTGTTTACGAACTTTCGGGTCAATGTAGTCAGCTGAGCAGAACCCTTGTTACAAGTCAACCCTAAGTGCCTAAAAAGGACCTTTGTAGGGAAATTACGACACACATACGATACCGATACGACATGGGAACCTTTAAGAAAAGAGCCTACTCCTTTCTTAAAGGCCGGCAACGCACCTGCAAGCCTCCTGGTGTTGCAGATGTCCATGGGCGGTGGTAGTCACTTTCCATCAGGTGAGCCTCCTGCTCGTTTGCCACCTATGCCATAAAAAAAATGCGTTATTTGAGAATCTATATCACTAAAAGCCACTGCGGCCAGATTGGAGAGGCGGGATCGTTTTCTTATCATCTTTTTCTCACGTACCATTCTCCACTAGATCGAAGACTAGTAAAATGGTGGCCCAGTCCGCACCAGTGAGAGCAGTAGGTATGTCACGGTAGCACTTAAGGCGGTACAAAAGAATTCTTATTATTATATTAGTATTACACAATTTTGAGTCAGCTGTTGACCGTTGCAGTCAGCAGTCGTCCCGTCAGCAGCCCATCATGAGTGTAAAATTAAATGTTCAGTAAAATTTGCGTGTCTGCTCTGTTAATTATTGAGGAGTTTGTTAATCTGGAGCAAACCTTGAGTACAGGGGCAGTGATGTCCACTTATGACCCTTATGATAGTCTGCCTATTCATATTACATAAAAAATCGTATCGAACAATCTGTTCTATATTCTGTATAGGCTTTACTAGGCAAAATATTGTGGCACTATCATTCAGCCTATCTGATATGCTAAATTTTTTTACTTATTTTCAGGAAACATACAATATATCAAAAGAAAAAAAAAAGATTTTAACAGATATTTTAAAATTTCCATAATTTATAATATAAATGTATATTGTGTTCTGTTCTATATCTATGCTGGCTAGAATGAGGTATTAGTTCAGCAAACAGCACAAAAGACACTAATATTATCCATGCGCCTTTAAAATTGGAATGTTTGTTATTTGCGCATTTATGTTTCATGTTTTTCGGTAGAATATTTATAATATAGTCATACAAGAACTACCCTCTTCTCAAACAGGACCGAGCGGAATCACATAAATACGGCAGAACGCTTAGTAACGGTTTAATGTTCGGTTGACTGTCGGTCGATTAGGTTCGAGGCTGTTTGTATCGGTCGTGGTATTTACTGTTCTTACATAAATACATACTAATTAACCGTCTATGTATTGAAATATTCTTGTAACCGATAAAAATTATGTAGTGATGGTAATTGTTTTCAGTTATAAATAAATAAAGATCCGTAAAGTATAGTTTAGTCATTCGTGTTACATTTTTTTTTAATTTAATTAATCTTAGTATTTGTTAGAATAGAAAATAATATGGCAATTTAGAAAATAATTTAACAATAGAATATTTCTATCACGTCGTCTCCAACAGAGGTATAAGGGTCATACATATTATATTATTACATTTAAGGTTACTGGTTTTTAGTTGTTTACCTCATTGAATAAAAATAAATAAAAATAAAGCGGTTTTTAATAAATAATACATTATATTGAAAAATCATATTATATCGGAGCATGAAATTTGATAAGGGGCCGTTGGTTCCATCTCGAGGAAGATTTCCTCCAAAAAATACTATCTCTTCCGTCAACCTGTGGAATCGTTGTACAAAAATTGTTAGAAATAAACTATTTAAATTATTTTGTTACATATACTGAAAATAAAAGTTAGTTATGACGTTTAATAATATTCTATGCTTTATTTATAAAATAAACTAAAATGCAACTTAAAACTCAGTGGTCCCAAGAGAAAAATTAGTCAATAACATTTTTTTCAGTAGAAACGAAACTAAATATGTGAACTTAATTAGATATCAATTTCTTATCCTAATAATGACAGCAATAATTAAATATTATTTTAAATTTATAAAGTATTTTAATCGGAGCTGCATGATGATTCAGACTCATCTTTTTCTAAGTTTTTAAATGTCACCTCCTGCAGAGATAATTAAACTTATTACATGATTTTTTCTTATCAAATATGTATAACATTACATGTTTGTTTTAAGCTTATAGTTTCTTAGATTATGTTGCTCAAAGACAAGTTAGTGATTACAAGTATGGCAGAGTTTTAGCCAACACAAGCAGTTTTACTTACGATGTTTTCATTCGTCGCCAAGCACTAAATTAATTAATGTAGTGTAGGTATATCGAAGCTATATCGACCCTTAAGCAATAAAATTTTATGAATATTAAATTATATTATATTTATGAATATTAACATTAAGTATAAGAAAGCTGTGCTCAACTTATATGGTGGTGATAACCAACCATTAATCCGTAATTACAGTCCCCGTGGATTGTATATGGGTGATATTTTAATATCAAATGTCAAAGTTTTTATCAAATCTAGTTTTCATTATATCAGAATCAAAAACAAAGTGTGAGTTATATAAAATATGGCTTATCCTATGCGTAAGAATCCTTAAAAATATAAAGATATCCCCAAAAATCCCCTATCCCCAATAAATATAATATATCCCTAAAATAGACGGCTAAAGCTGATCGTGTGAAAGACTATTGTAATTTCGTGGTAATATCATATAGTATGTTTAGATAATGTAATATTAAAAGTATATAATTTTCTTACAATTTCGGGCTCCAGTTCATTTGCCGGCTGCGCGGATTGTGTAGCCCGAGATGTAGACGCCGGTGGTGGAGGATTGGGAAGGTTTATTTGCGGTTCGAGCCACTCTTCGTAAAGATCTTTTCGAGGTCCAAGGGGTAGATCTGGTGATGTACGGCAGTTCTCGATTATCCATTTCTGTTCGCGCACAGATGGAGATCTGATAACATAAAATAAAGTTATTTACACCATTTTTATTTGTAAAATATTCTATTAAAATTGACTATAGCAATGTGTCTACTGCTGCTCTTACCGCTGTCTGTCCCTATGTATGTATGTAAATTTTTAGGTTTTTTATAGATAGATCGATTTAAGAAGAAGGTTTATATGTATAATACATGTACTAGAGAAACATAAGTAATATACAACAACATAACAATAATTTTAATTTCTAAAGTGATGGTCAAATGGTTCAGATTTTTTTCCAAACAAGACGCGACTCCTGAATCAGTATTAAGCAAAAATTTACAAAAAGTAACTCTCCTTTCAGGCACCTCTTCCTTAGGATAATGATAAGGAAAGGATCCTGCATTATTCACTATATAACATGCTGTGTGTGCTGTGCTCCGTGAGAGAGTTAGTCGGATTCGCTTATTAATACTTTATTTAGGCTATACTACACAAAATATCTTAATTATAACTTAACTATTGAACTATATTATGTAAGTCAGTTAAGTAAGTAAGGTTTTTTTCATTGGATATTATTTTTGGTTGATTTCGTGGGAATTTTATAGAGCGAACTTTAGTACGAATTCGTTCATGTTCGATTACGATTTTCCACCAACGTCCTTTATGATCATTTTATTTCGGTTGCTTTGAAATAAATTCCCTCTATTTATATATTTTTGGAAAGCCTACTGGCTGAAAACTGGCATGTTTTTAAAAAAAATCGGCAGACCTAATTATTTTTATTCTTAAGGTAGTTTTGAGAAAAAAAAATTAAAATAATTTCGTATTTAGTCTCGCATTTTTAAATTTGGTTTGATAATTATTATTTGAACATTGACAAATATCCAGAGTTTAATCGTTTTTATAAAACAGAAGGAGAAAAAATGATTTTAGTTGATATTTTTTTTTTAAATAATTTTTGAAGTTGCATTATTGACAAATTTTTAAAAAAGCTAAAAAACGTGATAATTCAAAAATTTTTAATTTTTGCACTATGCATATGGGGGTTTAAATTATTGCAAAATAGTCACCCCTATCACCTCCTAACGCATACACGTCGAATTACCAATAACCCTATATATGTTTTTACCTCTGCAGATTTATAAAAACCAAACATTTTCAAAAAAAAAAAAAAAATATCTATTACATTAATCAAAGATTAAATGTAGATGACCAAAAAGCGTGGAGCTATCACTTGTTGACTCCCTGGAGTGATAGCCTGGAGTAAACAAGTATTATTAAGAATAACTACTGACTTTGTTGTCGGTTATTCTCATTAGAATCTAGACTAAATATGGTTTTGTGAAATGACGATTCAAAAGTGCTTGTAAAAGGCTACTTGAATAAACTATATTTAGATTTTAACAACTAAGCACTGTAATATTTTGTTATATTTCTTGAAAGTTCTTAAATCGTTTACCGTTATCCGATCTCGACGTTCGATGAATTTATGATTTAAAATTCTGGATGAGAAACTCAGGATAAATCTAAAATTAAATTTCAAGCGAAACGTTTTGGATTATTTAAGCAGGAAATCGATTTACCAGCTTGTGTATATTCAACTCGTATTTTATGGTTCCTTCAGCGAGTTGCTTTTTAGAGCAATTGCTTGTGCATTATCAGTTCTTCTGATATTATACGGATACATATCATACTTGCATTACCTTTATTACATATTTCGGTTAATTTAAAAGTATATCTTTCCCTCGCTTTTTGTAGATTAGGACTTGTACCGTTAAATAACGTAGTCTTGACTAACGCTAAAATGGCGTTATTAAAAGTTAATTAGTCTGCATTAAAGTTCGCTTTGTACTTTTATCTGTCGTATATTGAGTCCGGGAGGGAGGCGATGGAGAGGGTGTTGAATTTTATAAAGTGCTTTGTAATAAAGCACAGTATATTCTTCTTATTTTACTTCCCAATGTATATTCCATTTCGAATATTTATACGATAAAAAAGCCGAGTAAATTATATTAAGTTTAGTTTTTTAATTTTGGTCATCTTTTAGCACAAGACGAGTGATAAACATCCCGTAACACATATAAATTCCCATAACAAGGTCTTGGATTATAGCCCATTTGGTTTAAATCCATGTGCTTAAATTATATTGCCTTCGTGTTTATAATTTAAAAATACAAATGATTTTTTTTAGATAAAATGAGTAAAATGTGTGTAGGTATATATTTTAATAAAAACATTTATTTACACTAGCTCATGTCCAATCCCCCAGATTCATGAAAATGAAGTTAATCAATCAGCCAGTCAATTATCAGCGATCACGATACGATTGACTGATTTATAAATAAAGATCGCTTGACGTGAATCGGTGTGATAGTTCAGATTTTCGCAGCGAAAATTTTAATTTATTTGCACCATACTGTTATAGTGAAAATTTTCAATGATAACATTTTCAAAATAAAATATTTTTATTACATTTTAGTGCGAAAATTCCTTTCAATTATTTCGTATTGTTGCTATGTTAAATTAATAAACATCTATAGTTTCGATCATAAGGTGTGCATTTTAAAATAATTTCAGTGGCATGTGCATCAAGAGATTAAATAGATTTTGTACAAAAATTAAGTTCGTAGTTAGTGTTATCCTTCATTTTACCTTATTATAGCGTTTAAATCTTCTACTTTGTATACAACTTTGGTCTTAGGGTCATAAAAGCCATCTCCAGTGTCATAATAGCCAGGTGGTACTGGTCGCGAAGGCTGATCTGCTGTCAAATACGATTCACCAGCTGGTTTTAAACCATTGTCATATTCTATAGTGTACCTAGAACGAAGAAAATAAATCTCTTAGATATGCTTAAATCGAGGTGACTATTTTAAAAAAGAGAGGGATAGGATATTTGATATACTTCAAAATGTTGTAGTGAGTAAGTATACGAAATAACAAAACAAATGTTGTTGCAATTATAATCAAAAACATTACTTTCAATAAAATTAATTGGTTTTCCACTGCACCTTATTAAATATGAGACGAAATAAGCTGAACTAGGTAGCAGTATTTGTTCTTAAGATACGTACAAACAATACTTAAATAGAATCCTCTGTAACAACTTGGAAATAGTAAGTTATTCGTGTTTTTCTGCACACAAATCAAATAATATAATAACAATATACTTTTGGGTGTGCCAAATACAGTTTTTTAAAAAAGAGCTCTTTATTCTTCACCGATTGGCAAAGCACAAATTACTTACATAATAGCCGACACGAGAGCTATAGACTGTGCCAAGTTTTCACCATTTACCGAAACTTTTGGAAAAATAAGAATTAATGTTTGCTCTGTTTGTATACAAAATATATTTTTTAAAAATTAACTTATACCAAAAACTAAATGAGATTTATGGAGCGGTATCAAAATCTTAATTATTAAAGCAAATAATATCTTTGGCTAACCTCCTATCTGGCATTCTACAATATTTCCAATCAATTTCGTTGTACTCCAAGCCATCAGCAAAGATGAGTTTGCGTTCAGTCAACTGACCTTTGTTCCACGTGCCACGAAGGATATCACCACTTGGATATATTAATTGTCCCTCACCATGGAACATCCCATCATCGAATTCCCCTTCGTACACAACATCTGGTAAAAATAAAATCCTATTATAAATTTACATAAAATGGCTGAACTAACGTTCTGTGAAAACGGTCAAATAGTTTATTGCGAACATGAACATATTTTTAATTTAATATGTGTTTATATATTGAGTCGAGATGGCCCAGTGGTTCGAACGCGTGCATCTTAACCGATGATTGCGGGTTCAAACCCAGGCAAGAACCGCTGATTCATGTGCTTAATTTGTCTTTATAATTCATCTCGTGCTCAGCGGTGAAGGAAAACATCGTGAGGAAACCTGCATGTGACAAATTTCATAGAAATTCTGTCACATGTGTATTCCACCAACCCGCATTGGAACAGCGTGGTGGAATATGTTCCAAACCTTCTCCTCAAAGGGAGGCCTAAAGGCCTCCTCTCCTAGCCCAGCAGTGGGAATTTACAGGCTGTTGTTGTTGTTGTTGTATGTGTTTATAACTTTTATAGGGCTCGACAGTTAAGGCAATGTATAAAGCAACCCCCGCATTGGAAATAGCTGTGGAGGAAAAGGTCTCAAAAAATCTCCTTACGAGCAAATGAGAGTTTTCTATAACAAAGGTTTATTCGTATAATTTTTACGATTCCTCGTATAATTTGAACGACATATTATTGTAACGGAAGTATATAATAGTATATTCAGTCTAATTTGAATACAATCTTCTCTAATAGCAGCAAATAAGATATGCAACGTAAACCTAATATCGTATATCTCTGCTTGAGCACCGTTGGGCTAACAAGTACGGTCAAATTTCCTAAGCTTAACAAGGTACTCCTAAGGAAATGATCCTTGTAGTGAGGTTTACCTCTAACATACAGCCAGAGTAACCTTATTATACTAACTACTAATATATGTAGGGGATGTTAAGCTAAATTGGCTACAAATAAAGTACTCTGTATAGTATTAACACTAATTACAGTAAAAGTTTTACTAGTATTCGCAACTTCGCAAGTGTAGAACATACAAATTGTTATCCAAGTAAAATTCATACAATTGTAAGAACTATTTTGTTAATCACTCATACACACACAAATCCTCGCGCATCGAAAGTCTATATCTGTACATTTTCTAAAATAGTTTTTTTAGTCCTTTGATAATATTTTAATGTAAAGGATGAAATAGTTTAACGTTTTGGTGTCTTATATATTTTTTAAGTTGAATATATTCAACATGTACAATAGCTTCATACTGTAAATATAAGTTGGTTTTGTTAAATGAAACTCTACCAACCATTTAGAAACTTGTATACCCCATAGCCGCTCATTCCCAACATGTCCCACGTGCCTTCGTACTGGGAGCCGGTGGGAAACTTCTTCGTTGATCGAAGGACACGGGGGATATCCAATGATATGGTTCTGTGGATACGAATACTCTCAAAGGAATTCTGTAAATAATCTAAGTGTGACACTTGAATAGATTTCGTTTATTTTATAAACCATTTTTTATTTGTGTTTTTTTTTTAATTCATATTACGATGACAGACATGGCCATGAGCCATGTAATACTGGACATTTATCGGTGTACAGCAATGAGCATTTAAAGAAGAGCCAATTTATTTACTATGACATATAAGATATTATGACCCTCGTACCTCTCATTATACTGGAACATTTACCCTTAGAACTTGTAAACAGCAATATAAAGTTAATAATTTGTATTGTACAACGTATAAATGATACACTGTACCCTGGGGACTGACATTAAAATACTGCTACATTATAATAACAAAATGCGTATCCGATGTATTTTTGTATTCTGGCTTGTTTTTGTGAGTTCTGAATACACTTTAATTATATAATTATTTTAAAGAGATAATTTGAAATTGTTTATGGATATATCTTGTATAAAATAATACATAAAAACTTCTTAAGAAAACAGGGCGTAGCGTACGAACAACTCTAGAACTACGATTAGGTATTTTTTGATTAGGACGTGTCTCAAAGTAATTTTTAATGGAGATAATTTTGTCAAAAATATTGAAATTGTTTATGGATATATCTTGTATAAAATAATACATAAAAACTTCTTAAGAAAACAGGGCGTAGCGTACGAACAACTCTAGAACTACGATTAGGTATTTTTTGATTAGGACGTGTCTCAAAGTAATTTTTAATGGAGATAATTTTGTCAAAAATATTAATATCACTTTTTTGAGCTAACTTGCATTCCACGTTGTGAGATTCCGAAAACTTTCTCATCAAATCTTCCCATTGCGACACGCGTTTTGAACCAGGTCTGTAATTAAGTTTTTATATTATGTACATTAATATTTATTACTTTGAAGTAAACCTGATAAATTTAAATGGCTGTAATACGTTTTTATGTAGTTAAAAAAAAACTTGAGATATTTATAATTGAGCCTTTATTTCATTCATTTGGGACTTGCGTTATGTGTTTTATAGCACTGCAAAAAAGTATTTGGCAGATTTTTAGTCGGTCGCCAGTCTGTCGCAAGCTCTCCTTTTGTTAGGGGTTGTTAGTTCTTAGTATCCTAAGTCTTGGGCTAAGTTATAGTGTTGACGAGTACACTAAACAAGCAATACAATCCCTTAATCGGCTCTCACAGCACTTAAGTAAGAAGAGACGGATCGTTATTATTCGATCCTTGGATAATTCGTGTGGATAATCGAAAGTTTGGCAAATCATAAAATTTCGTATTATCATAATTACCTTTTGTCTAATGTTCATCCTGTGTGCAAAGTTATAAAAAAAATGTTTTTTTTTTAAATTTAATAATGATTTTTATGTAATATTGTGCGTAACAATCAGATCAGAATTTAAGAGTCGATGAACAGAGTAGTCTGTGTATGTTTATGTCAAATATGTATATGTACTTAGATATAAAATAAGTAACAGGAAACTTACTCGTCACTATCTCTTGGTTTATTTATTGACATCACTCTTCAAGTGTTTGGATAAATGGTGAGGAATGAAACAAAAAGTCCTCAGAAAAAAAGTTCTGTGTAATAAGAGCTGTTTTAATCATAATGAAAATTAACTTATTTAACAAAATAATAAAGAGAGATTAAACATCATAAGGGTGTTAGTTACTAATCAGGTTCGGATAAAAATTGAGACATTATATACCCTATATACAACGTATTTATAATTATTTTACGACCGATCATCGTTTTTACTTATTTAAAAAAATACTATTATACCTAATTGCAAACTTGAAAAAAAAACTCACTATATGTTTATTTTTAAATAAAATGGGGTACAATATTATACATACGATATACATATAAAACTATTTAATCAATATTGTGGTTAGAGCAATATTATTAGTACATTTAGTGACACTGTATTTTTTGTTTTTATTCTAACTTCGCGATTTTTTTTTATTCTGCAAAATAGTAAATAATATAGCTGGTTCAAAATAAGAAATAATTATCTTTATAATATGAAAACAACTTTAAAGGTCTTAATATAAATTGTATCTTTAGATCTATAATGTTTATTAGAAAATAATTTTGTTAAAAAAATTAACTTTACTTTATTAGCATGTTTTTGTTTGCAATAATTGTAGTAAGCAATACAATAAATTTATTTGCAAGTTAAAATAAAAAAATCAAGTACTAATTATTTTATAAACTTTATTAAGTTTTAATATTTTTTTCTGTACTTACACATAGTATTTACAACTACTAAATCTATTGCTATCAATTAAACTAACAAAAGTATAGAACGTGTTCCGACATACTAAACACCTAAAGCCTTACGGGAATTTTAACATATAGGAGAAATGCATGTTATTGTTCGTCGTATTAGTATTCATGGCATTTATTCTTCGGTCATGGTCAAACAGTGCATGCATTATTTATATAGAAAGAGTGAAATTTCGCTTATGAATACGTCGCTTAACTTTTATTTATGACTGCATCGTCTAAAATCCGCTTCAAGAATGTGAGAATAAATAGCTGAGAATCAATTGTCTAGTATAGGATCCGGCATCATGTATAAGCATACCTTATGGTAGATATGTTTTTATCAAAATTAAAAATAAATATTCCTTTTTATACGAACAATTCTTATTTGCACGAACAATTATATTATCGATAATGACTACGTATTCAATTACTATTTAAAATTATTCATTGTATGTACCATTTATTTAGATTTATTTTATTCAAAAATTAGGTGTAACTTTCGTTTACCATTGAAACGACACAACACGTTTATGGTAGGTACTAATGAAGTAGAGCTGGATGTTAGATCGTAAAATCTTAATTCACCGACTTTTCATGTCATTATAATAAGTAAATATCGAAGCATGATTGTATAACAATTACTAGTTTTCTTTTATTAATTATCTTTATAAGATTATTATTATTATATATTAATGTTTAGGTCTAGTGGCTGGGTATAAGACAACAGATCCAAAGGTTCTTCTGTCGAAAAACTTTCAGTAATAGTCCGCAGTCTGGAAGTAGAAAGTGTGTACATTCCAGTACCTCGGAGAGCTCCTATTGGTCATGTGCCTGAATTGTTTTCGGTCGTATCGAATGATCCATCACATCACATTATGAGACATAGAGAGTACATTTGTGATAGCGCATAAATTAGTACACTATAATACGACCTGTATAATTATCTAGTATCGCTTGAGATCGGCCAGGAGGACTAAGTACATATAATATTTTATGAAATACTTACATTATTTTATCCAAATATTAAATAATTAACAAAAATGTTATGTATTTTGGAATGTCACAAAAAATATTTGACATGACAAATTATGTCATTTGGATCAAAAGTATTTTTTAAATAAAAGACAATTACTGGCTGTTTTATTGGCGTAAGTTTTAAGTTATGTATAATTATATTTAAAAATATTACACTTATACGTCTTGTGGTAACAAATTAAGATTTCATATAGCAGAGCTTAGATAATTCTTTGAAGTGTCGAACTACAAAAGAATTGAATAAGTAGGCCAACTTTATTATCTTGGTGAGTGCGATAGCTACGTTTAATGTTCGTTAAACGCCATACTATTTTGCTAGTGTGCGTGTAGTTAGTGGCTAATAGTTAGCTACTATTTGTTTCAACGCGGTCTCAGCTTTGACCGTCTATTAAGGCATAAATAACCAAAGCAGACTAGCTATTCTGAAACTTGAAACTAACCGCAAGACAATCGTGGAAAGTCAGAAATAGTTATATGTGATATTTAATATAATATATAAGGGAGTCACACGTCAATCAGTCTAAATCAATTAACAATTTTTAATATGTGCAGTAGCAGATATAGATAGGTAGACGAATTTAAAATGAGAATAAACCAAAAAGAGCAGAAACATTAAAGTTTAACCTTAAATTGTACAAAAACAAAAATTGATTACTTGCAGTAAAAATTGTTAACCGTTGTTGGCAATAAATTAAAAGTGTAGATTTTTCTTTTTGGCCGTGAGTCGCTTCAGTGACCAATTTCGTTTCAATGTACAGCTCGGGACAGAATAACTCAAGTTGGGCACGCCTTCAATTGGCTCGTGCCTTTATAAATCAAATATTGACGCAATGGAATTATATTATATTATTTTCAACGGTCCTAATGTGTATTTATTACAGCAGTAGAACGGTGATCGAATTTATGTACCTAAGTAGATATACGTTTTTGGAATAGAAGAGTTGCTATGGCGCTGTGCTTTCATCCTGCCACATAATCGACGATTGTAGATGAGCAACTGATTGTTTATGAAGTTAATTAGAGTTTCTAACTAATTTTGTGTTCGGAATTTAAAGAAAAATCATAGAGAACGAGTCTAATTTCAATGAATTTCAGGCACGTACGAATAAGCTTAGATTAACACGTAGAGGCCGTGAACATATTATACTACGGTATGTTGTTTATTACAATATTTTCTTCTTCTTACTTTCTATTTAATATTTTTCAATAACAACTAAATGGACCAATTAATTTTAGTTCCATAATCATATTATTATGTTTTGTTTAGCTAAAAAACACTTTGAAAAATTCAATTACATATTACAGACTAACATAAATGTTTCTACAAAATATTTCTGCATGACAATAAACTAGCAGACGATGGTCGTCTCTAAAGCGAGTTGTCCACACAACGTATTTATAATTTGTTACGTTAATTGTGAACGATTCGTCCCAGAGAAAGTCCCTTTGACAAACAGGTCGACAGACTTACATTTGGCGTTCATATGCGATTGAACATTTAAATTTCGTCATTACGGTAACTCGCTTAATGCAAATTTACGGTACTGAATGCTCTGGGCTAGTGCAAAGTTACGTTTGTCAGGGCGTATAAAATTACCTTATATATAGGTAGGTTTGATGGCGGTAAGCTAAATTCATTTTTAATAATACGCGTTAAGGACTATATTCCTGTGTAAATCATCACTGGCCACATTGAACTCTTTCTTTTGTAACTACTGTCTCGTAGAGAAAATGAATTTAGCGGGACAACACTAACGTTTTGTTTCAACGCAGACCATTGAGTGTTAGAGTGGTATGTTATACTATAATATTCTTTGTGAATGTATGTTATAATGGAACATGTGCAAAGCAACGAGATAAATTTTAATTCGAAATTCGAATAGCTTTGATGTGATGCTTTACTGAGTATAAGCAAGGTTTGTTAAAGCTCTTTTTGCAAGTTTTATTTTTTCAGAATTAACGATATAATTAAATAATAATTTAAGTATATGTAATTCGTTTTTTCTTATGTTGTTAATATGGCGATGGAGTCCATAAAAACACACAAATTTTTGTTTGTAATTAGAATGGCTCTTAAACTTCTATAGGCAGTAATTAAGTAAAACTGGTACAACGAAACACTTCAATTTCCTTTGTCTGTGTTTCGTAAATTAAGTAATTAACATGTTACACACGTTTGTATGATAATAACACGTCGACTGGAAAAAAAAATCTAATCAACACAAATACTTTTCTTAAAAGAATCAGAACAACATTGTACTTTGTATGTACTTATCATGACCAGTTATTTTAGTTAATTCTGATAATTATCACTAACGGTTTTATTGATTAATTCTGTAGTAAGACTTATGGATCATGTTTAAAATTAATTTTATTAATAATTTTAAGAAATATCACATTTATAATTATCATATTATATTAAACAATAAAATCTAATATTTTCCATAATCTATGAAATGTATAAAGAATTTTGTCGTCTATTCACCCTCTAAAGCAAGTTTTCGTAAAGAAAATTCAGCTTCATATAATATGTCATATTCTGAGGCTTGAAAGCGTTCAACTTGTGTTATTTCCTCATTCTCTATGAAGTTTAAAAACAGCTTCAAGCGGAATTCTCTATGGGACGTCATTATTGAAGACAAAAAAAGAATAGTTCCTTTTTTATAATTGTCATGATGCTTAAAAAAATACGTGTTGTTGGGTAAAATAAGAGTCGTTATGTTATAATTAAGTTATGTAACTTTTGTTGTAAGTTACCGTTTCACACACTTTTAAATTTAAAACACAAAATTTTCTTTGTAAAGAACAAAATATTTTATGACTTCTATTGGGTACAATCACGTGTTGTAAAATTATAAAGATAATTAGATATTTATTCAAGGTCGTTGTTCTAATGATGATGGAAACTTATTTTACAAATTTATTTATAGTGGGCTGAGATGGACCAGTGGTTAGAACGCGTGCATCTTAACCGGTGTTTTCGGGTTCAAACCCAGACAAGCACCACTGCAGCAGCACACATGTATATGCGCTTAATTTGTGTTTATAATTCATCTCGTGCTCGGTTGTGAAGGAAAACATCGTGAAGAAACCTACATGTGTCTAATTTCATTAAAATTCTGCCACATATGCATTCCACCAACCCGCATTGGAGCAGCGTGGTGGAATATGTTTAAGCAATGGTTTACGGACCACCCAGTGAGTCGAAGGACCGATCCTGACCCTGACTATTGTGGTACCCACTTCTAAAAGAAGAGATAAGCTAAAAAGTGGGGGTAATTAGGAATATTAGTAATTATTTAATTAATTAGGTACATTGCTAAAATTCTTGTTGTTTTTTTAAGAAATACCAGCTTTTTTTATTTAATGTAAAAATATAAATTAATAATAATCTAATTACATATAAATAAATGTAACGTATGCCAAACAATTGCATAGATATAATATGATACATAATTTAACTTCCTTCCTAGCCTGAAATTTCTACATATTTAACTATATATGTGTATAGTTGCACATTTTTAATAAATTTCGACATGAAAAATGACTAAAGGACGTTTACGTTTGTAAATAATAGCATGCCATCTTTGTCTTGAAACCTTCAAGTGCTAAAAGGCGTTACTTTTAAAATTTACTTCAGAAATTTATCATCAAAATAAAAATTATGCTTTTTTGTTGTAAGTATTTTTATAAGTCTCCGAGATTGTTTTTGACATATAACCTATTTTTTTATTAATATCTTGCAGAAGGGATGCCTGCCAAGGCCAGATTGAATATTTATATCGGACACGTCGTGAGACTATCATTGATATACAATATATTGGGGTCCAGTAGTTAGTCCTCGTGAATCCCATTGATTGGGAGACTCAACTGCCAGAAGGCATAAGTGAATTTTCATGTGCTTAATTTGTATATTTAATTCATCTTATGTCCGAGTATAACACATGCACACATAACTAAATATATCTTATTAACTAAATGTGATAATTATTTAAAAATAGTCAAAAATTCAAAACAAAGCACATCAAAACTTTCCGGATGGGACGCGTACGACAGTTATTCTATTCTACAATAATATTCTATAATAATATTTCAAAACCAACACGTTTCTTTTCCACCTTGGGAATGAGTGCTGGAGTATATTTTAATCAGCAACATCATAGGAAAAATAAAATCAACCGCGGTCTACTAGATACCATGCTGTAGCCTGAATTTAATGACTGTCGCAGTGTTCATTGACGATGTATGTATGTATGTATGGTGCCATATTTCTTAGGGTGGTAGCGTAAAATTATAGATTTTTTTTAGTAATATTGTGAACTTCTAAACATCATATCTTTCACGATATTATAATCTTTTTAAAATTAGTATTGTTTGTAAATGGCGGACGAGATGAAAAAGTGTTCTGATGTTAGAAGTAAATAACAAATCAAAAGCCTTGCAATATGGGGCTAACTATGATTGGAATGTAGCAGTTGTATACGGATTGAAGTGCGTGTGAGTGAGTTAGGAAATATGGAATATTTTTGGTATTAAAATACGATACAGATAAGCGACAGTACTGCACTGAACATATAGACAGACACACGGTTATTTTGGTATATGTATCGTGTATACATACATATGCATTGAGTAAAAAAGGGCTTTTTTAATAATACAAACAGACACTCCAATTTTATTATACGAATAGATAAGTGTGCTGCTGTGAGAAATGATGTTGAGTGATAAAATATTTAAGAACTTTGTAATCCTAACGCCATCTATAAAAATAATGTATCTCAGAGCTCCACATTTATGATGCAGTAATTGTTTTTTAAAAATAATGTTATACTCCTTCCCAAAATCCTTGCTTCCATCACAAAATTATTAGTAATACTTATTGCGTTTCTAGTTTAGGTGTCCTTTAAATAATGAAACTTACATTATCTCGAACCACTTAACTCTATTGCGCTGGTAATAGGAAGCTTTTTTCTTTGATCTTATTATTGTCAGTCACGTTTAAATACGTTAGATCGTGTTGCACGTATCTTGTGTTGCATTAAATGTGAACTTTCATACTATCTTATTATCTTTGACTTATTTTATAAGAAATTACTCAACTAGCTCACTAGGTCTCAATATCTTAAGTGAAGATCTTATTCGTGGTTCCGTCTTTGCAAACTTTTACGTAACTTCTTCTTGAGCTGTCAAAACTTAGTAAGGATAACGCATATCATAGAATTATAACTCGACGTAGTTAGGGAAAGATATACATTTATTTATATATGTAAATATAGCCATACGTTTCCCGGAGAGTAAAACATGTCCACAATTTTAGTGTAGTTCAATTATTTAATAAGTTATTGGTTGCTTTGGATCAAGTTATATGAGATTATTCTTACATCCCTTTTGATTCTTGCTTTCAACTTGAAGGTGTAGCTACGGAACAGTATTTAATTTTTTCTATGTTTTTTTTTAGGCCTTTTTTTAAGTAGAGGGTGTCAGATTTCTACTACTGTATAAGTTAATATTTATCTAAAACATTGGTTATCAAAAGAATCGATCAAATGATTTATGTTTAAGATATCCCATTAATAAAATAAGCATCCATCTACTCGAATAAACTAAGTCCACAACAAAAGCATTTCCAAAGTGCTTGGACGTCAGGCAGGCAGCTGTCTGAAATAGTAAACTAAACGATGTTTTCACACCGATACCGTAACACTAGTTAAGAAACTATTGTATATTATCTAGTATTTTGAATTGAAGAACCGGTTTCACTTGGGTAAAATAAATAAAATTAAACAAATACGATTTATCTTTTTAACATATAAATATTTTATAAACCTTGATCTGTAATTTATTGTGGATAACATTCCAAGTTCACCTTACTCCTGCACGAAATTATTATTTCGAACACACTTTCTGAACGCACCTGTCAACGTCAAATATGGCTGCCAACACTGACAAATTTTCATGTCATTGATTTTTTTATTTTATGCATTTAATATCGAATTCATCATTTCAAGCAAAAAACGTAGAATCGAAAAATTATAAGAATTTTGTGGAATTAAAATCTGACAAACTTCTTACTTGTTTATTGTATGTTATACAACTTCAATGATACACCTTGAAAGATATTTATTTAGATATATTTATAAGATTTCTTTATCCATATAACTGGCAAGAAAAAAGAAAAAAAAAGCAAAAACGCGCGAAACTGAAATTAACCGCCAATATTTTTTCTTTCTGGGCGCGGACTTTAACGTCCATATTGGCGTGAATTGTAATTTGTTAAAAGTGTTATTTGTGATTTATTTGGAGTTATAACCTGAGTAAGTATTTTATTTCAATATGTATGATTTGATGATTTATTTATATTAAGATAAATTCGAAGTTGGAAGTATTTTTGGTTAGCTAGTAAATTATTTAAAGTAATTTATATTATTGCCTTTTTTTAATCTATTTCATTTCTATACGCTAAATATAACGTATATACGAGTTATATTCCATTTTTAAGCAGTTGTTCGACTGTTTACTTATGTTGGTGCTAGTTACGCAACTGTTAAAAAATTTCGTTAAATTAAAAATGTTAAATAATAATCCATGTATATATTTAGTTTTTCCAAATTATTTCAATATTACTAACTATAAATATGATACTAGTTTTGTATAAAAATGTAACATATTTAATTTTAAAATTCAAAAGTTAGAGAACGAGTATCACCTTATTTCGTACTTTATGTATTTAGTAAAGTATTAGTTTTCAAAATAATTTACTTATTTCTTCATTTCAATACAATAACATTGTTTATTTTATGTGATAGTATTGTACATTATGTAAAGTTTTACGTTTTGTAGATGAATATCGTGTATTTATATGTATATTCATGTATGTGTAATCAAATATTGTGTTAGATAAATTTATGGCAATAGAGATAGACCGTAAATTATTTTTGACAGACACTGTACCTAAACAGGGTAGAACGTGAGCAGTCCCATTCAATAACTACCAAATAAAAAACTGTAAGATGTGTTAGGGACGCTACAAATGAATCCGAAGCATGACGTTACGGTACAGAAGTGCTTTATACCATACCGACCGCTACTTTTATGATAATAAAAATAAATGACCGATCGTGATAAACATAGCGGCTGGATCCCGCAACTCATGTTACACAGCGTTTTCCATTTGTATGTTTCGGTACAAGAATAATGAAAAAAGAAGCGCTTTATACGAAAATGTTAGTAATGTAAATCTTTAATAAGTTTAATCTTGCATAAACCGTATGATAAGTGTTGTTTTGTAATTTTATTACTTACGAAATTATTAAAACATAAATAGTTATAAAAGTTTTTGTATATTTTTTCTAAAATAAATAATAATAGCTTATTACAAAAAAATCTAATCATATTAATTTCATTTCTCATGATAACCTAAGTTGTAGCTGTTTGCGTAATGCGTATATGAATTTAGATTTGTTTTGATTCGGATAATTAAAATTATAAATTGTAAATTAATGAGACACATTATAAGCCTTCAAGATCACGCGGAAAAACAAAATTGTCATTTTTGTCATTATTATTTATTATCATAATTTTCTTCACAAGCATGACATAAATTTTAAATTTATAAAAATAAGTAACTGATATACACCGGTCAATCAAACGAAAGTTATGTTTATATTAATACTTTTACAAGGCTGCAGTCCCGAATAAAACATGTATATATCTTCCTACGGAACAACTGTAAATAAAGGTTTTTTACTGTAAATAAAGGTTTTTTAATTTATAATATTTCTGAGTAACTAAAGTTCTAAAGAGAATGTATTTAATTCCATTAAATGGGTGATAAAATTCATTATAATTTTTCTTCACATGTTAAGTGCAAACACGTGTAAAAATCTACTACAAAAAAACAAATAAAAGTATCAAAAATGACTAATCCAATTACATGTATAATGATTTGCTAACAATTAAATAAAAGAGCAATTTTACTACGTTCCAAGTGCAATTTAAAAAATATTACTGCAAGGCAGAAAGTAATTATCGTCAAAGATCAGTGCCCACAATGATGACCCAACGGTTTTTTATAATTTATAAGTTAGTGGTCTGTTCAGTGGTACCTGACTGATAATAAATCAACGAATTACAGAGGCTCAGTACGGATTGGCGCTGAGTTCTAATTTACATATTTCACGGCAGACGTGTCTCGCATAGACAAATACAACCTTTTTCAAATATTTAGGACACTTTTTCATTAATGGCCTAACGTTATAATGCGAATAATGCTCTGAATAAATTTCATTTTTACTCCTCGATTTGCGAAATATTTTTTTGTACTTTTTAGTTTTACCTTTCACACCAAAATTTATGCATATATGAAATTGGGCAAAAATATAGATATTGTCATTCTTTTTAATTTTTATACTGTAAAAATGTACGGTTCCCGCGGGATATATTTGTGTTTTTTTTTTATGTTACGAGTTTTTGCATCCTTCTAGTTTAGATATTAAAGCATGACATACTTTCTGTCCCGGAAATATATACGGTTCCTATGGGATAGTATAAGGACGAAAGCATAGAGATAAAGTCGGTAACTACTGCAACAGGTTTTAGTTTTTTTTTTACCATCAAGAAGCTAAATTATTCAGGAGTGACAAATTCTATTCATTATTTCAATAATAAATATTAGTTTGAAATTAATGGCATTTGTGAAACAAGTTAGAATAAATAAATGATTCGTTAACATAAATAATATGTATTACAAAAAAATCCAAGTTTTTAAAAAAATCCACATACGTCTTTAATAAATGAAGCGTGACAGTGGATTTTATGTTAAATATAAGTTAGAAACGGTGAAAAATCACTAATTAGTACGGACAGGGTTTAATTAGTTGTGCCGTGGGATTGAGCTTTTGTGTTGCAGTTCAAAAGTCTCAAGAAAAGATTATTGCTGCTTTTGAATAATTAAATTTTTTTGCACTTAATTTTTTGAATTGGCGGCACATACATTCGAAATAAAATATAACACAATATACATACCTATCTGTTTTAAATATTATATGAACTATTTTAACATATCGGGACATTTATATTAGGTTCTCTTTCATTGTACATTATCTTTCATAACGAGGAAGTAAGCCTGTAGACTGGGTCGATAATCAAAATACCACGGAAGAATAACCGTGTAATTTTCGATTGTTACCAACAAACGATCTGACCCATAACGAATAGTAAATCACTTTTATTACGCGTCTTCGTTGCAACTTGCAACTTGCATAGAACTGTTGGAAAGACTGCTCTAAGCGACTTACTCAGACTAGTAATACTACTTAGTTACTAGTCTGAGTAAAAATATTTTTATTAGGACTTATTCATATACAATAAATTAAAATTATTGAAAATGTTCTTAAGATTTTATTTTGGTGATTGTTATTTTTTTTACACAACGTCCTTGTGTTAGTGTGTTATGAGCTTAATAAACAACATTTCCAATTATTATTGATTTTATTTCGCATAATTTAATTTAAAGTACATTCATAATAAAGGAATTCCATCAGATTACAGAAAATTATAGAAAATTAAAAATGTCTTTAAAAGCGAAGTAGCGTGGAAAATAATATAAAAAATCAGTTGATTTTGATTTTATTCAAAAAGTTCTGAATTTATAAAAAAAATGGCTTATTAATAAGGAAATTAATACGAGAGTACGTCACTCGGTATTTTTGTTAAAAAAATATCAAATTTTTTGGTACGAGAAACAAGATTTTTATTTTTAAACCAGAGAGTACGCGACAACATGATGCTGTTGAAACGTTTTCATTTAACGAAATACGAGTAATGGCTATCGTTTTATATTACCACTAAATCTGGTTATCGATAAGTAGACCATTAGATTAAATAGTATATAATTATAATTTACTAGCAACCCGCCTGGCTTCGCACGGGTGCAATAATGATACTAAATATACTATAGAATTTGTTAATTAAAGACATCACATGCAAACTTCTAAAATTATCAGTGTTTCTTTACTGTATTGTTCATGTATTATATATACACAAACCTTCCCCTCGAATTACACTATCTATTAAAAAAAACGTCATCAAAATCGGTTGCATAATTTTAAAGAAAGCATAGTCAGGAAAAGACAGTCAGCGACAATCAATTTTGTTTTATACTATGTAGTGAAAACAAATAGGTACAATGTACAGTCTTCACTCATTAGGAGATACAAACTGCGACCCTGCGTTTAAAAAATATCTTCGAAAATATTCATTTAAATTACATACTGTAAAGGGCCGTATTGTTCTATATTTAATGCATCATTTATTTAAAGTACCTTATTGGATAAGTACCTAAATGGAATTTAAGGTACCTTAAAATCGCTTCGAAAATAAGCCATTATTCCTCGTAAAAATAAAAGATAAAAAAATGTTAATTGTGGGTTATCTTTAAGAGATATTATATATAATATCGCGGACTTTTTTGCAGACATTTATATGGTGTACAATTCTGTAGTACATTATTTTGATCAATCCTTCCTCTCAAAACACTACAGTTTTAAAGATTTAAGCGTACAAAGGGACATAGGGACTGAAAAAGCGACTTTGTTTTATACTATGTAAAGAGTATGTCTTGTTTTTAAAACAAAAATTAAATGATTTAAATTAATCTTGTATAGATTACAAGTATCTATAGTTGACGTTTTTCTATTGTTTACGTTTAAACAAGAATAATATCGTAATCTAATATTGTAATATATAGTTATGTTTAATATGAAATACGATATATTATAATTCAAAATTGCTGTGGTAAGTTGGAATATACTATACTTTATAATTATCATAAAACATTTACTCAATTTTATGTATATTTTGCAGTCAAATATTATATTCTCTTTGTGAAATCATGTGTTGTACCAAGTTCGCCAATGAGTAAACATCGTTACGGTCGAATTTCCAGCTGATTTGACCACTGATATTGTTTTTCACTAGATGTAACTATTTTTATTGGCTTGTAATACTTGGAGAACAAAATCAATAAAATAAGACTCGAATCATCCGGAATTACAATCGATACGATCTTACCCCAATGTATACCAAGTGTACAAAGTCTATACAACCATCCAATTAATTAATTTGTTAAGTAGCATATTGTTTATATTCATAAATGCTTATTACCTCTCTTAATGATCATTGGTTATTTAGTTTTTCCTATTTGGAGATGTCTTGTAATGAGTCTTATTTTTGAAAAACAAATATATTCACTTATCTTTTTTGTCTTAAGATCCACGATTCAATTTTATGCTAGAAGAATACTTATGTGGATGTATTCTTTCGCCTCGTACGTGTTAAGCACAAATGATAACTCAACCCAATTTTATCCGTCGAGTAATGGCAGAAAACCTGATAAGTTTTCAATCTATTCGATTCAGACGCATTTTATTACATATAAAGTAAATGAAAATTTTGTATAAGTTAAAATCAGAATTTTATGTAAAATATGCTCTAATCTTTATTGGTTGGCAACTTAAAACTATGTAATATATGTAAAAATCCATTTATATTTATTTTAACGTCCGAATTCTGCATTCTCGATTGAATGCAACAGAACGTATTGTATTGTGAGCACGAACATTTTAATGTTATCAAAATATCTTCGGACATTTATTAAAAGAAAACAATAATTCAGAAAGAAATATAAAAGTTTTGTTCACTGTACTCTATTACTTTTGAAAATCACAGAAAAAGACATTTATTGCTCTTCTATTATTAGATAACGACTATACTTTTTTCGGAACGGCTGATTTTATTGTTCTTTACATCGCCTACTGACAAATTCTGTGAGTTGTGACAGGACTGTAACAAATGTAGGAAAATAGCTATATATATATGAATAGGAAATATACATTATAGTTTAAAGACAAATATAATGAACAGTTTTCATTATATTTGTCTTCATAATACTCGTTGTGCGACTGCGGTGGTCTTTCAGATTTTTTATGAAACGGAAATCCACCAGACTACTAAATCCTCCATATCCTGCCAATAAGCCCTGGTGATGCCTAACGTCTCTCCTACAAACTGACGTAAATTATAGGATCCTTACCTATATATATATAACGTTAAATCACATAGGCATAGGAAATATGGACGGACTGTTAAAAATAAATGAGCGAACAAAAACGTTTTGAATAAAATATCTGCGAGTGTAGGGAAGACCTGGTTACTTGGATGAAGAGGACATCTCGACCTAAAAATATGCATTAAATAATATTCATATAACATGGCACTCAATTTTTTGACTTAGTAGTATATTTTGCATTCATGAACTAATTTATTTCAACTAATTATATAAAGTGTTATTATGCTATTTTAAAATATCTTTATATAATAATTTCACGAGTATATAAAAAATAATAAACAATAATAAAAGCCGTGAAGTAAATTACAAAAAATATTGTAATAATCCCTGAATGAGTTTCGGCCACCGCACTCACATACTAATGGGATGGAAATCTGACACGACTAGAGAATGATTCCGGCTCAGGTCTGACGGCTTTAGAAGCTTTCCGAGGCAAGAAATGTAACACTGCAAACTTCATAACTTTGCTACCGCGAACGAGTATTTATTATTTTTTTGTTCGAACTGGCATTTATATCCTGAATATCTGGAATTGTAGCACAATCGTAATGATTAGCTAGTGTACTGGTCAAGGTAGTTATTAGAACGAAAAATATATTATGTGCATATTATGTACACTTGGGGGATGATTACACTTGATGATATAAATAGTAGTAAGCATCTCTTCATATAATCAGACTCATAATAAATTTAAGTCACACAAAGCTCTTACCCACAGGGCAATTTTCGTATCTAAAGAGTAAATAAATTTAACATTTACGTGCTTAGAAGTTAATATTTGATGTTCTATTATGTACATATTGTATAAAAATGTAGAACGCTTGTAAATAATTTAATATTTTTTTATTAACTGTGCTTAAGAGATATGAAGAGTTGGTTCATGTTATCAGAAATTGTGATCTTAAATTCATCATAAAATAAGTATTTTGACAGCTAAACAAGTTGAATTATGCGTGTCTTTAAACTTATTAATTGTAGAAACGTGTATAGCATTTAAAACTGGGATCGTTTAAGTGAAACTTACTTTCGTGTACTTCAATTGAGGCGACCGTAGTGTAGGATAATTTCAGAAAATCAAAGATAATTTGACTTTCTGAAATTAAGTTCCACTCCAGAAGAAAAGCCAAGTAGTTTTAGATGCTTTAAATAAATATTAATTTCAAGATATCATTTTCAAAATATCTATATTATTTTCGGTATAAAAATATTAAAAACTTTTGACAATTGCCTATCTAGGTATATGATAAAGCTAAACTGAACCATAGTATACTCGTACAGTATGCTATGAATAATACTTGAACATGATAAAAAATGAGGGGCCTTAAGTTAAGGATGTTCCGGGATTACAGATACGGCGTGATAAATCGGTCTTGTCTCAGGAGAGGGAATAACAGAAAGTGGAGTAATAGCCGGCGGGGCACGGTGGCCGACGAACGAGTCAGTCTGTTACTGACATTAGCCGACAAAGCTTGTGCGGAGGCTCGCGCGGTAAAAACAATAATCTTGTTAAGGTTTTCGTGGAACGTGATGCTTCAACTCTTATTAGCTTTGTAATTTTATCGAGATTTAATTGGTAAGTCTTTAGATGATGCTTATTTTATATTTTTTTTATATAAAAACAAACCTAATTAAGCGTAAACAAGTTTGTTTTTTATTAAATATTATTATTATAACACATGAATGTCTTTTATATATTTAAAAATTTTATTTATTTAAATGACACTTTTTTGGTATTTTAATATTTTTATTGATAAGGTGGTTAAATAAAAATTAAACGAATAAAATGTGATGCACTATCACAACAACTATTTATCTCCTATACTTATTTACTTTTATGGAATATATTCATATACCTGTTAAATTATTATTATTTATATATATTTTGAAAATCATTGCATTTTACTCGAAAGTTATCAAATAACAAAATGATTGCAGAACTAAGCCCAATAAACGTTACTTTACAAAGCTTCATAACTTCTTCATACAGGGATTACAAGCAGGACTCGTAATATTGTACGTGTCTCGCGGCGAACCGCGGTGTAGGTTCGCATTACAATTTATTTGGAAATGTGAGGTTTCTACGTGCACACTAAACTTATATACTATTTTTTATCAACGCTAGCTTGGACAGGTAGTTTGTTATCATTATTTTGTATGCATTACTATGAGACGTAATCTTATACGTGAGTTTGATTGTTTATGATATACGTTAAGGTTTATTTTAAGGAAACATTAATCTTGGGGACTAAGAATTTATGTCCATTGTGCCTGTAGTTACACTGGCTCACTCACCTTTCCAACCACTGTACGACACTACGAAGTATTGCTATCTACCCAGCCGGGTTTGCACAAAGCCTTACCTACCTACATCCAAGCCGGAACATTACAGTGTAAAGCATAATGTCTGGTGATAGAATAGTGGTGGTGGTAGACAGTTCAAACTGGTACAGAATTACAAAAAACCTTACCATTAATTTAAATAATAGTATCAAATTAAAATGTTTATTTCTATTTATAATTTAATACTGGCCCTAAGAGATTGGTTACGATATTATACTGTAACGTTACGATATTAAGAAAAGCGAATTTGCGTTCTGAAGGTAAAATGTTAAAGTAAATTAATTTTAAACATTTAATTTTGTTGCCAGTATGAAATTAACATATATTTCGGTGAACAACACTAAGAAACCCTATTTCGTTTCATAAATAAAGTTATTTTTACTAAAAATGGTATAAAAACATTGCGTTCGTCAATATTTAAATCAATATATTTTTACGATACTTTGCTTACACAATGTCGCCGGAAACTCATTCAACAGGGAGAATACTTACTTGTAAATATAATATTTATAATATTCACTGCTAATAAATTAAACCAACAATGAAATCGATTTATCATATGTAAATTGATTGCATATTTTCTTAATAAAGACTGTTTTGACATTTAATAAAGTTTAATGAGAGCTTTTTGCTGGTGCAAAATGTATTGATTATTCTTTTATTTCGACTTAGGAGTTCATTGTAATTTTCAACTGAATTTGCTTGAAATCAAGAAATTACCGTAATCGTTTTTGGCCTTTGACAATTTATATACAATATATTTTAAACAAAAATCAATTTAAATATAAATATAATGATAATATGGACGAAATTTAAATATCAATACTCTACATCTAGAAAAAAATGCTTCCTTTCCAAGAACTGAGAGTAGTATACTATACAATCACGCGACTATAATCTTATGGTAACATCATTATCATCATCCAATAGCTTTTGAATCATTTCACCATTTATCTTTATTTTCGAATGGTATTTTAATTATTTACTCTGATTGACAGAGACAATTTATTTCCTTTGAAACCTGAAGCCTAAAGACAACAAGTAAAGCTTGATTTGTTTCAGTCTGACAAATTCTTGTAATTATTAAGAAATGTCACCGAAAAGTAATCTTATAACGTTTTTTCTCTTTGTAACGTAATTGCGGTGTTTATGTGTATCATTTATTTATCTGATAAATTTTTATTAAGATTTCAAAACATACTGCAGTCATTTTATTATTGGAACGTGGGTACTTCCCTATTTGGGCTATATACTTCTATTTTTAGATATATAATAATTATTTAAAAATAGTTTGTTTATTTCTTTCAATAAACATAAAAAGTACAATACGAGATCAAGAATGTAATGTATGTCAAATGTGTATTTATATGCTATATCGACTGAAACTATTGATAAAGTAATAATTTTGTATAGAGTTCAAAATAATTTGCTTGTAGCACCATAGACTACAGAATGTTAAAGTAACGTTCCATTACATCTTGCGAGTGTACGCGATATCATAATTTATTTGTATAGAACGCTAAGATATGGCATTCATAACATATGTACAGCGTCGTGTCTATCTTGAATAGTATTTACGGCTTTCGCAAGTACATACCGGTCGATGAAAAACAGTATAAGACCATAAGGTCAATAGT